>NC_052953.1:34721680-35075430 GCF_013358895.1 Oreochromis aureus
ATAAACCGCCCGCAGGGGGTGCTGGTGTTTTTTTATTATATATATATATATATATATATATATATACATATATATATATATATATATATATATATATATATATATATACACACACACACACACACACACACACACATATATATACATATACATATACATATACATATATATGCAAAGGTAGTTCATACTGATATAAGAAAATTACATAAATTAGCCAAATTAGATGTTATTGTTGTTAGTCCTCTTTGTAGGTGTACAGATGACTATCACTGAAATACCACAATACTGGTGAAAGCTCATTCAGTGGTTACTGAATTTACTCAGTGGTCATTTATGAATAGCTTTAAAGGTAAATATATCTTTGTATTCCTTTTTTTTTCACTAAAAGTTCACAAACTATATTTGTATCATATCTGTGTGCTGGAATATGTCTGAGAAGGGTGAATTTAAACCCAAATGTAATGGCACAAAAACAAGTGTTTGCGGGTATGTGGTGACCATGAGTCAGCATTTCAATTCAATTCAATTCAATTCAATTCAGTTTTATTTATACAGCACCAAATCACAACATCAGTCGCCTCAAGGCGCTTCATATTGTAAGATAAACCCTACAATAATACATACTGAGAAAAACCCAACAGTCATATGACCCCCTATGAGCAAGCACTTTGGTGACAGTGGGAAGGAAAAACTCCCTTTTAACAGGAAGAAACCTCCGGCAGAACCAGGCTCTGATCATTTCCCATGAAGTATTAGACACACTTGCCATATACTTCTACAGATCTTATACTTCACTGATGACTAAGTGCTGAGACAGGATGGCCATAAGATAAGGCAGAACACCATGGGAAATGTAATAAGCAAACCTTGAGATTAGAATATTTTATCATATGCATTTAATCACATATATTGAATCCTAACATAAACATCAACTAAATTAGCATCATGTTAATGTTTCAGAATGCAATAGCTCTTTTTATGCTGCATTACTGTAACAGAGAGAAGCCTGACCTTGATATTCTTTAACAGGAAGGGTTCTTTGCAGTATTTGCAGTTAAGCGTTCTCTCTGGACACTCTCTCTCATTGTGGCGTTCCTGCTCGTTGGCTCTCATGAGCTCTTTACAGGAAGGACAGAGGATGATCATGAAGTCACAGTTGCCCTCGTGGCTGGCCTGTAGGTGACCAAAACAACTTTACATATTGTCCAATTACTGTATGATAAAATTGTTTGTACAGTTAAATTGATGACGTTACAATGAGCAGATACAGTATTATGTTGCATCTCACATGAGGCCAAGTTAAACCCTTTTGAGGTGAGAATACTGACCAGGTAAAAAAATAAAATAAAACATGCACAAAAAGTCGTTAAAACCATTTTAGAAGAACATACTCTAATGTTTCAGTTAGAAGTTGTATGACTGAGCCAAGTTCAACACTAGGCAATAGTTCAGTCGACCAGAACACAGCCTTAATGAGTATTCACACTACAGTGGAAAAGCAATCAAGATCCAAGATCTGCTTTACTGTCCCCTGGGAAAATCTCTCTTGTTGCCACATAGAACCCATTCCAGTCACATCAAATGCACCCATCCAAAAAGTGCAAAAGTTCATATGGGTAATGATGAAAAAAATATAAGTGTAAAAGTAAACTCCTGCACATAAAGACATATCTATATGTCACAGGTCCCAAAACTGGTTATTCCACATTAACAAATGATACTGGTTCAATGTCGTCATTTCGGAATGCATTGGTTCCACTCAGCTGGTTCCACATTCCGTTTACATCATTGATTTTAAAAAATAACCTTCTGTTGTCGCCACAGGTATAATTAATTACTTAATTATAAGTTAAGTAAATAATTACTTAAATTCCTTCAATACAAAAATATTTTGTTTGTCATGGCTTACACAAGTAAAATTAACACAGAACTTAAAATGACTATATAAACACAAAAGTCATACCATTTTTTGCGTGCCAGATACTCCCCAACAACATAACGTGGCTCCTGACACTTGACCATAAGGATCCAAACCACCAACAATTCAAATTTTACATGAACCATGTCAGAATAAACAGTGTATATTACCCAACAGATATTATAAACACAACACTATAAAGTAGAGGGAGTTTGAAATGCTGATAGAGTGTGTATATATGCTTAGGTCTGTCTCAGTAGTTCAGGATTGGATATATGACTGGTGAGTGTGACGGGGGCCTGAAATGGTGAGAGCGTGGGTGAGAGCAACACAGGTCAGTACAGTACCATGGGTGGATTTCAGCAGAACCCACAGCGGGGTGAGCCTGATATATATGTTGGCCAAGGGATGGGTGGGTATGTGAACACACAGGTCTCCACAGGTATTCACAGCCAGTAATGAGACACATCTTCCTGTCCCTCAGAGTAACTTGAATCCCAACTCCGTGCCCGTTCTGCTGATTTTGATGGATCTGAGGACTTCCTTAATTTCTTTTGTGGCTTTAATCTATTTGCAGCAGGACTCTGTGTGGGCTCAATTGGCAGGTCATTCACCTGTAGCAGGAGGTTGCGGTACCTCCTGCTACACCTTCTCTCTCTGGAAATACTCTATAGACAGGGTTGTTCCCTATCTGCTCTTTCACAGTGTAGATGTCCTGTTACCAATAGGGGTCTAAGTTGCACAGGACCTCCTCTTTCACTGAGGTTGTGTACAAGGACTCTATCCCCACAATGGAGGGCCACACTCTTGTCATAAAATCCTTTACCATAAGAGCTCGAATGCTGCCTGTTTGCATTTGCTATTCAGTATGCCTAAATCATTCCTGCCCACTTCTTGGCATAACCACTTGGTGTTTCAGCCTCCTGATCTTTACAGTCCAAAAAGAAGGTCAATGGGGCGACATAGATGACGGCCATAAAACAAGTAGTAGGGAAAGAACCCTGTAGCCTCATGCTTTGTACAGTTGTACACATGAATGATATGTGGTAGGTGGCCTTTCCAGTTCTCCTTTTCTTTCTCTCCCAGAGTCCATAGCATTTGCAACTGTATGCGATTTCGTCTCTCTGCCAGGTTTCCCCTGGGGTTCTTGAGTGACCAAATACCAGATAACTGCCTAAGTAGGGATGGGTACCGGTGTCCGGTGCCATGATGGCACCGGTTCTGACATAAACGGTAGTAACCAGACCGAAAAGCAGCGCACATTTCGGTGCTTTATTTCGGTGCTTTTTTTTTCCTGAGCCAATTCTAGCCAATCATTTTACGTTTCCGAGGATAGTAGGCGGGGCCAGGTACGTACGTTCTTTCAGAGCAGAGCTACAGATTAAAAATGTCCAAGGCGAAGGGGTCAAAGTCTGGCTGTACTTCACAGCAAAAGGTGCAAACTCAGCAGCCTGCAACAAGTGCTTTAAGCTGATACTGTGATACTGTCAAAGGAGGTAACACCTCAAATGTGATGAAACACCTGGCGACGCATAGCGTTTTTTTTAAAGCCGAGAAATTTGCCGTGTTTGATAGCTTGCTGCGAGACCTCACACTGCACATCTACTGCGGGTGTGGTGCCTGTTATCGGACCTGGAGTTAGCAACATCCCCCCAAAAGAGTAGAGTCCTGGCCCCTAGCCCTGTCAGCATAGCAGAAATATTGAGGATGATGATGTCAGCAGCAGCCGTTCTCCTCTGCGTGAGTAGCTTCATGTTGTTCGTGTGTAATTAACGTTGAGTACGCTAACCACGTTATTACATTAATGCATGTAAGGTGAACTAGCAAACACCCTTGTAGTTACATGCGGCTGTCTTCTTGTTTGATGGCAGATACTCCCTTCACCCTGGCCAAAAAGGCTAAAATGACCAAAGAAAAAGTGGAAAACAGTTAAACATGAGAGGTTTTTGGACAAAGTTTGTGTTTTTTCCATTGTTTAAGCACTGCTTCCAGCCAAGAGTGATGCCATATATGCCCTATAGCTGCAGAAAAGGCTAACATTGTTATCTTTTTACAAAAAACCAGCTGAACATGAGAGGTTTTTGGACAAAGTTTGTGTTCTCCATTCTTTAAGCACCGGTTTGAGCACCGTTTAAGCACCGGCACCGTTTCAAAAGTACCGGTTTGGCACCGGTATCGGATAAAACCTAAACGATACCCATCCCTATGCCTAAGTGTCCTGAAGAGCTCATTTTTGAATTTCTGCTCCTGATCGTGGTGAAGTTTAGTGGGATATCTGAGCCTGGGGATGTAATCACTGAGAGAAAAAAAACAAAACAACAGCAGCTGTCTTGCCAGCTTTGTTTTTGGTTGGGTCGGCCTATTCACTTATACAGCCCACCCAAGGAGTTATGAAGGCTGTCAGGCACCTTAATCCTTCTACTATGAAACCTTAGTGGTAGGTTTGATCCAGTATCAAAAACCAGTTGTACCACCCCCTAACCCCCCCAATGAGTCAGTGGAGTCCGAGGGAGGGGGTGTCAGTCGTCACTGTTTTGTTATTCAACAGCCGATAATAAACAGACGTGTAGGGAACTACGGTTGTTCCTCACACATAAGAGTGGGGCAGAATAGGGTGAATCAGACTTAACAATCCATCCTTTTACCAACAAATCCTGAATATATTCTTTTTCCTCAAGCCTTTGAGCTATGGTTGTTTTGGTTTGTGTGGAAACAGTCTTTTGTGTCCCTGGTGGGCCCATCTTAATAAGGTTGGTAACATGCTGAATTGTACCGAGAAGTGTTCTCCTTGGTAGTGTGATCTCATGTTTGGAGTGGTTAGAGATCGGGACCTTGACACAAGGGTGACTGGAGTTCTGGACCTCCAGAAGGCCGTTCCCTGAACTCAGCTGTGCTAGGACACTGTCCTCTTCTGTAGGTTATTACAAAACAAGGCGATTGGAGAGAATATTGTTTTTCCTACTCTTACTGTAGCTGGGTCACAATATTTCCTTGGCCATAACTGGGTGAAACAGACAATGGCCATCACCTGTTCTTCCCCCCATCACAAAGGGATTGCGTAAGAGGTTGACAACTGTGGCAATGGCGTCCCCTGAAAGTTCTTGTCTCTTGATGAGCACATCAGCTCCTAGTAAAGTCTGGGGTAGTGACAGCTGGCTAACCAAGAAAGGGGCTTGAATTGTGAGACTGGGATTGTTATTCCCTGCCAAGTTGACAGTGAGCTCTACCAACAAAAAAAAAAAAATCACAGGAGATGATTTGGCCATTAACTGCATAAAGATCAAGGTCTTCATCAAGAAGTTCCTGACGTGGTCTTACTGTATAATTGTGAATGTGGATGTCGGCTGATATGATTTTAGCTGCTTGGGCTCAATGCTTACTGGTTGCTGACAGGCTTCTGGCTGTCGCTCAAAAAAGACTGTCTTGTTTCCCTGAAACTTGGTATGCTTTAAGCATCCCACTGCTTGGTGTCCACGATCTCTGCACACAAAACAATGGTTGCATTCCTGCAGGTTTTTCTTTATATATTTCAGACAACGGGCTGTTTTCCCTCTTGAAGCATGGCCAGAGGAGTGACCTGGCAGGGGTTGAGAGAGTTTTCTGGAGAGCAGCTGAACAGAAGCATGTGGCTGACTGCGTGAAAACACTTGGGCTGGTGATGCCATACATTGGGCTACCTGAGTATTTGCAGTTTACTGGTCAATTAAAGTGGCTACCATGTGTGTCACTGTCTTCCCCTGCTCTGCCAGCTGTCAAATGGCCTGAAGGTCCCTTTCGTCTGTTGTGTCCCTTATTTTGTAATCACCCTACCAACCTCATGTTTTGTAGCGTCGTCGTCTTTTGGCAGGGGAGTTGTCCTAGTCTACGCTGGTGCTTGTTCTCATCACTTGACTTAGTATTTCTTCATCAGTGATGTGGCTATTTGAGAGGAGGGGTCTTAATCTCTGTTACAGATCAGCATGCGTAATCCTCAGGCCCTGGTAGATAGTGTGGAGAAAAACCTCATGTATGGTTTTGGGGGTCATAATAGATGGCACCTTAGACTACTTCTGACCCAGCAAAGCCTTCTTTAACCCCCTCATCAATTTGTTTACTGATGCTGCTATAACTTGTGTTAGAGCTTTGATCCCCAATTTGAAAGGTGCTGCAATGCAGTGGGTTAGAGGCTGCCTCACATCATCTGAGCCTCTCACCCAGCTCTTCGTATAATCTTCTCAAGTCTTCTACTGACTGTGTGGTTGTATGAGCATGTGTATTGGAGTGAGCATGTGGATGCATAGCTGTGCTGATTAAATGAGGGTATGACTGTGGTGTGTGTTCTGGGATCACAGTAGATTGGCTGGTATGACTTGAGAAATAACATCATCTGATGCACCTATTGGTAAGCCAACCAAGGGACGGGTCTTAATATCATCACATGTCACATCATTCAACATCAACTATCTCTCCCTGTTCAGCAGTATGGCTCCCTGTTGCAGCAGAGTTTATTTTCACACTTGAGCTCCCTGCTTCTACATCCACTAACTGGGCTACTAACCCTTGGCTGTAGCTGCATCTTGTCACTTTGGCCTTGTGGTTCTATTATCACTGGATCTGCTTCTCTTTTGTTTGTGTAGGGGAGAGATCCTGGACGAGCCCATCAAATAACCGCAAAACTGGTTATTCCACAGTAACAAAGGACACTAGTTCAATATTGTCGCTTCCCAAATTTTCTCTGAGGGCAGGGTGGGGTTCCTCACCTTAGGAAGCCCTGGAGCAACACCTCAGGGTACATTTGTTCCCCTCGGTTGGATCCACTCTCCATTTACATCGTTAATTTAAAAAAAAACAAAAAAAAACTTGTATTGTCACTACAGGTATAATTAATTACTTTGGCAATTTCCTTCAATACCAAAATATTTTGTTTTTCATGCCATACAAAAGTCAAATAAATAGAAAAGTTATCTATTCATATAGTAAAATATCTATATGAACAATCCCAGGGATAAACACAAAAGTCATACCACTTTGTGCATGCCACACATTCATACACAACAATCATTATAGTAAGATAAACAGGAAATATCAGGAAATTTCTAAACTCAAAGATCTTAAAATGCACCATAATACCATGGTACTCACATGTAGATTTTTATACACATTTTATATACAAATACAGCACTTTTATTTGCAGGGCTGTATTGAAGTATTTTATGTATTGCTCACTGTTCAGCAGTTGTCTCTTGGATATTGTAGGATATTAATATGTACAGTGATACAGGGCTATGATGAGGGGGTTGACATGCTGAACTGTTCTCCTCTTATTGACCAATATAAACAGCAAATCACCTCAAATTCTTTGACAGTTCCAGTCCATGTGCATCCTTCATTGGGACAGACAGCTGCCAAGGCCTCCACTTCTCTGCGGGCTGCATTGTCAGGGAAAGCCTGGGTGGGGAAAAAAAAGGAGGTTGTTGTCAGTGTTGTTTCGTTTGCATTTTCACAACTGAAAAGTCGTGTCCCAGGTGCTCTGCATCAGTTAACTACAAGCCAGGATGCACCAATCTCATTTTTCAGGGAGATTCGGGACATATGGTCAGAGGATAAAATGGATATAGCTGTTCCATCTATTGTTGTTGCTGCCAAGAACTATAGAGCAGTCACAAAGTTTCTGTTGTGTTGGATCTAAACTGCAGGCCATTAGATTTGAACAGGAACAATGACTATGACATTACAGTGCTTTTTAAAAATTCCAAACCAGGCCAAACTCTATTAAGAAAACTGCTAAAAATGCTAATAAAGTAGAACTGTAAGAAAATGTACTTACACCACCTTGCTTAAGGATCGAGGTGGGTTCCTCAAACAGGTCTTCTTTGATGCATGCACTGCATTTCTGTGGTCCACAACTTCCAAAGAGAAAAAAGCACATGAATAATAAACATTGTAGCAATGTCAAACTACCACTGAACATTTGGCATACAATGGACAGTAGATACTCTGGCCTCAGTAAGTATAACATATGACCTTAACTCAACTTTGCCTGAACAGTCAAAATACATGTCATGGCCTTCAAGTATGATAGCACAATAGAACAACTATAGGTTGAAAAACAACTAAGGGCTAGAAGATGGTGAAAATCCAATAAGGTCTACATTTTTCAGATTAGAGCATTATATTTATCTGAAAATAACAGATAATTGAAAATTTCAAGGTCATTTATAAAGGGGAAAAATACAGAAATGTGATACTTTAAAAGGGACCTATTCTGAATTCTCTAATATTTGGTCAAACCCAATAAACTTTTATTAAAAACAGCCTAAACTCTCTTAGGGAAGCTTTTTTTGTAGTTTTTTAAAACTAGCCTTCAGGACTAGTTCTCCAGGTTTCTTTAAGGGCTTTCTAAAGCTCTTCTTTGGATGTTGGCTGCCATTTGTTTTGCTGTCTGTCAAGATGAGTGTTTCTATAATGCTGAGTTCGAAGCTTTGGGGAGGCTAGTCAATAATAGTCTTCCATTGTGTTTTTCTATCCAGACATGTATTTATTACACAGACAGTTTATTTCAAGTCAGTCTAGTACTGCACATTGTATATTTTACTCTTACAATGGGGAATGCCCATGTTAAACATGGTCAAATAATCAAATAGTACCATAAGAATATGTGTAAATAGAAAAGAAAAGCACCAGTGTTACAGCTTTTTTGTTGGCTCTGTATAATGTCAGGAGGTGAGTTATGGTGAGGTACACAGCATTGGAAACAACCACTTTGTGTTTGCAAGGAGCAGCCAATAGGAAGAAAGGTGGTTTTAAATGGAGAGGAGATGCAACACATTGCTTTACAGATGAATTGAGGGGCTGGATTAAGGCTCAGGAGTAACATAAATAAGGATCCATTTAAAATACCGCAAAGCTACATTAGTAAAGTATTGAGCTCGAAAATAAGCAGAATAGATGCCTTCTTACTTTCAGAAGACTATTTTCTCTTTAATCAACAACTTTAATCTCTCACACAAACATGATTTGTGTTGAATTTCTTTCATCTGTATATTAATCCAGTCTTCTTTTTTTACACCTACAAATGCAAAGACACACAAACATTTGTGAAAAACTTAGGGTGTGTGTGTGTGTGTGTGGGTGGGGGGGGGGGGGTGTATTGTCCCACCTCCCTCTCTAGGTAAATAAAATGAGCACAATCATTATATCTTAAATTAGATTACACACAATAATTAGTAAAAGTCAGAAGTGAGTGTAGGGCACAGATGGATGTCTAACGCCTGAGGATCTGTGAAGTTAAAAAAGAACTGATTCATACTTGAGAAACAAGTCATCTAAAACATAAGTGAAACTGAAACTGCTCTCGTGTCATCACACACCTGCGCAGTGTGAGAGAAGAAAACAGGTGAGTCACTACAAAGGTCCACTCATGGTGCTTTAACCCTGTGTTTTTGTTTCTGTACCACTAGAGATACAGAAATATATACATTTAAAAATGCACTCCTTCTTATTACTGCATTTGAATATATAAAACATATAAAACAATACTAGTAAGAAATACTAAACATATATAAGTCTATGAACATCTGGCCCTTCTTGAAGCCTGAGTCGTTAGGTCACCCGAATTTTACCTGGAAAAAATGGCAACTTTATTTTGGCACACTAACTAGACAACAGACGCAGCTCCCTGCGTCTGTTGTCTTTACAGACCCTGAGAGGTGCCAGACCTTCTAGTGAATTCGGCACAATACCGACCTGACAGTACTTCCATATAGCGTTGTCAGGTTCAACTTCTCGAAATGCACACCCCTGGCTGGCTCCGGTGTCCTGCCAACCCCAGCAGAGGTTAGCAGGACGAGACTACGAGGACAATTAGCCAGTCTAGCCCACATAGACAAGTTGAGATATTATTTAGATAAGGACGCTATTCATTTATCACCTGTAGGTTCAGTTTAGCTGTATTTTGTTTGTAATTCAACTCTCTTTATACAGGCATATACAGCGTTACACGTGTCAATAAACGTTACATGGAGAAATATTTGAACGAAGGCTGGTGACGGGATCTGAATGCTTATTTTGGGCTACATATATCTAGCTAGCTCACTAGCATCCAGGACTACTCACCTCACAATTTTGTTGAAACAGAACGAACAAAAGCGGTGACCGCATTGGGCTTGCAGGGGCCTTCTCAGGATTTTCTGACACGAGTTGCACAAATGCTTATCCTCCAGGTTGTTAGCCAAAATTTTCTTTGGGAAGCCCGGTTTGTTACCTTCCAGGGAAGATGGTGGAGACGGCTCCTGTGCAGCCATTATTCCCCTTGAACAATATCGGGGTACTCAGCGGGGTGTGTTCAAGATAGCAAACACAGCTGAATATAACTGTAAAAATACCCGCAAGCAACGACTCATTGCTCTTTAGCAATTTATTAAAGCGTGTATACCTGCTTTGTTTATGAACAAATGACGACATCTAACTCCTCATCTGCACTGACAAACACGTCCAGGCGTTTTCATGTGATAAAAGTGACAGCTGAGGATGCTGCGCTTTACTGTAAGTTGCTACGTCTGCCGCTAGGTGCCGCAAGTCCAAAAGAAGAGCATCTGTGCGGGAATCATCAGGAAGCTGGCTGGGATGCATTGGACAGTGTAGATTGGACCACAACACCCGCAAGCTAACTGCACTTAATCTCGGAAGTACTATAGTTGCGTCTTGAAAATAAAAGCGAAAATCGGCAATCGGTTGTAATGTAAGAAAGTAAATAAAGTGGATCTTGTTCTACTCTAAAGCTGTCTGAAACTGTGCACATCCAAGTGGAAAATAGCAAAATCATGAGACTTACCAGGTATTATGTGTTAATTCTCATTAGTATACACAATTCAAGTGAGCTATTGCCCAGACTTCATAAAATAACTAACTTCATAAAATATTCTCCAAAAGTTGAATCTGTTCATCTGGACGTAGCGTTTGGTGGGAGAAACGTTTCGTCACTCATCCAAGTGACTTCTTCAGTCTCAGCTGACTGAAGAAGATATTTTATGAAGATATTTTATCTTCATAAAATATTCTTTAGTTTGGTTACCGTAATTGTATTTCAACCAAACTCGGAGGGCTATGCTTGCTGGTAAATTAGTACATTAGTATTAGTATCTGTAAATTGATTTATTAGCTCATAAATGACCAACATCAAACTCATGGATTTTAGAAGTTACAGTTACCTGACATAAACAGTATAAAAGATTAAAGCTGCATTCTCTTTCATGGTAAGTAGGGGGCAACTCCTTTGGTTGCAGTAAGACTTTTAGTTCTATAGAAGTCTATGGGAAAATAATCATCTGTGATGTCAGTAAACACTTTCCTGATGAGTTTATGGGCTTAGTCACTAGTTTCAGGTAATGCTGAATAAAACCTGACCCTAAATTGATTACTCATTATTGGAGTTCAAGGGAAAAAAGAGAATCATCCCTGTGCTCACTGGATAATAATTTTTGAGTCACAAGTTGTCAGTCAGTGAGCAGGGGATTTCACATTCAGAGATGAGGCAGCCCAATACAATCCAGATTGTATTGGTTTCACAATATGTGGCAATCTGCAAACACAAACAAATAAATATGCAGAAAATTTTTTCGAGGCACAACTTCTTCTGTATTGTTGGAAACCTGCTCAGACCTATTGAAATTCAAGTAAAAATATGCATGAGTACCAGTGTTGGGTAAGTTACTTTAAATTAGTAACTTAGTTACATTACTAGTTACTTCTCTAAAAAAGTAACTCAGTTACTTCAAGTTACTCGTTACTTTCAGAGTAACTAGTTACTAGGGAAAGTAACTTTGGTTTTACTCAGAATTCTCTTGTTAATGTGTTGCTTCCCTAACTGGATACCCAGCAAGATTGCCAGTCTTCTAGCTTGCTTACTTGCCACAAGTGCACTGTGCCACCTACCAACAGAAAGGAAAAAATAATGTGCACATTTCCACAAGAGAAATCCGACGCCTGGACCGTCGTTGACCGCCGCCATGATTCTAGCCTGCTTTTTACATCCAACACAAAAACTGCAGTCGTGGTGCTTTTGATTGTACTCAGAACTTGGAAATTCTGCCTTCTGAATAGGAAGATGTAGGTAACACCAGACTGCAGATGAGCTGCATACAGGGCTGGACTGGGACAAAACAATCATCCCGGCATTTTGACTAGAGACCGCCCACCATTATAGGAAAAATCATAAAGCCTTTGAATGAAAATAAACACTGTTGTGACAGTGATGTACACTGTTCTGATGGTATATATGGATCAATCTATCAATCGTTTGTTGTAAGACTCAGATAATTATTTTTTTTAAAAGCGAGACATTTTAAATGAGAATAATAAAGAAAAGTATTTCCTTGTGCCCCCTTTCCTGTTAATGCCCTACCTGGCCCCTGGCAACACTTTGCTAGACCCGCCCCTGCACAGTTACCAGCTGTCAGCTATGTAGAAAAGGATCCTGGTGTTATTTGTCTCTCAGAAACAGTTCATAACTTCCTTCAACTCATTCATGTCACCTAAAAGGTAAACCTGTTTCTCCATCACCTGTTCAACTCTGATGATTCAGTAAGGACATCTCCTGGTTTCATCTGCATGTTTCCTCTCACCAGATAACCAAACCGATATCATGACCAGCAGCTTTACAGCTGTGGCTCCAGCAAACATCAGCTGATACTAGAAATTAATATTAAATAAATTCTAACAACAGCTGATCAAGCTTAAACGTGCTGCTGTTGTTTAACGCGACATCCGCTGGTTTCCTCTTTCTGGCGCAAAGTGGGCAATAAACAAACAAGAGAGAAAAGCCGATCAGCTGATCATTGATCAGTTTCATGATTGAAGTAGAAACGGGAGAGAATGAGAGAAGAAGAGGCAGCTGTGCAGCTTCAGCTTTGTGTTTTTTTCATTGTAGCTGAAGTCCGGGACAAACTGTGTTCCTTTTCACCTCAGTACGAAACGCGTAATATTTTCTCTGAATACCAGACGATTCTCTGTTTTTAGGGGACGGTTGGCAACTCTAATAATTAACCGTATGAACAAAATAAAGTTCAACATCAGTAACATAGCACCCACACAGCTGTATAGAAACTCCGTCATGCTAGCTAGCACGCAGTACGAAAATGTCAGCATACCGAAAATAAACTCCACCTAAACTTGGTTTATATCTGACCCAGATAGACTGCAGGTCATAACTTCTTACCTGAAGTTCAGTTCACCTGACACTCGGACGGGCGGCCGCTTCGGGTCTCTCCTCTTGCCTCCCTTTTCCTTCATCCACCTGCTGGCTTCCACCACTTGCTAATGTTATTGAATCTGTGGAAGCTCCGCGATATCCACCACACGAAGTAACGAGTAACGAGCCTATCTAAATCCCAGTAACGAGTAACGCGTTCCTGGTTTTGGCATAATAACTAGTTACCGTGCTCGTTGCCACAATAATAACGTAGTTACTGTAACGCGTTACTTAATAACGCGTTAGTCCCAACACTGATGAGTACTACTTGGAGCATAAGCTTAAATAATGTTTTGGTATCTCTAAGCTTGAGCTTTATTTTGAAACCATTTGAAACCGGATATTCACAGGTTTTGCGTGTTACTTGATGATTGGTCGGCGGTAGCTGTTTTCTTTGCAAAGGAATGTCGCTGCTGTATCTCTGTCGGGATGGAGGACTGACAGATGTTTTGAGGAAAAGATGCTGGGACTGCACGCTCCTATCTTAATATATACCCGTGAGTATTTGCAGCTGACGTTAACCTGAAAAACTCATCCTGACGTGCTGCCGTGTAGTGTCACTGAGCGCAGAGATGGCAAAGCTAAGCTAATATTGCCTTGATTGCTAGCTACAGGGAAGCCAAAGGATAACGTTACCCTTTAGCTGGGGTAACGTTAGGTAACAAGCCGGGCTGCCTCATCTCTGTTTGAAATTCGAATTGACCTTTACATACTCTTTAGAATTTTCTGATTTAAGAATGCTTAAACACATTGCTTCATATATTCAGCAAAGCTCACTGTTCTAGCTGAGCGAGCAGCACAGTCAGCTAATGCTAGCAGGATAACGGTGAAGGGGAAATTCAACCTGAAAACAGAATTAATTCGCAGCCATTGGTAGATAATTCCTCGGCTCTTTGGATTTGAGCTAGTCTCTTTTTAATACAAACAGACACGGAGCTTGTACTAATAATGTCAACTGAAGACAAAGCTGATCTTGATAGTGAATAATGTATTTCCTGTAGGGACACTGTGACAGCTCCCATCAGGACACGGAGACGTGTTCTGAAGCCTTCTGTTATTCAGCTGGTCAAATATTGTCTTAGAGACAGTTTCTAATTCATTGTCATTAAACCTACTGCGAAGAATCATCTGACAACGTCGTCATTATGTCTTGCTTCTGCTTGTGCCTCTCATGTGCTCCCATTACACTTGTGTCAAACAGTGCCGTCTCTTGCCATTTTGGTAACATAGTCGAGGTAACATAGTCCCCCGACCCGTCAAAGGCAGCCGTTTATCAAATGATTTAACAGTAAAATTTGGACTGTGTGTGTGTGAGTGAGCTTAACCTTATAATGTGGGGTAAAGTATAGATTGTGATTTACTGTTAAGTTCTGACCAGTCCTGTCTCTGTGGCAGGAATGATTAACAGTAATGAATATTTAGTCAAGTGCACAATCCTCATGCTTTCTACCCTGTCATCTTCAGCTGTAATTGAAGCTGTGCTGTAATAAACTAAGCTACTATGACATCACCCCAGATGAGTATCTTTGTGACTGTCATCCTGGCGTTTTGAAACTGGCAGGAGAGGGATGGATCAAAGTGAAAGTGCAATCTAAAACTATATTTAGTAACATACTAACATTTACAAAAGGGACTTAATTTTTACTTGGTCTGAGCAAAAATTGTGAGTGTGAGTGACTGAGACCATAAACTCATCAGGAAAATGTTTTCAAAGGTTACCCCCAAGGGACGTTTCTGTGGACGGACAGTTGTTTTAGAACTACTTTTATCTCGTTAACTCTCTGACTAACTCTGCTTGGATCATCCGATTGTTGTGTTTGTGGTGTTCCAAGTGTGTGTGCAACAGCGAAGTTGTCAAGTGTCCTCAAAACGTGGTAAAAGGTTTTTCTCCTCTTTATTTTTAAAATTTTAATTTATTGGGCAGTATAAATGTAGATAATGATAGATAACAGATAACATCATTCATCCATTCTCTTCCGGTTATCCTTATCAGGGTTGCAGGGATGCTGGAGCCTATCCCCACTACCATAGGGTGAGAGGCAGGGTACGCCTGAGACAGGTTGCCAGTCTGTCGCAGGGCTAACATATTGAGACAGGCAATCATTCACACTCACATTGACAACTATGGGCAATTTAGCATTGCCAATTAACCTTACTCAACTAACTGCATGCGTTTGGAAGGAAGCCGGAGTACCCGGAGAGAACCCACACAACAGATGGAGGAGTCAAACTCAGGACTTCTTGCTCTGGAAAGCAGCCTTAAAAGTAGTCAGTCAGTCAGTCATTTTTTGAGGTTATTTAACAGAAAAAAAAGAGTATTGCATCCACAAATTTACATTTATTAATGTTTAATTATGTCTTTTACGTAAATTTTATTTTTATAGGTTGCATTTAGCTCTTTTAATTTCTCTAACACAAAGCTGGTTATAAGCCAACTTTATCCCAGGCTTGAGTGTCTGAAAAATTACTCTTTCTTCTGATAAAAAGTTTGATTACATTCTCACATAGTATGAGAGGTTATTCGATAAGTGTTCAAGGCCAACAGTGTTAGATCTGCTTCAAAGAAAGTTTCACTAATTCTGGCTAAACAGCTTACTTACTCATAGACTTGTGTCGGTCTCCTTTTACTTTCTCAGCTGACTAAAACATGTCTGTCCCAGCTACAGTGGCCCATGTGGGACAAATTTGAACTGGGACAGTTTAAATTTTAGTTGAATATAATCTGCTGATGTCTTGTCAGTGAGATTTTCCATACTGTACCTTTAATGCACTTCCACATAAACTGTCTTTTGGCTGTCGTAGTCTAATGCTGTTCATACTAGCTGTGCTGTTGTTGTTTTCTTGTTATATTGTGTTTATTTTACTGAGAATTAGTTTCCAGCTGTGACACAGCAGATTTCCCAACTTTTTGAATAAATAAAGCATATCTTAATTTTTTAAAGTTGAATAGCTTGCAATTCAAATACATTTATTTTATTTCCACATAAGAGTGACAAACTTGCACAAGAAGCTGGAACTAGTGGATTTGTGGTTTTTCTTATGTTCTAACACTTGAGCATAGTTTGATATCATTTTCATTTTTTGCAAAAAATAACAAGCCTGTCCTTTTCATCACACCTACATGTTAACAGAAGAATTTCATCTAAACAAGAGTCTTTAATCCCCAACCTCTGTCTCTGTGTCTTTCTTTGTGTTTTTTTCCCCTTAGATGATGCTCAAAACAACATGGTAGTAAATTCTACTTGTGACAGGCAAAGAAAAACATCTGGTCAACTTTAAAAGAGGCACCGCTAAATTCAGTAAACCACTGAAGTTGGTACGAAGTGATTTGGCATCATATTTGGATCTCAGCATGGATCCTTAACTTCCTTGCCCGTGAGGACACGCTGGTACACTTTTACTCGTGTTGTCTTTAAGGAGTCATCAGCCAGAGTTCCTCTCTACTGCAGAGTGAAGCTGGTGAAGCTCAGTCAAAATGTTCTCAGCGCTGAAGAAGCTGGTGGGCTCTGAGCCTGGCCAGCTCAAGGAGAAGAACATTCCTGCTGGCCTGCAGTCCATGAACCAGAGCTTGCAGAGACGCTTTGCCAAAGGGGTCCAGTATAACAGTAAGTAATCCAGCCAGCTAAATACATGTTGTGTCTTAGTTTGTTCAGTTTTATGGCATCTCCATCATGTCTCCTACTCCAGTGAAAATAGTGATTCGGGGAGACAGGAACACTGGAAAGAGTACTTTATGGCATCGACTGCAGGGCAAAAAGTTTGTGGAGGAGTATATACCCACTCAGGAGATCCAAGCTACAAGCATCCATTGGAATTACAAAAGTAAGCCAAGATAGCTGTGACCACATGTGATCATCTCACCAGGGCTGGGTGATATATACATTTAAAAAAAATAAATATCATTACAGAGTGATAGAATTAGCCATTTAATTTATACCAATGTAGTCCAATGTTGCGTTACCAACTTATACCCTTATTCTGCCACTGCACCTTTAGGTGAAGAAGACTCTGTTTTTCATGTAGTTTGGTCAAAGTCTGCTTGAGGGTTGGCTAGTTGCTACTCTATAGTACAGTTCTGTAAATGAGTCTGCATGTTCACAAAAAGCTGGTGTACATGTGAACATCTGCACAAAGCCTCGTGCTTACTGTCTAATGATGAAATTTACATTACTTCCACCCTCTTCAAGCACACTGAACTACACAAAACTGAATTAATATGGAACTCACTGCAATTCACTTCCTTTGCAATTCACTTCCTGTCCTGACTGACAACCCAACTACTTTTAATTAGGACCAATAAAATTAGATGTCTGCTTTAATAAAAGTGGGTGTGACACATCACATGTTGTTTTTGTTAAAAAATATATATATTGTGCATCAGCCAAAAGGAGCTTTTAAATACTGAGAGGATTCTTTTGGTTAATGTAACCCAGCTCTGCTTGTCACCACTGCTTTAGTTATGTTTCTGTTTTGGTGAATATTTGACATCTGCTGTTTGTGCCTCATAATTTATTCCAGTGGCACCATATCAAGGTAAAAAGAAAAAGTTTAGCTGTAGTTTGAGCTAACTGATTGTTAGAGGAGGTGTCCTGTATTTTTGTCAGTGCTTCCATACTAGTGAGAAATCACTACAACCACATAGCACGTTAGTGAGTAGATCCACATTAGAGTCACTGAACAGTCAATAGATTTGAACTCTTCTCTCTGTGGTCTCAAACATGAATAATGAATGTGTCCTCTGTGCTTGCCTCAGCTACTGATGATGTGGTGAAGGTAGAGGTGTGGGACGTGGTGGACAAAGGTGAGTGTTGACACACATGCCAGTCAAATTTCCTCTAAGGCTGACCTCTTGCATTATATCAACACATCCAATAGAGATGCTTGCTGCTTGTCTGTTGTTCTGTCCTCAGTGTTGATGTTGTCTTTTTTTTGGGGCACCTCTCTTACACTCATCTCAGGCCAAAAATATCCTCTTCCTGAAGGTGTAGGTGAGCGCTGCTACAGTATGTAGATACTAAACTCTTGTGTGCTGTGGGTTTGCCCTGCCTATCCCCACTCTTATCTGAATGTCAATATTGTCAGAGTATGGCTCAGGGTTGCTGCCTAGCTATGTCTCAGAGTTTGGCTGTTTTGTTTGGGGGGTTTCTTTCCTTTCCTTTTTATTGTTTTGTTTATTTGTTTCCTGTTTTTTGCTACTGCTGCACCCAGTTAGAGCCTGAACATCTGCAGCGTGTATTTAAAGGGCACTGTGTGGTCAAAGTAGGCTCCAAGATGCTTTTCTGTTAGAAAAGCAGTTGTGTTGCTGCTCTGCTTGCTCTATACCTTTATACTAACTTGAGGCAACAAAACAAACTGCAGATCAGGATTTCACTGTGTGTCAGCTTGTCTGATCATAACGTTTGTGACCAATTGTTCTTTCAGGCAAAGGAAAAAGGCGCGGTGACAATTTGAAACTGGAGAACGAGCCCCAAGAGGTGACTATCACATGGCTGTCATGTGTTTTGGAAGAAAGGCTCACTTCTAGTATGTGGGTTGCAGATTTTAATCAGAGAAAGATGTCTTATAAGGAGGAAATTATAAAGGGGGAAAAAACAAAAAAAGCATATGATCTCAGCAGAATATTTTCCTCCAATTGTCCTTAAATATTAATTTGTTTGTGTTATAGTCAGATGAGGTGGCCCTGGATGCAGAGTTCCTGGATGTGTACAAGAACTGCAATGGAGTGATCATGATGTTTGACATCACCAAGCAGTGGTAAGAGAGCTTTCTGTGTGTTGTTGTCTCATCAGGCAAGTCTATTTCTTTAATATGCATGAGCAGATAAAGTTTCATTGTGTCTGTCTGTGGCTATGAAGCTTCCACTGCTGGATTGTGTTCAGCTCTAGATGCACAATCCTTAAAATACATTCCACTATTGCTATTTTGGGCATCCCAAGGGAGAAGATTTTTTTTTTTTTTTTTTTAATATTAGCATGGCAAATGATATAACTGAAGGTTTTTTCAATGGGGTTTCATGTAAAGTAGGATCTGGTGTATCTTATATCTCTGTGCTGTAGAGCTCTTTTGTTATTCAGCCACAATTAAAAACACATGAGTGAGCCTCGCTGTTGTTCTAAGTGCTACAGTGACTAAGCACAGTAAATGATAGGTATGCTTAAGTGTAGCAAAAATTATAATCACGTTTTCTTTGGTTAATACTGTAGTCTAATCTCCATTATTAAATACTGTTTTTCATCATGCATTTAATGATCAAGGGGACAAGGGGATTTACTCACATTTCAAATATAATTCAAATTCAGATGTAAAGCAAATAAGTAAACTGTTTAAGGTGAAGGTGGCGGTTAAGGACAAAGGTCCTCTGGAAGAGGCTTAGGCTCAGACTAACTTTCTGACTGTAAAGCCAGTCTTGGATGGGCAAGACTAGCCAGGTGTCTAGGATCCATATTAGTGTTCCTGTCATGGTGTGAATGCGAAGCACACCACAGCATGTCTTCCTTCTCTCTCCCCAACCGGTTGCAGCAGATGGCTGCCCCTCCCTGAGCCTGGTTCTGCCAGAGGTTTCTTCCTGTTAAAAGGGAGTTTTTGCTTCCAACTGTCGCCAAAGTGCTTGTTCATAGGGTTTCATTTGATTGATGGGTTTTTCCCTTTATGTATTATTGCAGGGTGTACCTTACAATATGAAGCACCTTGAGGCAACTGTTGTTGTGATCTGCCACTGTATAAATAAAATAAAATTGAATAGAAAATATGCCCTTGCAGGTGTATAATTTTCACAGACACCTCAGCAGTGTTGGGCAAGTTACTTTGAAAAAGTAATTCAATTATAGTTACTAGTTACTTCTTCAAAAAAGTAACTGAGTTAGTAGCTGAGTTACAATATTCTAAAAGTAATTAATTACTTGGAAAAGTAACTATTATGCGTTACTTAAAAAAAAAAAACAAAGAACGTTTAACCCCCTGGGGTCCAGGGTATAATTGGCCATTTTTTTACTACTCTTGATTTTCTCTCCACATTTTACCTTTAAAAACTATTTGCTTTGCCTTGTTTGGTATCATTCTTTTTAGCACAACCTCGCGTGCCTGAATTTACAGTTATGTTCTCATTTTGTCATACTGTATAACCAGAATTGATCTAAAATCAGACAAAAACCATAAGTAGTAGTAGAAAGTACACAAGACAACACATTAATTACACACTCCAAACACGCTAAACGTCACAAATCTCACGTCTCAAAACTCGCTCTCTCTCTTTTTCTGCGCTCTCTCTCTCTCTCTCTCTCGACGTCACTCCTAAAACTTCCCCTGTTTTGTTTTGTTTTTTTGCTCATAAGCAGAGCATGCTTGCTAGCGCTAACGTGGCAAAACTATTGAGGAAAAAACGCCGCATATATCTTGTTTATCACGACTCTGGTTTTACGTGGCCTATCGACACAATTTAAAAACTGGTTGCTTTGTCTTTAAGTGGTCACGTGATCAACTTACCACGACTACTTTATTCTTCCTCAGTCAAACAGCAGCACTCGATTGTTTTGCCCCCTGAGCTCCAGGTGTTGTGCTAGACAGCGATCGTGATTGCCGTCCGCGGGAGCGCGCAGATGCTTAAAACTGTAGCGTCCAGATTACTTACAGCTACTTCTGTGCAGCTGATATAAGATGCGGTAAGCTGAACACAGTTTCAACCGTCTGTTTGTTGAAAAATAGTAACGGACCACGTTTCCTTGTTAGTAACTGTAACGGCGTTGTAACAATAGGAATAGTAATTAGTTAGATTACTCGTTACTGAAAAAAGTAACGCCGTTAGTAACGCCGTTACTTGTAACGCCGTTATTCCCATCACTGCACCTCAGTGGGTAGGTCATTATTTTCTGACTCTTCAGAATGTCATTAAATTACACAAAAATCAAAAAATGTGTGTCTATGTTTTAAAACATTTATACTTTACTGTTTTGAGTCACTGCTTAATTCTCTACATTTTGAAGCCAGATACTGAACTTCAGGCTTACCAGTCATAAAAACAGGAAAACACAAGTATTTTACAAAACTGTGTACCGTCATTTGTAAGCGGAGTTGGGCAAGCGATATTTGAAGAATAGTCAGTTTCCAGTGAATATTGATACTCCCAGAAAAATGTTGTGATCCTATCAATTGCATCAATTGCAGGACTTTTAACTACATCCTGAGGGAGCTGCCCAAAGTACCCACCCATGTGCCAGTGTGTGTGTTGGGAAACTACAGGGACATGGGCGAGCATCGTGTCATCCTCCCTGATGATATAAGGGACCTAATTGCTGGATTGAACAGGTAGATATAGATAATAATTGAATGTATACAGTTGAAATAAAAAGTGTGATAATAATTAAAGTTATTTTCTCAGTAAAAAGTAAATCTTCTTACCTGATATAGCTGTGGAAAATGTTTTCAAATTTGAACATTTCAGTGAGCATCGCATTTGCTCAGTACTCTGGGATAAGCTACACAGACCTTTTTTGTGTCTGCACTCTGAGCTGTTAATAAAGCCATAATGTCATCAAACCTTGCACACACATAGAAGTAAAAAAGTTTTAAAATCTTATTTTTAAGCCGAAAGTTCACCAACGTTTGTCCGTGTACCTCTGTATTTATACAGGGACTGTCTTGTTTTTCCACAACAACTGCATGAGCACATTACCAGGATGGTGCCAAGTTGCAGGACTTGCCTATAGGGGCTCAGAATACTGCACCATATGTCACTGTGTTCAGTCACAGATAGCAGAAATACAGGAAACAGTACCAGGAATAAAGAGGAAGTGTTGGAAGAAAACAGAACCAGGAACAATATAATTCTCTAAGGACTTTAATTTTTTGTTTTAACTTTAAAAGATATTTACATAATCAGCAACTAGATTAGTGTTCTTTCGCTGTGGCTGTGTCTGCAGTTGCAAACCAGACATCCAGGGAACTGAGGGCTCAGTGACACAACCAAAACAGGAAGAAGCTTTTTTGGGGGATTTTTTTGTACATTTTGTTTTCTTACCCAAATTTGAGCTTACACCTCACCAGAGGGACTGACTCTGCAAAACCTAAAACCCCAGTAGTAGATAACAGGTATCACAACAGTGGTCATCAACTTTCTCTAGTGGGCTGTCTGCTTCAGGCTCGATGGACAGTCACGTAAAAATGGTAATTTTGTGGGTCATCTGACTCTTCTTCCCCACAAAATGATCCCTATGAGTGCCCCCACTCCAGTCAGAGACGTAAGGTGGTAAGGTACAGCTTAGCATCTTGCACATATAAAACATATTTGCACAAAACATGCTGCAAGTAAAATAATCTGTGAAAACATGGTACTTCCCGGGATTTTAAACCGAAACTCCTGCTACCTGCCAGTGTGGAAGTGCCTTAAACCTGCATTCTCTCTAACAGAAAAGATGTCTGATTCTATGAAAGTCTCTGGAAAAACAATCTTCAGCTCCCTTGATCTTTGACCTCAGTAAACTTTCCTCCCTAGATTTTATTCTTAATAAATACAATATGATTGTTTTGTAAATGATGGTTCCCCAAAGTCAAAAGGGAGGATAAAGCTGTATGTGCTCATAATACAGAATGTTTTCATTTACAGTTTGTTATCCATTGAGCACATCAATGTGGCATTAGTTTCAAAAAGCTGAGATGGTCACAGCAAAAACGCTAAACTTGTGGCGTCAAAACAGAATATCACTAACCAATGAGGGACTTGAAGATTGTTACCTACAATTTTTATATAGACTCTGCGGTGAAAACAGCTGTAGAAACTATGCTGAACAGTAGACTGTGAATAAAAGGTCACTCACATAATAGTGTTCAAAAGTGAACGTCACTTAGATTTATTTGGCTGGTTGGTAACTAACCAGTCTAGTACAAATGGATATTTTAACACTAAAAGCTGTCTAGTGTCAAAGGGAAGGTGTTATCCACTGTCAGTTTAACAACTTAACAAGCTGATGATGTGTCTGATGTTTTTGTGCCCTTGAGGTGTTAAATGC
Organism: Oreochromis aureus; assembly: GCF_013358895.1. Classification (NCBI taxonomy): domain Eukaryota; kingdom Metazoa; phylum Chordata; class Actinopteri; order Cichliformes; family Cichlidae; genus Oreochromis; species Oreochromis aureus. The sequence continues at coordinate 34,744,827 of NC_052953.1, forward strand.
AGCTATACCTCTTTCCCTTTTTTTTTTTTTTTTTTTTTTTTTTAACAATTAAATAACACTTGGACATCAATGAGGCATGTAAATATAGGGTATATGTTCAGAAACTTGAGTTAACTCCTAATCCCTTCCTTTTACAGACCTATGGGATCATCTTACATCCACTATGCCGAGTCCTCTATGAAGAATGGCTTTGGCTTGAAATATCTGCACAAGTTTTTCAACATCCCGTTCCTTCAGCTACAGGTTATTCTTTTGTTTTTTGTGCTGAATATTTGATTTATTTATTTATTTTATAATATCCGGTTTTCAACAACTATAATTTTTTTTTATTATTATGTATTTATTGTAATGGAAGACAAAGCACGCCTATTTCATCTCAGCGCGTGCCCAGGTATTCATGCCATGTGTTTGTGTGCAGAGGGAGACCCTACTGAGGCAGCTGGAGACCAACCAGTTGGACATGGATGCAACACTGGAGGAGCTCTGTGTCCAGCAGGAGACTGAAGATCAGAACTATGAGATGTATGCTCATCTTTATTCTCTCTGACAGCCTGTGTACTGCTGTTACTGAGCCACTAGAGGGACTAGATCAAAAGCTTTATTTCCCAAAATTCTCCCCCACTCTATGTAAAATATTGTGTCCTCACTCTTTGTGCATTAGTTGCTCTCATGTCCACTGTTGGGCTTACACCAGTGAGCTACTACCTCCATCTTCTAGCAGTTGAATTTAACACAGATTTATAAAATGAATTACACATCTGTGTACATTTCCTTTTACTGAGTTTTTCCTTACTCTAGTTTCCTAAACTGTATTGATGGCCTCAGATGTTATTCAAAGTCTCTTAACAGTCCTGTTGTGATATCTGCAGTTTCCTGGAGAACTTGGAGTCTCGCAGTAAGGGCTATGGATCCCCTGGTCCAGCCAACGGTCAGAGTCCCTCCTCAGGCTCTCAGTCCCCCATTGTCCCTCCCAGTGGGGCCTCCACTGGCAGCTCCAGTCCCAGCACCCCACAGCCACCAATCCCTTCCCAGCCACTCCCACAGTCACCATCTGTGCCCACGACCTCTCCTCCACCTCCCACAGCAGCAGCTGGCGGGGCAGCTTCACCTACTGCTGAGGTAAAATCATTGGCCCAGTCACCCGAACACCTTCAGTCACCAGCTGCAGGAGCGTCGGGCCCCCAGAAACGCAGCTTCATCTCCCGCTGGTTTGGCTCATCCCCAGCCATCGAGACTTCTGCCTCAGGACCAGGTCAGTCCTACACAGCAGAGTCCTCCATGTAGTCTCCGCACCAACCATCTGTGACAATATTTCTGTCTGTTCACAGCCATTAGCACATTCGTCCACATAACGTTACAGTCCAACACTGCAATTTTGCACTCAGGTTAAGTGGACCAACACTCTCAATTATAAACTAATTCAATAACAGTAAATGATGAGTTGCAACCAGAGGTTTGAGCCCGGGACATACACACCATGACATGACCATGCACTGCTGCTGGTTGAGGTCCTGCAGCAAATTCTGGCCATGACAAACCTGCATAAGAATCACTCAGTGGCTTATGTAGACAAACAGGAACTGCAGGCTTATATAGAGATGCTCATTTTTGGATGGTGTTTACAGGTCAAAAAATTAGTCAGTTTAAATCTGCAGGGTGCTGCTGCAAGCCCCTCTCCTCAGCAAATGTAAGAGCAGTGTCAACTTTGCATGGACAGGAAAAGAAGAGCTGGCATCACCACGTGGGACGCTTACATGCAAAGATCAGTCTATCCATTTACAGCTTCTGCTCTGCCTCAGCTGGAGTCCCTCTTCTTGAAGGGTTAAAATCCAAAAACCGTGATTAATATTTATATTTCAGGATGAAGTATTTTTAAAAGATTTCGTCATTTAAAGTGGAAAAAAATCTTATTTTATAATATTTTTGCAGCAGTTTTTGCAAAGCTGCCATTTTTTTGTCTTTAGGGCATTGAGTGTGACAGTTTCTTGGGGTTTTTTGTTGCAAAGAGAGGTGACTATGACACTGCAAAAAAGAATTCATGAAAAACAATGTTGCTGCTAATCATAGACCCATTTTAGGCCCTATTAAAAATAATAATCAAATATTCCTTGAAATGTATTTTATGGAAATTATTTTTGTTTTTGTTTTGTTTTTGTTTGTTTTTTTGATAAAAATCAGCTATGAGCTATATAAACATACTGGCCTTTTAAAGCATTAAAATCCATAAAATAATATATAATATCATTAATATTGGATATTTAAAGTTCAGACCGAAGTAGTTTGAAAAGACAGAGTCATTTAAAGTGGAAAAAATATTACTATATAATACTTTTACAGAACTTTTTGAGAAGCTCCCCTGTTTTGTCCTTAGGAAGAGTCAAACGAAGACAAAAAGAGTCAGGATTTTAAAGAAGGGTTAAGAAAGCTGTTCAAACGCATCCATCAAATTTTGATAAACTGGAATGTAGTGAGCTAATGGAAACATTCGATGGAGGTTGGTATATGAGTTACTGAATAAAGAGTTCACTTTGAATTTTCTTTGTCCTCACGACACTGAGAGTATCCAGACCAGTTTTAGAATACACTTGTTAACCGTAACTGAAACTGCCAGGTCCATAGTAAGTAATCACAAGGTTTGAGACTCGGGAGTTGAGAAATGCGGAGCATTTAAAAGGATCAAAAGACTGGCTGGTGTTGGAATGTCATGTGATTTCAGTCTTTCCTTGCAGTTTCTGTATTATTAGCTAAAAGCAAACACACAGTGGTTCTGCTTTGGAGCTTTTGAACGTTAAAGCGTAGATTTTTATTCTGAGTCCTTCCTTGTCTCAATGTTTTCCTCAGAGGAGCCTCCTACACCAGTGTGTCCTGCTAAGGTGCAGAGTGTGGATGATTTTGTCCCAGATGAGAGACTGGACAAGAGTTTCTTGGAGGACAGCCTGCCCTCCAAGACCAAGGTGCCCCAACCTGCAGCAGCTCCCACTGTGGACAGTGACAGGTGAGAATTTTCACAAATACTTCTGACTTGGCCTGTTTCTACTTTTAGAAAATACTCTTTGTCAATGTTTTACATTTTACCTTCTTTATTCGACATTTAGAAGAGGTTGAATTAAATTTTAAATGTTTTACAACATCGTTAGTCACTAAGTGTCTGCTTTCAGTCACCTCTTCAGGCCTCTTTGAACCAACTTTTCTTGTTCTTGCTTCAACCCAGTGATGGTGAGGATAGAGGAAACCCCATGGTGTCCAGTTTCCAGGATGAGCTTGACCCTGATGATACTGAGCCAAGTCTTTCCAACTCTAAGACCCTCCCCCCCATTAAAGATATCACTCTGAGCAGTGACGAGGAGGAGGGAATACCAACAGCGCTTGTAATCTCACAGGATCAAGACCTGGAAAGTAAACCTGAGCTCAAAGCGTAAGTCAAGAAAATTCACTAGTGACACAAGTGATATACTGCTCAAATTTAAATTAAAGAAACACTTTTTAATCTGAGTTTAGCATCAAGTCAGTGAAACCTCTGGGATATTGACCTTGTCAGTTAAGTAGCAGAGGAGGTTGTTAATCAGTTCACTTAACAAGAGGTTCCCTAGAAGGGCAACAATGCGACAACAAAGCAGGAATAGTTTTACAGGTGGAGGCCACTGGCATTTTCTGCCTCCTGATCTTTTTCTGACTGTTTTTCTCTAGTTGTATGCATTTGATTAGGACCAGTGTCACTACTGGCAGCATGAGGCTATATTGGGACCCACAGAGGTTGCACAGGTAGTGCAACTCCTCCGGAATGGCACATCAATACATACACTTGCCATAAGGTTTGCTGTGCCTCCCGGCACAGTTTCAAGAACATGGCGGAGAATACAGCAGACAGGTAGTTACTCTGTGAGAGCTGGACAGAGTCACAAAAGGTCATTAACCCATCAGCTGGTATTATTTTGTCCCAGGAGGAACAGGGTGAGCTCTGTCAGAGCTACAAAATGACCTTCAGCAGGCCACTGATGTCAGTGTCTCTGAACATATCATCAGAAACAGACTTCATGAGGGTGGCCTGAGGGCTCAACATCCTTTAGTTGGGCCCTGTGTACCAATGTAGCCCGATTGGTATTTGCCATAGAATACCAGAAACTGTACCACTAGCACCCTGTGCTTTTCAGAGACGAGAGCAGGTTCACCCTGAGCACATGTGACAGATTTGAAACAGTCTGAAGAAGCCATGGAGAACGTTATTCTGTCTGTAACATCGTTAAACTTGACTGGTTTGGTATTGTCGGGGAGACATATCAATGGAGGGACGCACAGACCGCTATAGGCTAGGCACTGGCACCCTGAGTGACACTAGGTATCATGTTGAAATGACCAGACCCACTGTCAGACCCTACACTTAGGGCTGCACGATTAATCGTTAGAAAATCGCGATCTCGATTCATACTTATGTGCGATCTCATTTCCAAATGACAACGATTTAAAAAAAAAAAAAAAGAAAAGAAAAAAAGAAAAAAGACGACGACTATTGTACCGCATTTTGATCCGGGACGTAATCTGCATGAAAACAAGCGCTCCCTCTTCCTGCTCAACAAATGACAAGGGCGGAGCCTTATACCACCTGATACAGAAGCTGTGCCATGATGCTCAAATTGGCAGGGAAAAAACAACGGAGAACACGTCAGGGATGACGAGAAAGTGACAGGAGAAAATTCATCCCGGTCAACCACCCAAACATCAATAACGGGAACCTTATACAGCGCCTATACTCGTCGAACTCCCGCAGGCACAAAGAAATTATGGAGGCTATTACTTATCACCTGACCAAAGATATGTCAACACTGTGCAAAACGAGGGATTTAGGAAAATGATCAACACCCTAGACAAACGCTACACAGTGTCGTCCAGCAACTATTTTTCTATTGTTGCACTACCTGCTCTATACACGCAGTGTCCAGCAACGGTGGAGACGGAATTTCAAGCAGTACAACATTTTGCGGCAACCACAAAATGTGAGGCATTTATTGTTTTTATGTTTATTTATTGTTTTTATGTTCAGTTTCAACTGTTACGAAGTTGATGTGCAGTTAATAAGTGCAATAAATATTTATATTGGAAAAGAAAATCGTGAGAGAATCGTGATCTCAATTTTAAGCAAAAAAAATCGTGATTCTCATTTTATGCAAAATCGTGCAGCCCTACCTACACTGGTGCAGTGGGTCCTGAGACATCAGCTGTCGTTTCACTAGGAGCATGCCCCGATGTTGTCACACATACATAAATGGTAAAATGGTAAATGGCCTGCATTTCTATAGCGCTTTACTCAGTCCCTAAGGACCCCAAACCCACTACATTCAGTCATTCACCCATTCACCCATTCACACACACATTCACACACTGGCGATGGCACGCTACATTGTAGCCACAGCTGCCCTGGGGCGCACTGACAGAGGCGAGGCTGCCGGACACTGGTGCCACCGGGCCCTCTGACCACCACCAGTAGGCAAACATGGGGTTAGTATCTTGCCCAAGGATATTTGGCATGCAGCCAGGAGGCAGCCTGGGATCGAACCACCAACCTTCTGATTGGTGGCGGACCTACAGCTACAGCCACCCCGTACATACAAGCACATGGGGGCCATACAAACTACTAGAGTACCATTTTTGCAATGAAATTTTGGCAAAGTGGATTATCCTGCTGCATCACTTTTTCACTTTGATTTTTGAGGTGTCTTTGAATTTATCCCACTGTAGGTTGATGTGTAAACGATGTGGCATTCCTAACGCATAACCCAGTACATATCAGTGTAAATATGCAGCATTGTGATCTGATATGTTTTTTGTTTTTTTTTACGTGTTCTTTTAATCAGGCCTATGATCACAAAACCAAAGGTGGCATCTAAAGCTCCAGATCCCCAGGGCCAAACCACACCACCCATCTCCCTAACTTTAACTCCTGCAGCAGAGCAGCCAGCCCGACACCAAGGCAAGAAGAAGGGAAACACGCCCAAAGCAGAGGACTCTGACACAGACCCTGAGGCTCCTGTGGCTCAGCAGATGCTTTCATTTGTCATGGATGACCCGGACTTTGACTCTGAAGCATCAGACACACCTAAAATTGCAAAGGTAAACCAAGATACTTCCACTGTGAGGTCAGTTCAGGTCACAGATTTGGAAAGCAAAATCTGCAACAGAAATTAAATAGACAAAAAGTGAATTAAAACTTTTCTGTTCTGTTTCTTGAGTGAATATACATTTGCATCCCTTTTGAATGCAGGATACATTTCCAGTCAGGGATGAGCTTCTGTCTGACCTCTCTGATGATGACATGCAGTTAGCCAAGGTGCCAGAACCCCTAAAACCCACTGTGATCACCTTCAAACCCAAGGACGACACTGACCTGTTTGGTCTCGGGATCCAAGAAGAGCTTCCTGCAACCAAGGAGAGCAGCGAGGATCAGGAAGGCAAGTCCAGAAATACTTGTCGATGTAACTCCACATTTGATTAGCTGATGAGCTGTGACTACTGCTCTTAAGAGTAATATTTAATACTGCAGGGTTTTTAAAATGTTGAATGCAAAAAATAGAAGTTATGTATTATTCCTAAAATAAATAAATAATAATTACTTAATTTAATAAGTGTAGAATAAGTGTAGATTTAATAAGTCTAAATTTTGTAAACAGAATTTTTATCCCAAAACAAAAAATAAAACTGTTCGTTTTATTTTTAGTTTGCGGAACTGGTCACAAACCTAGCACAAGGAGAACACAACAAACAACCATATTCACTATAAGCATGAAGCCAGTTACAAATATATTTTTACACATAAAAACAAAAAGATAAACACTCTAATCAAATCAAAGGGTCAACAGAACCCCTTAGATTCAATTCATATTGCACAGTCACTTCAAGGCGCTTGATATTGTTAGGTAAAGACCCCAAAATAACAGAAAGAAAACCCCAACAGTCAGACAACCCTCTATAAGCAAGCGTTCAGCGAACGTGGGAAGGAAAGACTCCCTTTTCACAGGAAGAAGCCAGAGTTTAATATTAACTAATTGTTAAATCCAGAGAGGTGTGTAAGCACATACTGTGGGAGAAAGGTGACTGAAGAAGAAATACCTAATGCATCATGGGAATCCCCCAGCAGCCTACACCTATTGCATCATAACTAAGGGAGGATTCAGGGTCATCTGATCCAGCCCTAAATACAGTACAGTGGAACCCCGACTTACGAAATTAATTTGTTCCCGAGGGTCTTTCGTAAGTCGAAAATTTTCGTAAGTCGAAGCACCCATCGCGCCTTTTGAGTGAACGATAGGCTAATTGCTAACGGCAACAACAGTACGTCGTTCAAGTGGAACAGCGAAGCGCAAGTACGAAAGCCAAGGGGTTGTCACATGATTCGGAAGGCATTGTGGGTATTGTAGCCATTCTGGGCTCAGCCAATCAGAGCCAGCGGATTTCGTTACGCGGGCATTTTGCCGTAACACGGGAAGAAATATTGCCGTTAAGTGCCTTCGTAACTTGAATTTTTCGTTAAACGGGGTATTCGTAAGTCGGGGTTCCACTGTATATGCTTTAACAAAAAGGAAAGTTTTAAGCCTAATCTTAAAAGTAGAGATAGTCTCTGTCTCCCAAATCCAAACTGGAAGCTGGTTCCACAGAAGAGGGGCCTGAAAACTGAAGGCTCTGCCTCCCATTCTACTTTTAAATACTCTAGGAACAACAAGTAAGCCTGCAGTGTGAGAGCGAAGTGCTCTGCTGGGGTGGCCTTATTATGCAAGACCTTGTACGTGATGAGAAGAATTTTAAATCTCATTCTGAATTTAAGGGAGCCAATCAAAAGAAGCCAGTATGGGAGAAATATGCTCCCTCTTGCTAGTTCCTGTCAGTACTCTTGCTTGAGCATTTTGGATCAACCAAAGGCTTTTCAGGGAGTTTTTAGGACACATAATTACAATAATCCAGCCTAGAAGTAATAAATGCATGAAGTAGTTTTTCAGCATCACTCTGAAACAGCAGGATTTTTAATTTTGCAAAGTAAGACAGCAGTCTCACGTATTTAGTTAATATGTATATTGAAGAACATATCTTGGTCAAAAACAAGTCCAAGATTACTTACAGTGTTAACTGAGGCCAGGGTAATGCCATCCAGAGTATTTGTCTAGACACCATATTTCTAAGATTTTTAGGGCTGATTACAGTAACCTCGATTTTATCTGAATTTAGAAGCAAGGATGTAATTTTTTTCATGTTATTAAGCTTTGGACACATGGTTAAAACAATTGTCCTTTTTGAAATAGTCTGTTCTGCTGGTTTTGTTAAGAAACTTAACTTCAACATAAAACGTATTTAAAATGACTCCATCAGCTGTTCACCACTTGTGAGAGCGCTGTATGCATGTGCTCCTCTTTCAGAGAAAGAAAGCAAACACTCCTCCAAGGAAAGGAAGAAAAAGAAGAAGAAGAGCAAAGAGGTAAACTTTTTGTTGATATTACATACTGTAAGTACTTTGTGTCTAAAGGAGAGAAATGAAGCCGTTTTTCTCATTGACCATCGAGCATAGAATATCTGTTAAAAATTGAATGCCTGGTACTGAGCTGTGGTGACGGTCGATGAGCAAGAGGATAGTGTGGAGACATTGCTGCTGTTATACAGAGGAATACAAAGGTGTATGTAAAATGATAAATGATTATTTAGAAAGATTTGAATGAAAATTCAAAGACATAATGAGTGGACATTCTTGTCTAACACACTCACCAGTGAGGGGTCAGGCGCTTCAGACTCCAAACTTGATTAAAGTCTTTTAAACTGCAAGTCTACAAACTGCAGGGTTTTTTTTCCTTTATTAAAAGGATTTTGTTGTTTTGCTATGAAAGTGAACTAAACAGAAATAGAAAAGTTCAGCTTTTTATGTCGTGAACAGCCTTTGAGGTTCTGCCGGCGTGTTCTACAGTAAACTGTGTGCCGTCACTTACAGGAGGATGAAAAGAGCAAGAAGAAACACAAACACAAGAAAAAGGAAAAGGATGAAGCTGCAGCACCCGATGAGAAGGAGAAAAAGAAAAAGAAATCCAGGACCAAGAAAACCGAAGTGGACGAGCTGGAGGACTTTCTGGGCGGCGGGGCAGCATCGATCAAAAGAGATGACGGCGATTATGAAGAGCTATAAGAGCTCCTGCAGAAGAGTGCCAGGGCACAGGGTTGTTGGTGGTTTGACTTGTATGTGCATAAAGCAGCATATCCAAGCCATACACTGTATACAAGGCTAACAGCACCCAGGTAAAATAAGCCAGGACTCTGCTACGTTTGACCTGTATATTACGTTTGTTTTTTCCCATCTGCCCCTGTGCTGTCACTTCCGTTCCAACCAATAAGAACAGGCTGGGACACCCACACGTACTGTAGTGAGTGGTAACAGAAATATGATGATCAAGGTGGCCGCAGCTCAGCTCTTTGTACTCTGAAGCATTTAAATATGTTTGAAGAAGGTTTTATTTAACATCATCCACTCCACGAACCAGCTGCTGTAAATAAGCTTAACCATTTAGTCTGAATGTTGGTGTGGTTGGTGTAATAACTGAGAGCATGCTCAGAGTGAGAAGTGACTTCTTAAAGAATCCACAGTGTTCTTTCTCTTTGTTTCTTGGGCTTAATGGTTAATGGTAATTTTAGTCTTGTGTCTAAATATGAACACTGAAGGAGAATTTAGATGATTTAAGTGCGCCTTCCTGTTTTCTCACACTCCTAAAGTTTATCGTCCTTGCAAAGTTGGCTGAATCCGAAACTGGATATTTTTCTTTCTCATGGCCTTCTCTGTGTTTAACTCAACATTAGGTTCTTCTGTAAGTAACTTTCATTGGCTCTTTGTGCTTATGTTATTATTAAATTGTTGTTATTAAGCAAGATCATCTCAGTGGGATCTGTTTGGTAGGTTTCTGGTGCCGTCTTGCTTGCAGATTTTTCTTCTCTGAGAGTAAGAACAGCAGCGATTGTTTTCCGGAGCTTCCTTTAACAGCAGCTTTTGCTCCTTCTCCCTGAACAGTGGGAGTAAGTTGATGGTTATTTTGAAAACAGGAGCACCTTCTAATCTGTGTTCTTAGCTGTATGTATTTTAGAAGGAGCTGTTAACAAAGGCCTTCAATAAGCAAATCTCTCAACTCAGCAGCCATCTTGAATCGGATCTGGGAGCTTATTTAAAAACCACTTTGAGACTGGGGAGAGAGCCGCGACTCTGCTACTACTCACATCTACAGCACAGCAAATAAAGCTGTTACAAACCTCTACTGTGTCCCTGCGTCAGTGCAATAACATGATTGTCTAAAGTGTTTCTCATTTCAACTGTTGATTGGCTCTTTAGACTTGTAAATCTTGTACACCGTTTACATCTTCTCCTTACTGATCTTATACGGACAGAAGGTCAAGCAGGGCCAGGGCTGTGGCTAAAAAATGTCTGAAATGGAGCATTTAAAGCAGTCTGAAGCCTCACTGCCACTTCTGCATACTGATTTGAAACATCACACTAACTGGAAGCTCCAGAAAAGTATCTGCAAGTGACTGATGTTATCAAGACATCACCACCAAACAGTAATGCGAAGTTCCCACAGAGTTACATCTCAATACATTTGAATTACATATGAATCTGCTTTGAGTCGTCCATGACTCACAGTTTTTTTTTTTTCCACATAAAAGCAAGCTGTGTGTGGTTCTCTGATAGGTTAGAGGGATTTGTGTAGTTTAGGAAGAGCCAATGATTAAAGTCTCACTTAAAAAAGACAAAGTGAGAAAAGAACTTGTGAGTTGGCTCGTTCTAACCTGCGTGAACTGAAGCGTAAGCTTGACCGCAGTGAAAGACGTCAATATTGTTTTATCGCAGTCCATAACGACTCTGAACCTCATCGTAATAACAGTTTTGCTTCAGTCACCTGCTGACGCTGCTTTGAATATAACATTTTCTCCACACATCACAATGGCTGCTACAGGTTTTCTGTCCCACTCTCTCTGCTTCAGCCAGTGCTAAATTCTCTTCCTGTTTTCCGATTGCCTTAACGGAGGTTTACTACAAGGGAATGATGTGCAGCTGTCCTCGTGAACCATTTCAAGTGTTCTTACTGTAAACTGTTGGCTAGCTCGGTCAGATTAAGAATGTTGTCCTAGCCTTTTGTTATAGGTGGATCTGTATCATCTTTAAATTCTGTTAAAAGATTGCAGTGACTCGGTCCTTTGCTTTGGTGTCACTCTCAGTGGAGTTTTGTTAACATTCCCAGGACTTTTTCTTTATTTATTGCTTCCATTTTGTTGTTTTCTTTGCATGTTTTTGTGCCCAGACTTTCCTAAAAGCTCATGCAGGGGTTTTTTTGTTTGCTTGTTTTAGTTGTTGTTTTTTGTCGAGTCACATCTGTTGATATTTGTCATCCATTTCCTGTTATCCATCATGCAGTGGTTTAATGCCAGAGCTTCTTAAGAAACTCTGCGATGATATGAACTGCTCCACCTTTCACACATTATTTCTTTATTTCAGCAGCTCTTGATGGACTCTTGATGACATGCATCATCTCCCAATACTGAAATGTTTCAAAGAAGTGAAGCTTCCAAGATACATCGCATGTATTCTTTTGACAGGTTTAATATGGTTTTCCATCACATATACACACAGTTTACAAAAAGGTAATTGTGTTATTCCAAAGTTGAAACTATGCAGCATTGATCCTGAATACTGTATGCTCTTCTTTTTATTGTCTCTCGTCATGTGATTGAGGATAAATGCTGACAGCACAGTTTCAAGCAAAGCATGAGACTTAAAATGTACAGCAAGAAAAGAATGTAAAAAGTGTAAAAATAAAAAGATATATTTGAAGAGCTTTGTTCCAAAATGAAATGTACAGCATGTGGGAATAATGGCATCTCCATGAAATAAATACAGCAAAGCTCCGTTAGGGGGTTGTTGTGACTAAAGTAATAAGATTTCTGAATGAATGATGTGCCCTTTAAAATACTGCGTTTTTTCGTCCTAATGGTTGTACGGCATTTTGGAATGAAACCCTTCATTTGTCACCCCATGACATGGTCCATCTTTACACTATGTGTGAGTTTGCTTATGTTTGGTTTGTCCAATAAATGCAAACTTATTTCTTCATAGAAAAAAAAAAAAAGAAAAAAGATGTGTGTGTCTCGTCATATTGAAGCCCCTTGAAGCAATTGCTGTTGTGATTTGGAACTATATAAATAAAATGGAATTGAATTGAACACTCGGTCTAACAATGAGGGCAAACAAACACCGTGACTTGGACGGTTATGTACTTTTAACATGTAACGAGTTACTAGTTGCCCTAAACATGACAGTATAGTACAGCAACTGTGTTCTCACTATGCTGCTTCACATTATAAGGTAAAGACCCTACATAGGTTTTTAGCAAAGTTATTATGTAATGCGTTAAGCTGGCTGATGTTTCAAGTATAGGTTAGACAACACTAATGGGACTAAAAAGTGCATTATTAATGCGAAGTGGCTTTCGATATTATGAAAGTCTGTTATGCTATGCTTCATCAGAAAAACATTCCTAATGACATTATGGGCTCAGTCACCAGTTTCAGGTCATTTTGATCAAAACATAAATTTCAGGTTGTAAATTATGGTTATTATTATTAGAGTAGAAGTTACAAGTTAACAGGTAATAAATACGTGATGTCCTCAGCTCAGGTTTTTATAACATACTGCTTCACTAACCAATGAGTAACATGAGTGCCAAAATCTTTTGTAAACAATCTGTGGATGTTCTCCAAAGTTAAAGTGAAAATGTTTGAGAAAACTTAAGAAAATATTAAAGAAGAGGTCGCTGACACTCTTTGGACTTTGGCGCGTCATTCCATCTCAAAGCAGCATATTTTTAGAACATTTCTTGCTTGACTACCTCCATTTTCCATTTAAAAAAAAAACTTTATGGTCCAAGGTTTGAGCATATATAATGACTGCTGCAAACTTCTAGCTTCATATATCAAATAGTTTTTGAAATATATTACCATCAAAATAAATCAGAATCTGTAATTTGGGACAAAAATGAAGTTTTATTCAGTATGACTCGAAATGAATGGCTGAGTCTATAGACTAATCAGAAAAGTGCCAACAGTTAAGTCTGAGGACCATTTTCCCACAGACTTCCAGAGAAAGTCTTTTCACAACCACAGGTATCAACCCCTGGTGGCTTCAAAACAGTGCAAAGAAACTCTTTGCTTAACATTAGCCAGCTTATAGTTGGACATTTTGTGAAAAGCATATGTATTGGCTAACAATAGACAGAGCTATGAAGCCACTCCTGCTGTGAATTGTTACTATACTAAAAAAAAAATTATTTGAATCGAACATTTTCATTGGCAATTGTAATTTAACTGTTGTTTTTTCTCACTAATTGATTATAATTTCAGATTGAATAATTAAATTATTCCAAAGACTCTGCCAACGCTCCTCGTGCCTGCATTTCACAGCAGAGATTCTGTGTTTTCATACTCCTGCTCAGTCACAGCTTTGGTCATACCCACGTCGTCATAAAGTCCATCTGCTTTCTGAGGGAAGACCAGAAAAAGATGTAACACCTGTAACTCTTCATGCTGTTTAAATGTTTCAAGGTGTGGGAGGTTTTACCTTAAAAAGGTGTTTTTGTGTTGCTGTGAAAGAAAAGTTAGAGAGTTTAGTGAACCCACCATGGTTACATGCTACAGCACGATGCAGTGACCATTGTTTATTATTTATGAAATATTAAAACGAGCTAAAATTCTTACATTGCAAAATGGTTCATCTCGTATAGTACTGCAGCGCAAATAGCTTCCCTTACCATTATTTATCATCTGAAGGACTCATTAGAAGTGAAGAACATAAATGAACAGTAACACATAAAACACAAGGCCTGTCTCTACAGCTGATGGTGAAAGACCTGAATCCAGAATGTGCAAAATTAGATTTCATGTGACTAATTTTCATCAAACATATTCTTTATTTCATTTTCAGCTGTCATGTCTGTCAGGTCTCTGGGTCGTTGACCCCAAGTTTTGAATTTTGGAGGTTTTGGGGGTTTGTTCTCATTCTTTTTCCATATCTTTGTATTTTAATTCAGCACGTTTTTTTCTATAACTGAGTGCTTTCTATTTAACATTCATACACTGGAAAGTAACTTGTGGTTTAGTGTCTTGCCCAAGAATGCTTTGGCATGCAGACTGTAGCAGCCAGGGAACCACCGACCTTCCTCTACCTCCTGACTTACATCCACCCCATTCAGGCATTTAAGACATATTTGCATCTTTTAAAAGTTCTCATCCCACATAATCTGTAGAGGTGCCAAAATTACAGTGATTCTTAAAAATATTGTGTATACATGAATGATAATGTTGTAAAACAGTTCTTTTTGTTTTCTTTGTTTCTAATATATCAACAGCTCTAAGCTCCACTAAAAGTTAACATGTATAAATTTTAACTCTCAAAATCCAATAAATTGCTGCGTTGTTGTTGTGCTCCTGTCTTCCTTCTCTCTTTCCAACTGGTCACAGCAGATGGCCGCCCCTCCCTGAGCCTGTTTCTGTCGGAGGTTTCTTCCTGTTAAAGGGGGCTTTTTTCCTTCCTGCAGTCGCCAAAGTGCTTGCTCATAGGGGGTCATGTGATTGTTGGGTTTTTCTCTGTATGTATTACTGTAGGGTCTATCTTACAATATGAAGCACATTGAAGCCACTGTTGTTGTGATTTGGTGCTGAATAAATAAAATTGAATTGAATTATAATCTGAAAGGAATGAGAACAAGATGGATGGATAGATAGATGTTTTCTAAGTTTTATACTTCATGTAGTTGTGTCACACAGCTTGGGTGAAAGTCTTTCTAACTTTAGCTTCAGTGCAATAATTGTATGTCTGTTGTGGTGAAGTATAAAAATATCTTACTTTTCAGGTACATGCGGGTAAATGTGGTTACCATGGGCAGCAGAGGGAGCAGAATCCAGCGAATGAAACTCCAGATATATGAAGCAGTGGCTGCAGGGGGTTCCAGAAAAAGCATGTGGTTTGTATACATGTAGTGCAGCCCATGAGCACTATATCAACATTTACTTGCTTATCCACCTTTCTTGCACTAGAACAGGGAAACTACTGACTTGTTAGTGTTTTAATATCTGTTTGCACAACCAGCTGACACACTGCAACACAAACACGGTGTCCGCTTTGGTCTCCACCATCTCCAGAGATTAATATATGGCTAGTTATGTTTACCAGCTAGCCTATTATTAATTTATGTTATTCTAACTAACTAAAATTTGGGGTGTGCAAAATCACGAAATATTCCCTGAAATCCAAGTTAACACAAAGAGCTGAGTAACAGTCCCAAATCTTAACTGGGCTTACAGTCATAGAAAACCTATGATTCTCATAAATACTCATATTAGAACATCACCTTTTGTAATTTTTAAAATTATGAAAGCTTAACATGCATATAAAATTGAAATATTATCTTATGCTTACAGTTGTGGATGTAGCCTTCAGCCAGCTTGATGATGGTGCCATTTCTGTTTAGCAAACCACACCAGTACACTCCTTGTTTGTGGTTTGGCTCCAACACTTCCACAGTGAAGGAGCTCACATCCTGGGTCACCTTTAGTTTGCCTCCATCCACCAAGTGTTCACTGTGACTGAAGGTGAGGCCGGTGCAGCACTCGGCAGAGTTCTGCTGACACCAAACCCTCGGAAGGCTCTTGTACTTCACTTCATAAGGACATGTCAGCTTCTGCCAAAACAATGCCTCACAGGTACCTGCACAGTGACATTGTTTAGGTGTGGAAATAATTTTTAAATGCTCCTGATCAGTAGTTCTCCAGGCTTTCTGGGGGTCTACTAAAGTTTTCCTCTTGATGTTGGTTGTTTTTCACTCATTTTCATTCCAGTACTTGTAGATATTTATTTGAATAGGAATGTTTTGTTTTTGTTTTTGTTAAGCCATACAGTTTCATACTGACCTGTTAATACTCCTGTACTAATATATATTAGTAATAACCAGTACTAAGTAATACAATACCAATACTCTAAAAGCCCACATGAACAGAGTACAAGACAAAGTACAAGTTGATAGTTTATGTTTTATTCTTTCTCACTGTTTTTAAATAATAATATCACTGAATGTAATTATGCCAAAGAAAATGTGTACCTCGAAATGATAGAAGATAATTTTCCTTCATGATATACCGAATGGCACTGATGCCATATTAAAACCCGTTTTGGACTAGATAGTTTAATCTACTTCCGTTAGTGGCCCAGTCAGGCACTACAATGATCTACAAAAACAAATATTTAAACTCTAAGATATGAGTTCAAGTCCTCTGTAATCATGACGTGTACGCTTACCTGTTGCCAAAAGAAATACTGAAATCAGAATATGCATGATCCAAACACCGAATCTGGTTATACTCAAGTCTAATTTATTCAACAGGAAGAGGTGCTTTTAATGGCAACTGACATATAGCAGGAAATATTTGGCCACAGCGTTGTTGCCTGCCTTTCATGGTGTAATGGTGAGGGGATGATTTAATCATATTACCTCCTCAAGGGAGAATCTTCGTTCTTACAACAACCTGGCGGATTTATGTGTCTGTTTATTCACTGAATATGCGAAGCAGTTACAAGTTTATCGGTGAACAAAAAAAAAAAAAAAAAAAAAAGAGAGAGAGAGAGAGAGAAGAGAAAGAATTCTTTGGCTTTTAATTTGAAAAATGAGTCATTACAGTACAGTACATGTCAGTATCGACGTTTGCCATTGGTCATTCTTTCAGCCAATGGCACAAACTCTTGTAGGTACGTCTCTCTCCGTGTCCATGTGAGTAGCGTGGGTTAGCTACTAGCAATAAACACATCATGGTAAGTTGAAAAATTGTAAGGTTTGTGCGAGCGTTAATTTGTGTTTTAGTGTGATACTAAAAGGAGATGGTAAAGGTCGAAGCTGACACAGAAGCACAGCTCAAGGTGGACGTACCGAGCGTATTTCCCCACCCGAGTGTTAGCACGCATTGACATAGAGCCATAGAGCACAGCAGTAAAGCTCATTAACTGGTAATGTTGAAATACTAGAGTACTGTTTAAACGCTTGTTTTCGTTCCCAACTGCATTTTCTGTATCGTCACAGACTGGTGTATAACTAGGAAAAATAAACCCACGAAGCCTGTCTAATGAGTGAAAAAAATAACTTGCTCGTTGGTCAAGAAGCGTGAGTTTTCTAATCAAAACAAAGATAGCAGCTCTCCAGGAACCTGCTTTGAAAAAAAAGTCTCAGGTCTCAGAAATATGAAATATTGTGCTCACTTTCGTTGTGTCAGAAAGAAATAATTGAGAATTACATGTAATAACCTTTAGTGAATTCTTACAAATGTGTCATTAAAATGTGACTAATGAAGATACAATCTTGATTGCCAGACACAGAACAGTGAGGGGAGAACCCCTGTAGGTTATTAAATGTGAATTAACGGGATTTTTTTGTTTTAACTGAACTTGTATGTCTGGGTGCCTTGAAAATAGAATTTAGATAAAGTTGGTTTTATTTGCAAATGTCAGGGGTTTTGAGAATTGTTTGATCATTTACGTCACAGAGTTTAATGAAATAAATCCAGACTCTTCTGTTCTTCTCAGTTTAAGGAGTCTGTTCATCAATTTCAATTCCAAAAAGAGTGTCTTGGGTTTAACTCCCAACTCCAGGGGGTTATATGAAGTTGCTGCTATTGTTGCGCTACTTTTCATTCCTTTTAATCCGGGTTAATGAGCTGAGTGAACTGTTAGTGGCTTCCTCATTTTAAAATTTATCCAAGTTAGAGTAACTGCTTTTATATCCTTAATGTTATGGGGTGGCTGTGGCTCAGGAAGTAGAGCAGGTCTTCTACAAATCAGAAGGTTGCTGCTTTGATTCCTGGCTACTCCAGTCCAGACAACGTATCCTTGGGCAAGATGCTGAAGCTCGAGTTATGAAGCACTTTGACTGCTCAAGTTAACAAGTGCTATATAAGAACCAGTCCAAAGTGACCTTAATTCAATTTAAATTCTCCTTTTTACTTAAGTAAAATTTTTAACGTAGGGAGATTTAACCGTAGACCTGTTCAGATATGTCCAGTGTTTTTACTTACATGTTTGCCATTATGTATTAAGTTTTTACGATTATAAGTTATTTCTAACATTTCGTCTTGTTTTCTCACTAACTTGTGTGAGATGCGTAGACATGTTCAGATATTGTGGTAACTGTCATTTTGCAAGGTAATGTCATTATGTTAAGGGGCCTGTTTTTGGAGTAATATGGTGTAATGTTTGCGTAGCTGCGTCGAGAGGTGAGACTGAGGCGGGAGTACCTGTACAGGAAGGCACAGGAGGACAGGCTCCGAACAATAGAGGAGAAGAAGCAGAAGCTGAAGGGTGCCCTCGACGGTAGGTTGGGGTGATCCTTAAGATCCTTTTTCCAACTACATTTTGCTTGACCAGAGTTGGCACCAAAATTCTCTGACCACACATGAGTGTGTAAAACATCATTTACTTCTCTGCAGAAAATCGTCTCCTTCCCACTGAGATACGCAAAGAAGCTCTTGAGCTACAGAAACTAGTGGAGTATGACGACGAAGGGGCAGAAGGCAAGTGTTGTGCATTCTTACTAGCATTTTGTCAGTGTTCCTCACTTTTCGTTCACTCATAAATTTTGGTGCTTTCTTGTGTGTGCAGGTGTCAGCTCTCATGTGGATGATGAGTATAAATGGGCTGGAGTAGAAGATCCTAAAGTCATGGTCACTACATCCAGAGACCCAAGCTCCAGACTCAAAATGTTTGCCAAGGTTAGTACATATTTAATGGCATGTGCAGTTATTTCACCCCTGGTTCTTGATGATTTTCATAGATGTTTCTGTATATTACAGATGAAAAATGAAAACACACAAAATAATTTCCAAATATAGAACAACGTCTAAATCCAAGGAGGGTCCAGTATTAAAGAATTTAAATGGAGACCTGTGAATGAAAAAATAAATAGTACAAATAGTGCTAACTTAGAAATATGGCGTTACATGGTGCGTTCTTAGACATTTACATTAAAATGTAAGAAATACTGATATACATTTTATTGACAGGCTTCAAAACTATTTGAAGGATACAACAAATTTTTAATCCAACAATTCTCTAGCCCTTCATTGAGCCTGGTGCTGCCAGAGGTTTCTTCCTGTAAAAAGGAAGTTTTTCCTTCCCACTTTCGCCAAGTGTTTGCTCATAAGGGGTTATTTGATTGTCGTGGATTTCTCTATATTATTGTATGGAGCTGTATTTACTTTACAGTAATATATATAAAAACTGATTGAAATTAAATTGAATATCTGCCCCCTTCTGAAATGATTGTCTGTGTAGGGAGCAGCTACACTCAATCACTATCTCAAAAAGAGAAAACAGACGAAGGGTGCTTCTGTCTGTCGGCTTGATTTGAACATGTGTGTGTGTTTCCATTAGTCTGTTTGTTTGAGTGAAAAGGAGAGACAAGTGAGCCATTTAACACGTGAAAATGGGTGGTAGAACTAGGCCTTAAGGAAAAAAGGTGGATTGTTCAGATTTATAGGTTCTTGTTGACCACAGTATCATATGCAGATATTATAGAAATAACAAAACCATATTGTAATGGCACCTAGATATGATACAGTAAGTAAAAAGTAAAAGATGGCATGAAGCAGCAAGTGTGATATATTAATAAAATTGAAATGACAGTTGCCTCCTGTAAGTGGCTACATTGTGCTAGTTAGACTCATAAGCCCCGTTCCCATTAGCACCTTCTCGGATCGACTCGACTCGGATCGACTCGGATCGACTGGTTTTCCATTACAGTCGGGTAGTACCTGTTATGCATGGCTGTCGTCATAGCAAAGCATCCGAGCGTCCCACAAAGTAATTACTATGTGACATGGACGCTACAGCAAAGGTGGACGTCGAGGCAAGAACATACCTGCTGCTCGGTCTGTGACTTTTCGCTAGTCTCGGGGGACCACAGCGTTGTTTCTTGTAGTTATTTCCCTCATTGCCGGGATTCCAAAATGGTGGTTCTGATTTTCATGAACAAGATACTCTCATGACTCATCAAGTGACGCTATTGACCAGCCAATCGGTGGCATGCAGCCTGACAACATCACATTTTAGTACCTGCTCAGATCGTTTGGAACCCAGGGCAAGTAGATACTAAAAAAGTACCTGCTGCCAGGTACTGTGACTTAAATGGAAAACCCTGAAAACCGTGGCGAACCATGCCAAGTAGGTACTAATGGAAAAGGGGCCATAGTTCTGACAGATTCGGGTAGTTTGTCAGACCCCATAGTGATTTGTATTATGTGCTTTAGGCCATGTCCACACTAATACATTTTCGTTGAAAACGCATCTTTTTCTCTCCGTTTTGGCCTTCCGTCCACAGACGGCGTTTTTGGTCAAGGAAAACTGAGCTTTTGAAAACGCTCTCCAAAGCGGATACATTTGAAAACGCAGTTTTCACGTGGCAAACCGGTGACGCATTTTAGTCATATGATGCAGTCATGTGACCAATTAAACTAAGATAGCGGAGGGCATTATACAGCAGTTGTTTTGTTTGCTCTCAATTTTGACAGCCCTACTAAAGATTATTATCAGTTTGTACATATTTCAGATAGCTTTTCTTCAAATTCTTTAATTCTCACTCGCTTTTGCAACTTTGTACTTTTGTGTTACTCACAGCAATAACTCCACGTCATTCTCAGTCCATTTAAAAAACTCAGTGCTTTTCCTCAACATTTTGCCACAATGTTTCAAAGAGCCGGAAAGTAAATAAATGGCAGACAGAAATGACGCAGGTTGAATCGTCTTACTTTACACACATGCGCAGTACTGGAACGTAAGAGTTTTAGGTTGTTTCAGTGTGCATGAACAACTCTTTGAAAACGAGTGAAAACGATAGTGTGGATGCGGAGCGTTTTTAGACAAAAAACGCCGTTTTCAAATTTATCCGGTGTAGACGTAGCCTACACTAATGTGTTTTTGTTTGAAAACGCATCGTTTTCTCTCCGTTTTCGCCTCCCGTCCACACTGAGATGGCGCTTTCCTCAAGGAAAAACGCAGCGTTTTGAAAACGCTCTCGAAAACGCATACATTTCAAAAGCTATTCTGTTAAACCTGTATGCAAAAAATACACTGCACCCAAAATATTTCAGTTCACCAGTACTGATAAATCTAATAAACTTAAACCTACACCATCCTTCCTATTCTGGTATTTTAAAGAGTACTTAGCAGAAATATTAAGCAACCTAACTAACAGGGTTGGCAACTCCCAGCAAAAAAAATAGGGAACCACCCCCCACCCTCCACCTCGTGATGCTTAATCGATGTAATCAACTTTAATTTAACGCACGTGTTTTAAAAAATGGATAGAAATCAATTATTTTTCAACAATAATTAAATAGATTCAACATCGTTCTTCAACAGAATTGCAGACTGCACAGATGGTACCTTCCCAAAGGAAAAAGTACTATAGCTTACTAGGGTATATATTAGACTTAATAGTTACTATATACAGTAATGGACTTCTATACATTTTACATCAGATTAAAACTTTGGGTGTAAGATTCAGATAATTATTTATTAAAAGCTAGACATTTTAAATGAGAATAAGAAAGAAAAGTATGTCTTTGTGCCCCCCTTTCCCTGTTAATGCCCTACCTGCCCCCCTGGCTAAACTTTGCTAGACCCGCCCCTGCACAGTTACCAGCTGTCAGCTACGTAGAAAAGGATCCTGGTGTAGAAAGTAATATTAACTAGAAAAATTTGCATTTCCTGCGAAAATGCTGTGTGGATGCCTTAACGCTGAAGTTGCCTGCTGAAAAAGCTGAAAAAGTTGAAAACTTGCAAAAAGTTATATGGCGGTGAAGAAACTGAAAATTCTGCTGAAAACAGGTGAAGAAGCAGAAGTTTTTTTGCTGAAAAGTGGTGAAAAGGAAAAAATTCTACTGAAAGGGGTAAAGACAGAGAAATTGTTGCTGAAAAGTGGTGAAAATTTTTTTTTTTGCCATGAGCAGGATTCGAACCTGGCCCTCCTAGTCTCAAGGCGGCTACTCATCTCACTGAGCCAAAGTCACTCTCAATGAGTCAAACTCATTCTCACAAAGAAGAGGTGGAGAGACGGACAATTCTGCTGAAATGAGCAGAAGCTGCTGAGAATTGTGCTGATAAGAGGAGAAAAGGCTGAAAATTTTGCAGAAAAGAGGTGAATCAGCAGAATTTCTGCTGAAAAGAGGTAAAGAAGCAGAAAGTTGCGCTGAATAGAGATGAATCAGCAGAATTTCTGCTCAAAAGAGTTTTTTCTGAAAACAGCTGAGATTTGTGCTAATAAGAGGTAAAAAGGCTGAAAATTTTGCAGAAGAGGTGAATAAGCAGAATTTGGGCTGAAAATTCTGCTGAAAAGAGTTCAATCAGCAGAATTTCTGCTCAAAAGAGTTCTGCAGAACTCTTTTCAGAATTCTGCTGAAAAGATGTTTTTGCTGAAAATAGCTGAAAAAGCTGGGGTTTGTGCTGAAAAGTGGTGAAAAAACTGAAAATTTTGCTGAAAAGGGGTGAAAAAGTTGAAATTGAGTTAAAAAAGTTTAACTGTTAACTGAAAGAAATGTTGCCATAAGCGGGATTTGAACCCGGGCCTCCCAGTCTGAGAACAGCAGCTCATCTCACTGAGCTAAAACATGGCTCAGCCTGGCAAGCAAAACTTGTGATCACACTGATAATGTGGTCCCACTCAGCAAAATGGGCCAAAAACTGGCATAAAAAGCTTAATATCTCAAAAAGTATAAAAGTTATGAGCACCAAAAGATATAACATGCTTCAGCAGAGGGAGCGGAGCAGTTCAAAGTTTGAATGATGAAAATCGGCTGAAAACTGAGGGAGTAGTTAACCAGCAAAGGTCGGAGCAACTAGAATAATAATAAAGTATAAAGAGAAACAGGAACTCAATAGTGTGGGCATCCACACAAATAAATTCTAACAACAGCTTATCAAGCTTAAATGTGCTGTTGTTGTTAAGCTGCTGGTTTCCTTTTTCTGGTGCAAAGTGGGCCAAAAACAAACAAGGAGTCGCGACAGAAAAGCTGATCAGCTGATCATTGATCAGTTTCATGATTGAAGTAGCAGCAGCAGAGGGAGGGAGAGGGAAGAGGCAGTCGCTCCATATATCGGTTGTTAAGCTTAACGTGGGAATGCTTTACAAACATTCAGAGATGAACTTACACCCTTACTTCTCTCTGGGATAACTTTCTCGGAGATGAAATGCCGGTTTGGTAGCGAGGCTCCAAATGCTCAACCAGACCGCCGACAGGTCTCGCACGCCACAGCCGCTCTATCACGTGACGCATACTGCTCCGACGTGCTAAGGTTATGAGCTGAGTTACGTCATGTCACAAGTTTTGTGAGGTGCTTTCGTGATATTTAATGGATCAGATTACATTTTTTATTTCTCTCCGATATCCGATCCAGTAATTTAGGTCAGTATCGGACCGATACCGATATGTAATATCGGATCGGTCCATCTCTAGTTTGTACATGCTCCAGATAGCTTTTCTTCAAATTCTTTAATTCTCACTCGCTTTTGCGCATGCGCAGGACGGGAACGTAAGCATTTTCATCCGCTTCAATGTGGACGCACAACACTGTGAAAACGACTGAAAACGCTAGTGTGGACGCGGAACGTTTTCAGATGAAAATGCCATTTTCAAATCTATTCGGGCTAGTGTGGACGTAGCCTTAGTGAGTTTGTGATCTGTGCAGATGTGTGACTTTTTACACTTTGTCACTGACATGCACACACCTCTTCTGTGCTGCTTTTCCTAATTTGGCCACATATTGCATGCCTTGCTTTAGTTCTGAGTTTTTCTTGAGGCTTGTGGTCGGTGGTAAACTCTTCTGTCTTCTGAAATGTTTGCTCTCTTTTAGCGACACAAATACACAGTGATGGTGTGTAAGGCACTGCCCTAGCTATTGAGAACAAACTGGGGTTCAGATTTTATATATTTTTTAAAAAGCAATGTAGACCATGAACATTAAAAATTGAGTTGAGAATAATACATGCAGCCCATCTTGTATGTGATTTCAGGAGGTAAAGTTGATGTTCCCTGGGGCCCAGCGAATGAACAGAGGAAATCATGAGATCCCTGCATTGGTACGAGCCTGCAAAGCTAACAGTGTTACTGACCTCGTCATCGTGCATGAGACAAGAGGACAGCCAGGTATACTCACTTTATTCACTTATTCATTTAGCTACAAAGTCCACCCTCATTAACCCCACACTCAGTCATTTTGTTCTACAGGCAGGCCTGAAATATGACAGAAATGTTCAGTTCAGTAGAGCTTTAATGGTTACTCCCACTCAGCTTTCATGGGGTAAAGAGTTAAAGGACTATGTAGTCTTGTGTTCTGTATGCACAACATCCACCAACAGTGCTAAAACTGGTTGGTGGTTTCAGACCACATTGTACAGCTTGTTCATACATCCATTGCACATGTGCATTGCTGTTTTTTTCCTCCTAGCTGCCCTGTAGTCTTCACATTAGGTCAACACTAGAGAAACAAACACTGTTTCTTTACCAATATGAAAACTCTACACTTTTAAATTTCATAATGGAGTGTTTTGGGTTTTTTTTTTTTTAACTCTCAGTATTGACCATAATATTTGTTATTTTGCTTAGTTGTTTTTTTTTTTGTTCTTATATATTTACAGATGGCCTGGTGGTGTGTCATTTGCCATTTGGCCCAACAGCTTATTTCACTCTTTACAACGTGGTAATGAGGCACGATGTTCCCGACATAGGCACCATGTCTGAGGCCTACCCCCACCTCATTTTTCACAACTTCACCTCACGGCTCGGCAAGAGGGTGAGTGAGTGAGTGCTGGACAGCACATGCCTTGGATATTCTTTTTCACCACTTGTTTGTGCGTACAACTAATTAATTCTACTCACGCAGGTATCCAATATCCTCAAGTATCTTTTTCCAGTGCCAAAGGAGGACAGCAGGCGTGTGATCACATTCGCCAACCAAGAAGACTTCATCTCTTTTAGGTGAGCATCAAAAGTGAAAATGTCATATAAACAAAATGCTATTTGGGTTAAAGAGTAAGATGTGATGCATTTATTTTTAACAGACATCACACCTATAAGAAAACAGACCACAAGAACATAGAGCTGACGGAAGTAGGGCCTAGGTTTGAAATGAAATGTAAGTATGGAAAGTTACCGCTGTTCAGAGACTGAATTAACCATTGTTGACGTGGTTATATCTTCTCTGGAAATTCTTTGTTTTTCCATCTGTCACTACTTGATCCATATCAGAAATCTGATATGGAAGATTTCTTTTTGGAAGTTTAAAAATGTATAGTGAAAATATGTAGCTTCAATGCTTAATATAAATCAGTGTGAACATTGTATACTAATGTGCAACACCAGGAAGAAAAAAGATTTATTTGTAAGTGATTGGAAGTAAGAGCATTCAGGGGAAACTCCAGTTGTAGAAAGAATGGATTACTATCCTCTGCTCTGTACAAATTTTCTTTGGGCTCGTTAAATATTAACACCACATCCTCTTTCTATTTAGTGTATATGATCAAAC
Source organism: Oreochromis aureus (assembly GCF_013358895.1). Classification (NCBI taxonomy): domain Eukaryota; kingdom Metazoa; phylum Chordata; class Actinopteri; order Cichliformes; family Cichlidae; genus Oreochromis; species Oreochromis aureus. Next base: position 34,770,445 of record NC_052953.1, read on the forward strand.
TAGGCACCCTGGAGAACGAGGGCACCGCAGATGTGGAGTGGCGTCACCATGCATATACACACACAGCCAAGAAAAGAAGATTCCTTAGCATTGAATAGGAACTGAGTCATCGTCTGGAATTATAAAATAATATGTGATTTTTGTTAAAGGAGCATAACGAGGGATGACAAGTCCAAGTGTAGTCAACAGCTCTGGATGTCTACAGTGATGAGGAATAGGACAGCTGAGCTCAAGTAGATTGAGCCTTGTTTTTTATGACAACCCTATTTGTAGGGTTATATATACAGTATAAAGCATTGCATTCTATATGGTTATTCTAACTTTTATGCTGTTTTGTAATAAAGAGTTTACTTGATCTGCAATTGAGTGTCTGTCTTTTTTTTTTTTTTTTTTTTTTTAAATATATATATATATATTTTTACACCAATCTGCCTTCTTCTTTCGGGTCTTTGTCTTCTGCTCCTGGCTGACATTCTTTGTCCAACATATCTGCCGTCACTCTGTAAATGTCCAAACCATCTCAGCCTTGCTTCTCTAACTTTGTCTTCCAAGCGCTCAGCCTGAGCTGCCCCTCAGGCTGTACTCCTTTCTAATCCTATCCACTCTGATCATTCCAATGAAAACCTTTGCATCCTCGACCCACCTCCAGCTGGGCCTGCTGTCTGTCTTGCCTCTGCCTTTCCTCAATTCCTCTTTTTGATATCCGAAGTCGTTCTGCAGACTGCTACCTCAACTACATTCTCCCCTGCCACTACAGTCTCCTGTCTCTTTCAGATTAAACCATAAAATGTATTCCACCTGTGTATGCCTTTCTCCACTCTTTTGTCACCTTTTGTGCCTCTCTCTTCTTAAAGTAATGTTTCACCACAGAGATTTTTATCCTTTTTTCAGTACCAATTTGCCAAAATGACACATCCGCAAATACGTGTTAAGTGTCTGAACAGTGCACTAGTATGCATTTATACTTGTGTCAGTAGAACTAGTACAATCTTGTAGCAGTTTTTAAAATTAATTAATTTACTCGTGATCAAAATATAATTACAAAACAGATGAACATTTGTCATTTCCACCGGTTTTAACGCTGAACAATAATCACAGGTGTATATACTGTTGCTGTAGTATACATGTATCGTTACACAGCAGCTCCCACCGTTTGGATTGCAGCTTCTATCCAATGAAAGAACGCGCCTACAAAAGTTGACCAATGAGCATAGAGCATTTATGGAGTTTTTCCGCTTTCCCCTGAAGTTCTTGACAGATTCGCCTCCAGATTGCGAGAATTCAAGATGGCCGTTACAGGTACGAGTTTAACTTTTTATTTATCCCAACTGTTTCAGAACACCGAGACGAAAGGAGATTTTGCTGTTACCGTAAGCACTACATAGCAAAATCTGGACCGTCCTGTGTTGAGCATGTCAAAGAAATTATTCGCTGCATATCTGAAAAGAGACTAAGTAGGCACCAGCCTGACGCCGTGGTAAAACCCCTAAGTTTGCTAACCTTAGCAGGCTGGGACTAGCGTTTATGCTTTTAACTGTAAACTGCGCTAGTGACTGAAGCAGCCACATAATCTCTCCCGTTCCAACTAATGCTAATGCTTAGCTATGCTAGTTTGCTAGCTGGTTGAGCGAAGAGGAATTTCCGAAAACTATGATTCCTTTGCTTTGTAGGAATTATGTTTGCATTATATCGCTTCGCACCTCCTTACTACAAATTACCTTGAAAGACAGTCAGCTAGTTAGCCGGAGACGATTAACTCGCGCCCCAAGAGGAACATGGCTTCCCCAAACTCGAAATGTCATTTTACAAGGCAGTCAAACCATGCTAGGCTACCGGGCTAATATGAGCTAGCGTTAGCATCTTTCGACTGTTAAGCAAATGTGCAACTTTGTTTGTCAGCGGTTTGTTTCAGTGTTAATTCAAAGCTCGCCAGGTCTCAAGTATGAGCTACAACGTTTAGAAAAAGTTAGTTCTTGCTCTTGTAGGCAACTTTGCGAACACCTTAGTTGTTGGTGCCACTGGATTACAAGCTAACCGGTATATGACACAGTGTTGTATCACCACAATTCAAAACTCAGGAAAAAGCTTTCGCGAGGTTTTAGTGTTTGGGTTAATCAAACAACTGTTGTTTTCAACAACACTTTAAATTCAAAGTATGTGATTTTTCCCGAACTTTAAACTTTTTACTAGCGTGTTGTATAGTAGTTGAGACAGAAAATATCACTCCCTCTTACTCATTTAATTGATTTTTATCCAAAAGAAATGGAAAAAGAGGGTGAAGACGAGTGCCAGGGGAGATTCGTGACAGAAAGACTGGAGCAAGATTGAAAGGTGTTTACAAGGTGGTAGTGAGAGTTGCTATAATGTATAGTTTGGAGACGTTAACATTTTCATTAGCAGTGACTATGATGGACAAAATTAGAAATGAGTGCATCCAAGAGACCCCTCAGGTTGAGCGGTTTGAAAACAAAGTTGGCCAAGGCTGAGATGATTTGGACATGTGCAGAGGAGTGATGGTGAACACAGGATGTTGAAGATGGAGCTTCTAGGCAAGGAGAAAAAAGAGGAAGGTTTGGGGATGTTGTGAAGGAGAGGGATACAGAGGGTTCGTGTGATAGACGAGGATGCTAGGGAATGAGGTTTATTGGAGGCAGATTTTCTGCTATGCGACCCCTAAAGAGAGCTGTCAAAAATTTATTTATAGTATTCTTTTAACATTAATTACCAATTAATGATATTAATGTTTATATAAGTATTTAAAATCTGCGCATTATCAATTTTATCATACCTATGTGCACTTTTTCATATTCTGTTTGTGTTTATGTAGGTTCTAGGTAAAGGGCAAACTCCTCTGGACCCCACTGTGCATGAAGCTCTCCTGAGGCTTTGGTGTCCAAGTACTGTGTCTTCCTTCCCCCCCTGCCCTCCCCCAATTCCCTCCTGCCTCTCACCATGTCCTCCACCTCCTCCTCCTACTCCTCCTCAGGGGAGACCAGTCCAGAGGATCCACCCCGAGGTGGAGGAACCATCCGAGTCTACCTCCCCAACAAACAGAGGACAGTGGTGAGATGCTTTGCTCCATGTCTGTCTTGACCAATGACATTTTTTTATATTAAACATTGTAACTATAAACAGTGCCTTGTTTGATAGAAAACAATTGACATTTAACACTTCTGTAGGAGAGAGGAAAAAATCTTCCATCACTGTTGGCTGTAACTGTAATTGCACCAAGTTTGAAATCTTTCAGAATGTGCTAATGAGTAAGCTAGTGGACATTTGGTATCAGGTTTCTCAGATGGTGCCTGCCACCATCGTCATTTAATTTGACTTGTAATTCCTGTTAGATTTCAAGTTTTCATACACTGAAGCGTAGCTGTTGCATAGTCCTGTCACAATGTCAGTGTTAAATTTAGTGAATAGGGGCAGCAGTGTAGAGGACACTGTATTCATGGCATTATCCAACATTCTCTGTAAAATGGGATTCATGTAGGAGCACTCTCCTTTTAAATCCTCAGTGTTTACAGGTGAGTTTTACTAGCTGTACAGATCTTTCCAAAGCAGATCAAACTGAGCTTTTTCCTTCTCTGCTGGACCTTTTTTGTAAAAAGAATGAGCACACGTGCTAAATCTGTGTAGTATTAGCAGACATTATAAGGGAGAGACATGACACTCAGTCCCGAATAGAAATGTAAGGAAGAACTGAGTAACTGTGAAGAGGTTGGTTATTGAGCCCCTGCCTCCAAACCAGCCACAAAATGAGAGAACCTATTGGCCAATTGTGATGTGCTAACATGAGCACACAGCTGACGTTTGACAGTTCCACATGTGTGGTGGCAAGGGTATGTCACTACATATTATTGTAGCAGACAAGTAGGAAGGTGCTTTCTTACTTTTTGAGATAATATGAAGTGCTGTGTTGTTATTTTTTTAAAATGTAAATAAATGGACTTATTCTTATATAGCGCTTTTCTACTCTCACGGAGTACTCAAAGCGCTCTATAATTAGTTTTTCTTCATTGGGATAACCAAAGGTGTTGATTGTGTTGGCTCTGTCGACCAAGCAATTAATGCCATGATGATGTGTAAATTGAAGTTGTATTTATTTTTTTTTAAATGACGTTTGGTTGGTGATTCAGTACATGTTTTTTATCTTCAGGTGACTATTGAAATAAAAGGTTTTATGGAGAGGTTCATTTAGATGGGGTCTTCAGCCTAAGTTAGCGCCCAGATGTGTAAGGGGTAGTCGGGGATAGGGCTGCCACAAATGATTATTTTGATAGTCGACTTGTCACCGATTATTTTTGCGATTATTCGACTAATCAGATCATGCATCCATTGGACGTAAAACGTACAGCTTATTTCACCAGCATGCATCTGCTCTTATATAACTATCATTAGCTTACAGCTTTAAGTGTTTAAGGTATGTGCTAACTAAAAATAAAGACAAGATGATAGTTTATTAAATTTTAATGACATTTGTAGATTGTTTCGGTGGAGTTTAATAAACTCAGCCGTTTGCTCCTTGCTATCTAAAAGATAACGGGACACCGGAGTATATTCTCGAGCATCTCACACTTCTGATAATCAGTTGTCTGCTTGACGTTTATTCAGCTGTGTAAAAACTATAACTTTAATCTCAGCCAAACCGATTTACTCAGGAACAAATAAAATACTAAAAAAAGCCAAACAATATTATTTTTAAGTTATCTAAGTGACTTATATATCATGTTTAACCTGAGTAGCGAAAGATGGCGGTGGGTTTGAAAACGATTTGACGGGAGTCCGGTGTTTTCACCGGCTCTAGTGAGCCTTCAACCCCGGCTAGCTATCGAGCTGGTGGGTAACAGATGTCTCCGAAAACGTCGGAGCGCTTTTGAAAACATGTGGTGTCTTGATAAACTGAGCAGATATTTGAGGTTTACACAGCTACATTCTCGCCTGAAAATATGTTAAACGTTTATTTTGTGACCCAGAAAGAATAATAAGAGTGATATTAAAACTAACTAGCTGCCGCCATTGTTGAAAACTGAGCAGGGCCGCGCTATGAATTCTGGGACACAGCTTCTTCTTCTTCGGGGTTTAACGGCAGCTGGCATCCTTGTACATCCAGTGCTGCCATCTTCTGTTTCAGTCCGTCATTACACTCTTAAATCCTACTACTTATTCCTGCGTCTTTGGGATCTTACGAAGCTTCAAACGACGTGTCGACTATTAAATTAGTCGTCGACGATTTTAATAGTCGACGTAATCGTGACTAGTCGACTAATCGTGGCAGCCCTAGTCGGGGATGTAGTTCAGTTAGTTTCATTTTGAAAAATGTTAGTTCTGCGCAATCCACTCGCTATTACTCTAAACTTTTAGGTATGTGGTACAGAAAGAACGGTTGATTTGCTCATGGTGTCTCCTCCCATCTGCAGCTCTTCAGACAAGAGGAGACATGATGTCCCTTTTTGTCTTGCTTGTTTGTTCTCCTTTGTGCACCTCTAACTAGTGAAGGGGAGGTGAGAGAGATGGCGACAGACACTGAGGAATTTATTTCCCACTTAAAGCATGACGAATAAGCAGGAAAGCAAAGAAGCGTATTCAGCCACATTTACATCTAGCTTTCCACAATCCTAAACACATAATGGGAACATACATCATCTAATGTAATGTTTGTTTCTTGTATTGTCAAAATTGATGCTGTTTGTTACTGCCATTTTGCCCAAGTATGCCTCTTGTGTTACCTGTGTGATCAGCGAATGTCATGTCAAAGTTACACTTATTCAAATATGACTTTGTTTTCAGGTGAATGTCCGCCAAGGACAGACTGTGCATGAGATTCTAGATAAAGCGCTCAAAGTGAGAGGCCTGAGCCAAGAGTGCTGTGCTGTATTTCGCCTTCTAGGAGGGTAAGATTGCACTGCTGTTTGTGCCGCGTCCTCTCACATCATTTGGGGAAAATGACTTTGCATTCCTTTTTGGCCACATGAAACTCTAAGAGGCAACAGTGAACAGCTGTCACGAGACTACATGTTAGACAAACACATGTATATAACACAGGCTGAAGATGTAATGTGAAGTTTATTCAAAGGCTGAAACGGTAGAAAAGTCAATATGCATTGATAAGCAACTAATATACACTTATTTAGTCATTGTGTAATTTTTTTCCTTTTTTTTTTTTTTGTTACCATAATGCATTTGAAGGGTTTCCTGTGTAACGATTGGTAACGTTCCTATGCTTCATTAATTATTAAAACAGTCTTAACAAAGGGAAAGAACCACTGACCTACTCTTCAAACCTTAGCTACTTTAGTAGAATCTCAGAATAAAAGTTGGAAATGACCATGAACTTTAAAGAGAAAAATGAAAAGTAAAATTTTTACCCAAGCTGTCTGAACATTCAACAGCTTAGAGGCGTAATTTGTAATTTACCAGTTTTGATCTTCAACATAGTTATAAACTGTTTTCTTGCACCATAAACAGTTGTTGACATTTCTGAGGAACTCATTGATATACAAATTAGGTGTATTGGCCGATTAGGATAATGAAGACCTCTCCATTTTTATTTTTGTTATCCTAGCCATTTTAAACCTTGAAGTGGTTTGAATATTGATGATATGTACAAAGAATGTTGTTTTTGTTTGTTTGTTTGTTTTTGTTTAAAACGCTTCTAAATGTTCCTTTTTTGCCCCTCCAGTCGAAAGAGACTGACAGACTGGGACACAGACATAACTCCTCTAGTTGGAGAGGAGCTTTTAGTTGAGGTCCTGGATGATATTCCCCTGACCATGCACAACTTTGTAAGTAGCTCACATACCTGCATATAAAATGTTCATAGCTTATGTGAAATGCCTTTTGTTCATACGTTGTTGGCCTGTGATACTATAATTGAATTGCTGCTGTTTTTAGCCTTGATGCTCTTAAATGTTATTACTGCAAAGTAAATTTCATGAACTCTATCTGTATAGGTACGCAAAACTTTCTTCAAGCTGGCTTACTGTGATTTTTGCCACAAGTTCCTTTTCAATGGCTTCAGATGTCAGACATGTGGTTACAAGTTTCACCAACACTGCAGTAGCAAGGTCCCCACCGTGTGTGTGGACATGGATACTATAAGAGAGCGGTGAGTTGGAGTTGTGTTTATCTTTGGCTGTACCAGATGCTTTTCTGGTAACATTTCACCAAGAGAAGGTGGCTAGTTGCAAAATAAGTCCTATTTTGAAGGAGGGACACAATTATATGGATTCAGACGATATCATCCAGACTTGGCAACGTGATGTCAACATACAGGCCATACAGTTTGTGGTAGCTGCCATGTTGCCCTGTAATTTTGATTACAGTGGCTGATAGGGCTGCACGATTAATCGTTAAAAAATCGTGATCTCGATTCATACTTATGTGCGATCTCATTTCCAAATGACAACGATTTAAAAAAAATAAATAAATAAATTTTTAAAAAAAGACGACGACGATTGTACCGCATTTTGATCCGGGACGTAATCTGCATGAAAACAAGCGCTCCCTCTTCCTGCTCAACAAATGACAAGGGCGGAGCCTTATACCACATGATACAGAAGCTGTGCCGTGATGCTCAAATTGGCAGGGAAAAAACAACGGAGAACACGTCAGGGATGACAAGAAAGTGACAGGAGAAAATTCATCCCGGTCAACCACCCAAACATCAATAACGGGAACCTTATACAGCGCCTATACTCGTCGAACTCCCGCAGGCACAAAGAAATTATGGAGGCTATTACTTATCACCTGACCAAAGATATGTCAACACTGTGCAAAACGAGGGATTTAGGAAAATGATCAACACCCTAGACAAACGCTACACAGTGCCGTCCTGCAACTATTTTTCTATTGTTGCACTACCTGCTCTATACACGCAGTGTCGAGCAACGGTGGAGACGGAATTACAAGCAGTACAACATTTTGCGGCAACCACAAAATGTGAGGCATTTATTGTTTTTATGTTTATTGTTTTTATGTTCAGTTTCAACTGTTACGAAGTTGATGTGCAGTTAATAAGTGCAATAAATATTTATATTGGAAAAGAAAATTGTGAGAGAATCGTGATCTCAATTCTAAGCAAAAAAATCGTGATTCTCATTTTATGCAAAATCGTGCAGCCCTAGTGGCTGAGATGAACATTGTATTCTGGCTAATCATGTTTTATGTAGAGACATGCATAGTAATAGCTACTCAATTACTACTACTATTATTACTACTCAAATAGTAGCCTTTTCATTTAAAGATCACAAAAGGCTCTTTTAAATGCTCTTTCCTCATTTCCACCTCATCCTCTTCACCTCAAGCCTCATCTCCTGAACTGAAGTCAAGCACACAAAACCATGCAAAAACATGCTTCTTTATTCCCAATATTATTGCAATTACTTATTGTTATTAGACTCTAGACAGCTGACCGCTAGCTAAACAGCTGGTTATAAGAGTATGCCAGCTAACATTATACTCGAGTGTCCTAAAAATCACACCTTCCTTCTGATAAACAGTTTGAGTGCATTCTCCTTTTGTATAGGAGTTTGTCCACTAAATGTTTAAGTTCAACAATGTTGGATCCACTTCAAAGAGAGTTTCTCTAATGCTAACAGCAGTGTTTACAAAAGAAAAGTTGAGGATATGTCTGTGAAGGTTCTCAGTCATCCTGGTCATTGTAGTCTAAGGAGCTCTGAACTGAAGAAGCTTCTCTGATCAGAGGTGAAACGTCTTCCAAGAAACTCAAAGAAGTCCAGACGTTTTTTTTTTTTTTTTTTTTCCCAAGCTCCTTAGTTCAGGATATCCTCAACAACTCACTCATCATCTCATATCAGCCCCTTTCACTCTCTTAGCTGACTAACACATTTGTCCTAGAACAGCCAACGTAGCTAGGATTATGAACTTGAATTGGGAGGGTTAAAAAAACAAACAGAATTTAGTTGACTGCAGTCTGCCATCTATTAAAATCTAGTAATTTTTATGCACTGTAATTTTCCTTCTGGACTCTTAAGAGTCTTTTACTTTAGTCTTTGTGAATAACTTTATTGGGACATAGTCATAATATTCTAGAGGACATTCTTAGAATTTTCCCAGAATTTTATAACTAGAAACTCTTCTTACTACTAGGAAGCTTTGCGAATGTGAGCCTGAGGGCGGTAACATCAGTTGCTCCTCCTCCTCATTGTTTGCACTGAAATTAGTTCTGTTTCCCTGAAATGATGATGATGAAAAACAATTAAAACACCTGAAGTTCCTAAAATTCAGAACAGTTTCAGGGAAAGATGGATTTATACGGACCATCTTTTTGTGATGTGCAGAGATGATCAGATTCAGGCTAGACATTAAAAAACGGTGCAAATATGCACTTAGTACTTAATTATTTAGTACTAAATAACAGAAATGTTGCACATAATAGGAGCCTTAATAGTATAAAACTTCTGTGATAATGTTTAATTGTTTTCTTACAATCTTGTGTCCAGTTCTGATCCCAGTCCTTGCCCAGATGGATACCCACAGATAATATTGCCAGAAAATTCCCCCACGCAGAGCAACCCAGCCTTAACCCCAGAGCCTTCTGGGTAAGCTCCGTTATAAACAAATACCATTCTATCAAAATTGCAGCATTGCTTTATTTTGTGAAAAATTATATTTTAATCAAAATTTTGAACTTCTTTCTTTTTGCTCAGAATGGGCCACCTGTCCCCGTCCCCGTCCTCAACCTTTCACTTCCCCATGTCAGGCGGAGATGGTCAGTCTCTACAGAGGCATCGCTCCACATCTACTCCCAATGTTCATATGGTCAGCACATTGGACCCTGCTTCTGCCATGATTATAGAGGTCAGTGTTGGCTGCTTGTTTGCTTTTGCTTGAAGGATTGTCACCTCCACTGTGTATTCATCAAAATAACTTTGTTGCATCTCTCCTCTTAGGAAGCACTGAAGTTCAACAACACAATAGGTATGCTTTCCATTCCCCACCCCCCCTCTTCTGTTTTACAATACATTTGTTATTCTATGCATGACACTTATTTTGTGCTGTCTCTTGTTGCTGCAGGTCCTGAACCCTCACCTAAGCCCTCCACCAGCCCGCCCTCTTCTTTTGGCTCTCCAGGGAAGAAACCACCAAAGTCCCCTTCGGAACCCAGGGAGCGCAAGCCCTCGTCCTCTGATGACAAAAAGAAAGTGGTAGGGTGTCTTTAACATTGTTCACAGGCCACTGGTCACTTTAGATAAGGGCAACCTTTGAATGCATTGAACTGCTATCTCTTTTTAACAAATTTGACAGTCAATCTGTTGTTTCAGCACCGAGGAGGCAACAGAGATTCAAGTTACTACTGGGAGGTTCACTCTCGAGAAGTCAACATCCAGAAGAGAATAGGTTCTGGCTCCTTTGGAACTGTCTTCAAGGGAAAGTGGCATGGAGATGTGGCAATCAAGATCCTCAAAGTCAAAGAGCCAACGCCTGAGCAGTTACAAGCCTTTAAAAATGAAATGCAGGTGTTGCGGTGAGCAGTGGTTTACATGACTTTAACTTGGTATTATTTGCACAAATCTTTCCACAACTGCTGCTGCTGGTGGAGTTATTAGTAATGGTAATGATATTAGTATTATTAACACTGCAGAAACTGGTTTTATTAACACCAGTTCACATTGTCATAGCACTTTAATTTAACTCTTAACAATGTGGTGACTGTAACTTTTTGACTGTGGATGAGGTAATGGAATTTGTAAGTTTCACCATTTCTGTTCTCTGCAGGAAGACCCGCCACGTCAACATCCTGCTGTTCATGGGCTTCATGACTAAGCCCAACTTTGCCATCATCACACAATGGTGTGAAGGCAGCAGCCTGTACCGCCATCTGCATGTCTTAGAGAGCAAGTTTGACACTGTGCGTCGCATTGATGTGGCCAGACAGACAGCACAGGGCATGGAGTAAGACTTGCTGCAATATTCCAATTCACTATCATCACTTAGTCAGACCAAGTAGCAGACATCAAGTCTTTTTGTAGTGCAAGAAGTTCATTCTGTATACAAATGTTTGGCACTCATGAATTTAATTTACGAGTTTTCAAATTGTTTTTTGTTTTTTCTTCCAGTTATCTTCATGCAAAGAACATAATTCATCGAGATCTAAAATCAAACAGTATCCTTCTCTTGTGCATGGTGTACATAAGTGCAGTCATTGTGTGTTTCTGAGTTTAGATAGCTGTACCTTTTTAACCAGTAATCACACGTGCTAATTTGAGCCTCATGCTCTGCAGTTATTAAAGGTTTAACAACATACAAAAAGCATTTCCTTTTAATAGACAGTGATATACAGAGCAGCCAAACCATTAAAACTGTGATGTGTCAGTACTCTTAACACAAGAAGGGAAACAAACTAAGTTATTAAATTTGAGTTTGTCGAGTCATTCCACACTGTCAGCTGGACAGTTCTTTGTTTACTTTGGGTAGTTTCCTCTGTCAGTCTCATTTCTTATAACTTCTTTCTTGTGAAATGTTTATACAGTAACTGATACTATGAAAACGTCCAGCAGCTGTCTGTTGTATTTTTCTGAGATTTGCTGCCAGATATTTTTCTCCATGAGGGCTGGACTGTTAAAATCGGTGACTTTGGCTTGGCTACAGTAAAGGCTCGATGGACTGGCTCTCAGCAGGTAGAACAACCCAGCGGATCCATTCTCTGGATGGTAAGGATACTTAACGTGTTTATTGTAGAGCTCAGTCTATATGACATTTTTAAGGCCAGTAGGGGGAGCAGTTTTTTTCAGATGAGTTCTTGGGCTAAATTGCTAGTTTCAAGTCCTGTTGAATATGAAATGATCAGTTTGTAAGTTCAGCATGCAGAATCTCTTGTTTTCCCAGTCGGATCCACCTGTTCTCGTGACATTGATTTTAAAAATCCAACATGGCAGCCGCTAGAACATTTAACTTGACTCTTGATTACATGAACTGTGGCTGTCTTCTTTCACCTTCAGTCTAACATTACCCTTACTCAAATTGTTTTCCACGAGGGAGGTTTTTTCCTCCTAGCTAGTTACTAAAGACCAATAGCTCTTTCTGAAATCTAATGTGTTTAAGTCCCCACTGATACGTCGCTATGCCGACAGACATAACAAATTGCAGTGTCGGGCATTAGTGTTATTACACCTCGGTTCTAGCTTGGCAACAGTGTTGATCCTGCCCGTGGCCACAGTTGGCTAATTATCCAGCTTCCCACAGCGCTCATTGGGCAGGTTCCTTTTTCTGTCGGGGCTGTTGTCATGTCACAGTGCCACATGTCAGTCAAGTTGGTGGAGTTGACTGAAATCATGCACCAAAGGGATGTCAGGTTCTGACTGTGCAGGGTGCCACACACCACAAAAAACAGTTTTGGTAAAGAAATAGTCGATTACTGTTGATACCATAAATAATATCAAGTCACATCTGTATCATTAACTGTAAAGCAGAGTAATAGAAATATGATGGTTTTTCATTGTATATTGGAACCCTGGAAGTTTTCCATGCACCTGTTTAAACACAGTAAAGGTGACGTGCACATTATTTGATAGACTCTATATCCATACGTGCAGTTTTTATGTACAAAGGTTTGTAGTGTATTTGCTTCTATTATGGTTAAGCCACAACATCTTTACAAAAAGCTAAATTGGTGTAATCGGTAGTGTTTAAGTACCTCTTTGTTGTCAGTTTTTAATTCATTTTTTTCCTCTCTCCTCTCATTAGGCTCCTGAGGTGATCCGCATGCAGGACACAAACCCATACACGTTCCAGTCAGACGTATATGGCTACGGAGTAGTTCTGTTTGAGCTGATGTCAGGAACCCTGCCTTACTCCAATATCAACAACAGAGACCAGGTTCCATTACCCAGTTTATTCTTGTTTATGTTAACACACAACACTGAGTCAGTCTAAAATATCTGATGGAGTTTTTCTGAAGATTTTGTCAATTACTATTAACATCAAAAATATAGCCATAGAGTAAGTCACAGTTCCAATAAACTAACAAATATTAGTAGAGATCAGTAGATAAACTGGTAAATGTAACTCTGCATTAAATAATTCATCTGGAACACATGAAGCAAATTTTGTGTGAATTGACTTATGGGCCAGTTTCTTAAGCTGTCTTCAGAACTTTGATGTAATACTTTTGTTTTGTAGCTCACCTTGTTCGGCCCTCTTTTTCTTTGTCAGATAATCTTCATGGTTGGACGCGGTTACCTGTCTCCAGACCTCAGTAAGCTGTATAGTACCTCACCCAAAGCAATGAAGAGGCTGATCGTCGACTGCCTGAAGTTTAAACGTGATGAAAGGCCCCTTTTTCCACAGGTCAGTGTTGTATGGTTTGTTTATCACTGTAATAAAAATACTCTGCAATGTTAAAATGTCCTGTGACTCGACGTTGTAAGGGCTTTCTTTAAATTTAACTTAAAACTTTTACTTTATCCAAAACCTTTGGCAACAACTAGGTTCTGTCAGAAAGATGATCATTTATTGTAGGGATCAAACCACCAACCTTCCGATTAGTAGGTGACTTACTGTACTGCCTGAGCCACAGCCACTTCTCTGTATCAAAGGAATTGTTTTTTGAAGAACTTAGGAGCACATAAAGACCTGGAGAATTTTTTGGTGTAAATCAAGATACAGCAGGACTGTAGGCCACCAGTGAGGAATCTTGCACAGGATGCTTTAATGAAAGTTCTGGAAAAGCAAATCGGAGTGTTCAATACAAATAATTTGCAAGACATGGACGTGTCATTGTAATTGCCTGTAAATTCATACTAGCCTTTAAATCAGGTGACTGCCAAACCATATACAATGTAGTTGCATGAGGGTGGCAAAACTATAGTCTGTAATTTTCCTAATTTCTGTCCTTCCTCAGATTCTGGTGTCCATTGAGCAGGTGCAAGATTTGCTGCCGAAAATCGAGCGGAGTCGCTCCGAGCCGTCGCTCCATCGAGCTGTCCATGCTGAGGACCTGAACCCCCTCCTGTTCCACACCACCAGGCTCATGCCCCTCTAAGCTCTCCACAGCACCCAGCAGAGAGGCCGCCATCCTGTCAAGGACCACAGCATTCCAGTGCCTCAAAGAGGCCACAGCTGGCTGCTCTCCACCATTGTGGAGTTGCAGCTCTCAGCAGCAAAACTCAGTAACAGACTGTAGAAGTAACCTTAGTCTGACAGTGATTTTTTTTTTTTTTTTTTTTTTTTCTCCTTTCCTTCAACAAATGACACGCACATGCCCATCAAGTGAAAGAAAGACCTTCTGTTTGTAGACGTATGTGTAAAATGTCTGATCTTGCCAGCTGAGAAAGTCAATCGACATCTCGACTTGTATTTGGCTCTTAGACCTGCTTTGGGGCTTCAGTTGTTCTAAAGAAACTCACATGGTTGCACATACAGTGCAAAAGAGTCTAATTCAGATTTTTGAGGAGGGCTGTCATCATAGCCAAAAGCTTAAATCAGCCATAGAGCTGGAGCTGCTGGTTTCAAGTCACATGATCCGCTTACATACTCCTTGCTCAGCAGGCATGTGCCCCTTTCACTGTAACACAGCATAAATGGAATGGAGACCTGAGATGTAACGCCATTGATTTGAAAGCGACTCTTTTTGAATACATGCCTGTCTTGATATGTTTTGTAAAAGGTTAGACGTTTGCTCCCAGTGTGGACTTTAAACATTTAGTAGTCTTGCAAATATCTATACAACAAGACCTGGCGACTTAGAACACTGAACTATGCAAATAAGTTTAGGGGGAAAAAAATGTATACCAGTTGTTCATTTAGCCTGTAATAGTCTTTTGCTGTACATGAAGCAAAGCAGTGAAAGGCCTGGAGGTAAATATTTTCTTTCACTAACATAAAACATAAATGTATCTTGTCAGGTAGATATTCTTCAAATAGGAACTTTGAAATTCACTAAATTCATCTGAAGATCAAGTTTCCATTGATGCTGTTTGTGGTGGGGGGATGGAAAGTCAGTGAGAAGAGCCTGGCAGAACTGGCGGCAAGTCCAAATTTAAACATTACAAATTACAGTTTGAGGGTTTAAAAGTTATCCCATTCCTTAAATCCTGTGTTTAGTCTTAAGAATGTGCTGTTTTAAACAAACTCTTAGTAAAAGCAGTTGCCCACCCCTCCACCTTTTTCAAGTCCTGAAACATCACCTAACTTGTGTCACTTACCAGGCAACACTGTGATACTTTTAATGTTCCAAGTCCACTGAACACGGGGACTAAATGGTTAGGAATCAGTACTTCAGTGGATGTTGTTCATTTCTAAACCAAAATGTTTTCCGAAGTGAAACGTCAGTCAGGTCATCAGAGGACATTGTTAGAAATGTACAGATGTAGTTTCAAGGGCTCAGCAGATGGCTCATTTCAATTCCAGGTGTAAACAGAGGTTTCCATGCTGAGGCACGCACCTTACAGCTCGCTCACTGCAGGAACAGCAGAGTGCCATCAGCCTCTGCACCACAGGTCTGCCCATCCACAGGTCTCTGCACGATGGGCTTAAGTGGTTTGTTGTATTGCTGCTACATATTGTGAGTGTTTTGTACACCTTAAAGATTGAACTGCTTGTACACAGCTTCAGCAGTGTTGGCTAGTTTTTCCACACTCCAGAGGTCCATTCTCCAATGCTGCAGTCCCTCGTGCATAGTTCACTCACACATGTCCGTATGTTCTTAAAATATTTCTATAGCTGCTGGGCATGCCTTCAGACTGTGAGAACCTTGGTTGATTAGTTGCTCTAATTTAGGCTTCAAGAGGTTTTCACAAAAGTGAGACCACATCTAAAGGCAAATGTGCAAACTCTGCTGTGATGGCCACAAGTCTACTCTGGAGAAATATCTGAATTATTAAAAAGTAATGATGTTACACTTGTTCTTTGCAGGTTCAAATAATGATTGATTCTTAGGGGCAAAGCGGGGAGCGTTCAGAGAACAGAACAAATGTCAGGGTTGTTTTGTTCGCTCATCCATCCGTTTGTATGTTACTCACCGTGAGATTGCTTTCAGCTTGTATCCAGTTGATTTTTCTTTGGTGGCATGCTCACAATTAAAGGCCTGCATTTTTATTTTCCTGAGATTTAATCAGTTGAGGATTTACTCGCCTCAGACACTGAGGTGGCTCAGGAGTCCTGCTTCATGTCTTTCAAAGAAATACGGATGTGCAGAGGGTTCAGCTGGGCTGGTTTAAAAACTAGTAGCCTTAGCTATTGATTAGTGATAGTGTGTGGACGTGTTTGTTGTTTGTGTGGCTTGTTTTGGGGATTTGTGTGGATACTTTTTTTTTTTTTTTTTTTTTTTTAAATTCTATTTTTTTATTTTTTGGGCCCTCTTTCAGCCTCTCATTGTAATACTGGTGGGAAATATTGTCTTAAAGGCTTTACTTAAAGCTTATCAACCACAACAATTTCATTGCCATCAACAAAAAGCAGGACACTGAAGATCAGCCACTGCTCTTCTTCAGTGTAATCCTTTGTAAATTTGTAGTACTGACAGAAAGAGCTGAAAGAAATGGAAGCGATAGTCATCATATCTACAGAACCTTTAGTTTCTCCTTCAGGTGGACTGTTAGCATCTTCGGGCTAGTGCTTGCAGGTTGACCTGACAATGCAGTCACTCCATTTTACTATGGATCAAATCTGCTTTAAGGGCACAGACGCAATTCTCTCATTGGTGACTTTGATCACCTGGTATTGTCTGTCTGGTTTGTATTCAGAAGTGGAAATTTGATCTGTCTGGTCTGTCCTAACAGTGGCATATTCTTAGGCATCGACTCTCTTGCTGCTCGTGTCACGCTCAAGTGTGAAAGCAGTAGGTGTGAGGTGATGTTTCAGGCTTGAAATAATAATGAACTGATAATTTGACATTCTCATGTTAATCTAGGGGCTGGGTACCCTGACTGATGCTCATTCCAGTTATGTGGTGGCTGTGGTGTTTTGTGGTGGGCTGTTTTGTTTTCTTATTTATTGATATCTTTGCAGATGTTAATCTGCAAGTACAGCACTCTGAGGTGGATCAGATGTTTACTGGGAATGTTTCTCTTTGAAATGTTCGTCAGCGCCAGGCGTTCTCTTGCTTTCTTTTTCTCTCAAACATTCTCAACTCGAATGTATTTTTCGGCGCGGTACTGTTGGCTCCTCGGTTCACTCGGACTCTACTGTCAAATGCAGGGGCATTTCTAGCAACTTTGCTTTCACACATCCTGTGCGCGACTTGGGTATCAACATATTATTATTATTATTATTATTATATTTTTTTTTTTTTTTTTTTCTTCTTCTTCTTCTTCTTCTTCTAAGCAACATGTTGTCCATAGGGTTTCACTACAATAGCAACACTTAGGAACTGTAACTAACGGCGTGGAGGGCGGTGTTTAAAACTTGATCCTGTCCAGTGATATTTAAGTGTAACTTGGGTATTTGAATGGCCTGAAGCTGCTGAATGAAATCTTTGTTTTTCTTCTTTTTTTTTTTTTTTTTTTTTTTCTAAATGAGCTGCTTTTTATAAACTTTCAGAAAAAGCAAGAACTTTTTTTTTTTTTTTTTTTTTTTTTTTTTTTTTTTTTTTTGGGTAAGATCAGGAGTGCTTTAGTATAATGTCAGCAGACCAGGTTTCTGTACATCTGTAAAAAGTAAACTTGTAGAGTGGGTTTGGAGAGCTTATTGAATCATTTTGGCTCAGTTTTACATTGAGGTGGTGCCTCCCAAATGTCTTCATCTGGAGGATGAGGGAACAGGTGCCACATCTCTGTTCAAGTGGACCTGAACAGCTTCATGAAACATGAGATTCTCATCTGGAGACTCACAGGGGCACCATAGTGGGGGGGAGAGGGGCACTACGACTGTTTCACAGAGGATGAGAGCTGTGTCAGAGTAGTTTCTTTTGTTTTGTCTTTTCATATCTGTAGGTGAGTTGGAGTACTTGTCTATAGTTTCTGAGGTGTCAGGGGTGTTAATTTGCAATAAATGGTATTTTCTGCTGTGTACAGTCTGTTTCTTTTTTGTTTTCTTGTTACTGTTTTTGTGTGATTTCAAAGAGAACAATTATTTTAACATGTAAATCAATTTTTTTTTTTTTTCGTGTGTGTGTGTGTGTGTGTGTGTGTGTGTGTGTGTGTGTGTGTGTGTGTGTGTGTGTGTGTTGATTTTTGTCAGTAATGATGCAGGATTTATTCTTTAAATAAATTCATCTGTAACTTGTTTTTAGCTTTCAGTACAATCAGGCTCCATTAGTGGAATCATGTGTTTGTCTGTTTTGGGACACATCTCGTTTCGTCAGCTTACCAAGTGAAACATTTAACTGGTTTTTAAACGACGACCTCTCGACCCGCTTAAGCTTAAAACTAAATCTTGTTCAGGGGAACTCGCTGAACAGGGTCAAAAGAGGAAGTGGTTATTTTTAAGGCTCCACCACAGATCAGTAAACAGCAAGCTAGAAACAGGAAGTCATCTGACAGCAAGATTGTTCAGAAGTCTACAGAACACAGTTTATGCTCTTTATAAAAATTTTAAAAAGTTAATTGATCTTTCCAAATTTCTTGTCAGTAAGTAGTTTATTAAAGACTAGTACAAAGGTAATATTTTACAGAAACAGTTTTAAAAAATTTTTTGACAGACATTAAGATAAACTTGGCAACAAGCAAATTCTATACACAACTGAGCTCAGCACACAGCTTCACCTGAAATGGAATAGTGCATACTATTAAGCTCAGTGTCACTGAAGGTCAAATTTACACTTATACTTTATATTCAGGTACATAAACAGGTTTAAGCTTTAAGCAAGAGTTTAGGAAAATAGTTTTCTCATTTTAAGGAATTTTTCCATAAACTTTTCCTCTTTAGTTCCTAAAGAACTTTACAGTGATATTTACTGTAAAATGTGAAGATCATGTTTGAAGGTATTATATTCAGAACTTGTAGCCCAGTCCAGTTCTGCTAATGTGGCAGAACAGTGTCATGGCAAAGCACATTCCCAAAACCTGTAAACAGAAATATAAAAATTAAAATGGAAAAGGACATAAAATGCAATGTTGTACCATTATGAATAAAATTATTCTGAGCTTCTTAACCTTCCTGTCATGTTCGGGTCAAATCTGACTGATTTACAAATTTAAAAAACTCATAAATATTGTGTTTTACATTAGATTTCCTTAAGGCCTTATGACATCATCCACACTATGCACTAACTGAAATATTGTTGCGTTTATTCTTGAAGCATTTCTATTCTTTTTGTAAACTAAAGAGTTGTTAAGAGCCAAGGAACACCTTGGCTCTTTGTTATTCTCCCCGATCCATTCTAGAGCTGCGTTTTTGGATGTGGCAGTGGACATTGTCCAGCAGGAGGCCACTAGTGTTTGGTAAGTGGGAGGTTAGCAGGGCTTGGGCTGTAGAAATCATAGACTGTATATGAAAGATGGCTATAGCGGCTTTGAAGTCACACATTATTTTGCCATTGCCAGTGATGAACAGAGATGCTGGACATTTATTGGTTAAAGACATGTAAAGCACTCTTATACCTTTACTGGGGACTTGTCTTTTCAGTAAGATGTTCCTGACGAGTTTATACCAGTTTCACATGTTCAGTGATGTCATGAAGTGAACTGAAAGGTTACATTTCTGTACATACTGATTTCTCTTCCAAAACAGAGTTGTCTTTTTTTTTTTTTCAGAGCAGCAAAATACATTCATTTTTATTTCCTTCTTTCTCCCCCCCACAACCAGTTATGGCAGATGGCTGTCTGTCACTGCCACTGGCTCTTCTGAAGAGCTCTTCCTGTCAAAAGGTTCTTTCTCCCAAACATTGCCTAGTACTTGCTCTTGTACTTGCAATGGATTATCTGATTATCTAGTTCTCTTGATCTAATATTGTAGGATCTTTATAGTATAAAACACACTGAGGCAACTGTTATTAACTGAGTCTCAGTATAAATGAAAACAAATTATATAAAATCTAAGGCAACAAAGTTTAGGTATATTTTAACAGGAAGATGCAGTGTCTCTGAGCAGAACACTGTATTACAGTGAGATAATCAATTCATTCACTTTACAATCCTTTTGTCTTTTATACAGAACTAAAGCGTAATTTCTCATATATAGTACATCTGAAGGTTCATAGGTTCACTTTGCAACACCTGTGTAAAATAGTATGCTAACAGCTTACCTCAATCATACAGAGGACAATGACAGAGACCCCAATGGTTAGGAAATGGTCCTCAAAAAAAGTCTTCACCCTTAACAAACAACCCTGCCCACAAAACATTTTGAAATTACCAGCAGCAGTAAGAATGTGACCTTTGACCTCTATGGTACATTAAAGCAAGTATAAATCTGAAATGATCAGTGATTAGTATGAGCCTACCGTTTCTCTGTATTTATGATTTTTACAAGAGGATTCCTCAGGCTTACAGCAGGATTCCGGCACGTTGTTTCCCCAATCTGTTACATTATTGATTCCACAGCAGTCAAGCTAAAACAAATGAATTTGACAGACAAAAAAATAAATCAGTCAATCAATTTTTAAAGTCATTTGTGTCACTACATGACATCTCCACTCTGACACACTTACTGTTTTCTGAACAAGGTCCCAGTCACTTCGGGTTGAATTTGTTGAATGTGTTGAATTTGCTTTTGCAACATTCAAGCCGTTTCTCAGATCTTTCTCCACCATTTTACCAATCTGAACAGTAAAGGAGGATTTGCAGATTACATATAATGTATATATTTGCTTTAAAATCAGAACATAATGTGTATGGTGTATGTGTCACATACCTGATCCTCGTATACAAGTAGCAGACACGCTGCAGTCAGTTCCAAGAGCATCATGAGGAAGAGCATCAGGAAAAACTGTTAAAAAGGTTTATGTGAGTGTTACTCTGAAATGCTTTACATACAAATATGAAACAGTACTGTATAGTGAAGTTATTTTCAGCTGCTAGTTCACAGGACATTCACAGCATGTAGCTCCACATATCTGATTTGGCAAACTTTTTACACTTGAATGACCACGAAAGTATTTGTTTCCTCCTGTGACTGAACTGGGAATCTTTTGCTTGCTTGGCAAAAATGCTTCTGTCTGTCCCCTGCTCTAGTTTTAAGCTCACTGGAGAAACCTACCAAACTGTAAAACAGCAGTCCCCTTTACAGTCAAAGCCGCTCCCTTTATTGAGTCTTTTAAAACTAGAAACTTATTTAAAAACTTGTTAAAAACCAAAACTTCTTTTTATTCATTGCGATTGATTCTGTCTGGTTTGCTCATTGTGTCTCCTTTGTCTTTTTCAGTCAATGCTGTTTATGTTTAGCACCTCCTAACATGCATTTATTTCCAGCACAGGGAGCTGTAGCTAATTGGCTCAAGAGAGCACCTTGTTGCTGGAAGAATTGCTTTTTTTACGTTTTTGTTGTTGTTGTTGTTGTTGTTGTTTGTTTGTTTGGGGTTTTTTGTGATGACACTTGGGCAGCTTCTTCCCAAAAATACGAGGGGATTTACAAAGTCATAGGATTCAATCTCTTGTGAACATGAATTTTGTGGCATGAAATCAATTATGACAACAAGAAAAACTGAATAAAGTAAAATGAAAAGCTGTTATAGCTGCTATAGAAATCAAAGAAAATATATCAAGTATATAGAAAACAGAAGCTGCTGTAACAGGTGAACTCTGAACTCTACTCTGAATTAGCAGTAGAGGTGGAAGCGTTTCAAAGTATCATTAAGTTTAAGAAAAAAAGTGTAGATACAACAAATATATAAGCAAAGGTATTTCTGTATTCTGCAGGAAAACTAGTCCTGATTAACATCTAAATCACCTTTTTTTTTCCAGAGAAGTGACTCTTTCAGACATTCCTTTATGTTACATGAATGCGACTTTACCTTTGTAGCATTCAAAATTAGTCTGCACAACAGTGAAGAGGGGGTGTTAGAGAGCAAGCCCCTCAAAATTAGAGAGAGATTAAAAATTAAAAAAAGAAACCCATAAAATATAACCCTTTGTCAGTACCAAAACTAGAGTGTGTGTGTGTTACCGATAGGAGGAGACAGCGGTTCTCCTTTAGTGCACCGAGGAATCCCAGGAAGGACACGCAGGTGATGATGATGCCGGTGATCAGCAGGATGTTGGCTATGTTGAAGCTGGCCAGTGAGGGGGTAAGAGCAGCGAACCTTAAATTCACCATCATGTAGGCGCCGAAGCCCAGCACAGACACACCACAGATCTGACAGAGGAGAAGACACACTGCAAGTCCACACTACACACTCCTCAATGTACAGTGAGCTGCACTGGGGGGCCCTGGTCTGCTTCAGAGCTTGCCTACAGGCAGCAGTGTCAGGCAGTACATTTTCTCAAGTGCTTCTGCTTTTTATTTATTTGTTATGCAACAGACTTATGGCAAGTGTTGACTTTTCTTTTTCTTTGTATCCACCAAGTCTGTGGAACAAAATTAATGAAATGACATTGAAATTATCTATCTATCTATCTATCTACATACTAGCTGACATTGGCTTTCTAAAACTGAACAAACAAAATTAACTGCCTCCACTCTAATTGGCTCACCTAATTGTCATAGTAATAACACAATTACATAGAGTAAACAAATAAATAAAACTATCAGGAGCCTTTTTTTTCCACAGTGAGAACTTTTGGTAAATCCTTTTAACTGATTGATTTTAAGGAATCTGACCATCTGGTAGAATATTTGCAATCCAAAGTAGACACCCGAAGCATTTATAAAGCACTTGCTAACTCATGTTTCACGGTGATGTGTGATGTGATGCTGGATGACTGAGACATACGTACAAAGCAAAGTAAGTTGGCGACACACATGGTGTACTTTAAACACTTGAGGCAGCTGTGAGCCATCTTGCAACTCCTCTGATCAGACCTGCAACAAGAAAAGGCCGTTATTTTTTATTTAATATAAATATCGGAAGCAGGGCTGGATGTGGTCAAGGCTTAATTCAGCATCTCGTATTTATGTCTTGTGTTTGTGTGTGGGTGTGTAAGTGCTAAAACGGACAAAACGTCACGGTCGCAAAGCGGGGAAGTGATGCTCACACATCTTGCTTCCTGTGTTTCTCAGTTTCTCAGTTTACAAGCAAAACCAAAATTCTTCTTCTGTACAACACGATATGAGTGCATTATACTTTGGGAGGGTTTAAAATTACATCATGGAAGGGCAGGCAGTTTAATTGTGGAAATACCAAAACTTCCTCAAAATACAAGGTGACCCGTTCTAAGTACAAATCTACTGTATTTGTGTTATAAATATGTGAAAAACATCGAAATTTTGCCCTCTTTCTAACTGATCTTTGTTCTAAGAATAAAAAAGAGACTTCTTTTTCTTCTTCGTCTTCTTCAGGCATTTAAAACTACTAAAGTACAGCTCTTATATTTTGTTTTCCACTTAAGTCAGTACGTACACATGACAGACACTTTCAGTTAGATGACTGCCTATTTTGGTCTAAATTTGAAAGATTTTTGTTCACTTTTTCATCTTCGTTGGGTTTTCTTTTCTCACTTACAAGAATTCTTTAGAGATTTGACATCAACACGTTTCTGACTGATAAAGAAACATCTTCACAATATTCTGAAGATTTAGAGAGATCTCTAGAGCTTCAAGACAAAATAAAGTTTAACTCTTACCTATTTGGAGAAAATGATATCTGCTATCGTCTCTGTTTTCAGGCGTGTGCTTGTCGAGCTCGTCTGCTGTTTGTACTTCCCCTTCTCATAGCTCTGTGAAGCTTGCAGAGTACATCATGGGGCTTTCAGCAGCCCTTCTCACTTCCTCTTCCTAAAGTCTAGCAACATGGAAAGAAACTGATGACTGAAAAAGTGCAGTGGGGGCAACCAATAGCGCTGCAGAGACGTCAGGTGCATGTCTGTGACTAGGGATGGGTATCGAAATCCGGTTCTTGTTGAGAACCGGTTCTCACTGTTCCAAGGAAATGAAACAGTGAGAACCGGTTCCCACTGTTTCAATTCCTTGGAATTGTTTGCCATTTTTGCAAACGATTCCCTTATCGATTCCAGTCGCCCCGAATGACGTCACCACGTTGCGGAGCGTCATTTACCATGGCGCCTAAGCGGCTCAAATGCTCAAAAGTTTGGTTATACTTTACGAGAACGGATGACAACAGGGCAACTTGCAATACTTGCAAAGTAGATATTTCATTTAAAGGAGGAAACACTACGAATATGCAAAAGCATTTGCTCACAAAACACGCGATAACCTTAAATGAATGTCGTGTTTTTAATTCTGCTCCGGACTCGTGAATCTCAACCCAGCAGCAGCGGTAACGTTTGCACGTCCTCTCCCGTTAATGCGGCAGGTAAATAATCAACTAACAGTGCATATTATGTTAGCGCGATCTGCCTTATTACAAAACCTGCCGTTACTGTGCGCTGCATTTAGGTGACCATGATGAGACAGACAGGCAGGCAGAGTCTGGCTGGCTCAGATGCTGGCAGTTCTCGCTGCAGTCTACCGGTAGCGTCTCCTTTCAGGCCAGGATAGACGAATGTCACCGAGCAGTGACTAAGTTTGTGGTCAAAGGCTTGCACCCATTTGCCACAGCAGATGCCCCCGATTTTCGGTAAGTGAATGTGTTTAATTGTAGGCAGGGACATTACTGGATATTTTTGTGTAATTGCTACAGAACAATTTATGTTATACTTTGTTATTGCTACAGAAGAATATTTATTTTATTATTTTACATTTACATTTTTTTTTCCTGGGGACCCTGTGAAACCCCATTGAAGAGCCATAGGCTGTGGATCTCTTGTTGGGTTTGTAAGGCCATGTTACTCCTAAATTTCTATCTTGTTCAAAGAGAAGATATAAAACAAATATAAAAAAATAAATATAAAAAAAAATATAAAACAAAGTTCTAAGCTAATCGACCTTAGTGTTCTCCTTTTTTAAAAAGAATCAATAAAGAATCGACTCATTAAACAGAATCGAAAATGGAATCGGAATCGTGAAAATCTTATCAATACCCATCCCTATCTGTGACACACTGCTTATATTTAGATACAAGCTGAAACTGTGGTCAGCAGCTGCAGAGGTCAAAACCCCTCACTGATGTGAAATCGATTGTTAATATTCTTATTGCACAACTAGAGATAATAAAGCCTGTATGTTTGTCACAGAGGAACACAAACTGGTTAAAGCGTCTAACTGCTGTCATTTCTCACCTTTTCAGTGTGTCACGTGCCACGGTAGTTCTCAGCATAAGCAGCCCTGGTTTCATTTAGTCATGTTGCAGTGTGTTGCTTTCTTTATCAGAGGCCGCTACAATCATTAGCTATTATTTCTCAGATGGCTGCCTTTCCCTGAGCCTGTTTCTGATGGCCGTTTCTTCCTGTTTAAATGGAGTTTTTCCTTGCCACAGTTGCCAAAGTGCTTGCTTACATGGGGGTTTCTGATTGTTGAGGTTTTCTCTTTCTCCCCCACCTTCCAAACATTTATCAGTTGTAATAGATGGCTGCCCCCTCCTGAGCCTGATTTTGTTGGAAAATCTCTCCATGTTTAAAGGAACCCCTGCCTCCCTACCAAAGTTTTGCTCATAGGGGATCTTTCCATTCATGGGTATTTCCAAGTAAAAACAATCAAATGTGAAACAGTTCTCACCTGATCCCTCAGAATAAGTTCATTCTGTTGTAATTTTATATACTCTAAATTTTATTTAAATTGTCTCCTGATACCAGGCTCCTCTTCTAGCCTTTGTTTCATTCCTAATGTTATATATAACCTGACATATATATAACCAGCCTCCCCTGACATTACGCCCTGAACCCACTGTTCCACCCCTCCCCTGCAGCTGTGCCACAGACCACACCCCGCCACACAGTCACTTTTAACACCTGAGAATGTTGCTTGTTATGGCAACAACAGAAATGGAGAAAGAACAAAGAACATTTTCCGTATAACAGTTGACACAAAAACAGTGAAAATGTTTTTAAAATTCTTAAAATCTGAGCCCACGGCAGGATGTCCAGATATTCTCAGGACTACTGTCAGCTAATGAAAAAACTCGACACATCAGAGGGAAGCATTCAGTTTCTTCAACACTTGTTTTTAGTAGTATCGCCATTTCGTGACTCACAATCAGATCATCCATTTTTATTTCATCATATTACCAGTGTGCCAGGGTTGAAATAAAGACACAGTTTTAATCTCTATCTCTGCTGCACATACAGCCAGTGTGCCACAGATGAATACGCACAAGCAAACTGAAGCGTAGTACAAACAGAGTAAGGCTGACTGATCACTGGTTCACTTTCAGGGTGAAACTAAACCACACCTTCTCGGTGGCCTACTGGGCAAATCCCTCAGCTAGCGCAGCTGTAGACTAAAATACAGCGATGCATTACTGATATAGGCCAAAGTATATGACCGCTTAGTCATTCAAAGTTTACCTCATCATTACTTGGAATCTCTGGTGAACTTCACAGCATTGTTGTGTGGGAGCAGGAACAGTGACATTCAGGAAGGGGGAGCTTAGCCATCACCATTAAGAGGAACTGTGCAACCACAAATGGGGATTTAAGAGTAAAACAACTAATGTACTTTAAAAAAGGGCCTCTTAATGCACCTGGTTTGTAGTTTTTAGCTATAGTAAAACCAAGACACCATTTTTGTTTAGACTGAAATGCCTTTTATCCTTTTGCGTCTCTTCAGTAGTCCTTAGTTTTTCATTTTGAACTCTGTTGGATGAATTGACATTCAGGTTCAGACCCCTTTGTTCACTTCAAAATGAATTTTTCTCCACTTCTAGCAGCAGTTACTTTTGGAATAAGACTACTAATTCAATTCAGTTCAGTTTTTTTTTAATCACCAAATCACAACAGCATTCAGCTCAAAGCATTTAATATTGTAAAGTAAAGACAACACCCTATGAACAAGCATTTGGCGACAGTGGGAAGAAAAACCTTCAGTGGGAAGGGACAGTTTTAGACCACCAGATTTCATGTTCCAGTTCTACCTTCCTTATCTGATAAATAACATTTTAACCTTTGACAGACTGACTGTAATTTGTTTCGTGTGTAGAGTGGGCTGGAGTGGGAATTAACGCCCTCATAAAAATCCAATTATAGCTATAACAATAGTGAGCATTCATAGTTTCCCTTAGCATTAGTACACTTTATTAAACAAAAACCAAATATTGTATTTAACTTTATCAACTGTTTAGGAATTATTTACATTTTACAGCCATCCCTCAGACAAAATAACAGAATTTTAAATATAAAAACTCTTTTTAATTCTTGAAAATTGCACTCAGTGTCTGCCTGAAGTCTAGGACTGATGCACATCACCAAATGCTTCATTTCCTCCCACGAGGAAATGAAGCATTTACTGCAGCTGCCTTCAGTTGTTTCTTGTTTGTGGGTCTTTCTATTTTCACTCACTGAAAAGCCGCTCTGCCGAGTTGAGATGACGTGACTGACTTGGCCATTAGAGAATAAATTGGGAAACAACTGAATTGTTTTTGCAGCATGCTTCAGGACGTTTTCGAGTTGCACTGTGTTATAATGTGGTTTGTTTTGGAGTATAAGATGCTTCTTTCCGTCTCCACACTTTTCCCTCACAAGTTCAAGTTGCACCTTGTTTAAACTCTCTGTACCTACGTTCATCAATGCATCTCTTGATTGTACACATGAAAGTCTTAAAATCTTTTTGATGTGGTTAAATATTGTGAAGCTATTTTTCTGAACCATGGATATAATCCTGTTTTCATGCATGTACCAGAATGTACCAGATTCTCGCTGATAGATGTATTTTAGTTGTTCAACTTAACGACGGCCTCCTTCACTTCCACTGCATCTCTTTGGGTCTTATATTTAAGATTACAGTGAAAAGCTATAACATACAAATTCAACACTTTGAATCAGCTGCAGATATTATGTCTGCTTCATTGGTAATGAAATAACAAGGGAACAGCCCTCACCTGGCCATGAAACATCCCGTCACTCAATTGTCTAATTACTTTGGAGTATCTGAGGCTCTAATTCATTTCCAGCTAATGCAAAGTTGTTGTAAAATCGCTTGAATTAAAGCTGAAGTCTGCAGTTCTATCATATCTTGATGGTTTGTTGGTGGTACGTCCAACAAATTATGGATTCAACTGTAGCTAGCTGCTTTCAGCACTTTAATTTAAACCACATTAACCTTTGATTCCTGTTCACTCTTTTCAAAGTTTCTAACGAGGTATATTAGTATTCTTTCACAAAACAGTTTCACTTCTGAGTTTGCAAGCTGCTTGTTTTATTACTTACATCACTGCTTCCACAGGAATTTACATGTTTACTGTTCTCAGTTCCTCTGACTTATCATCTTAGATCCAAACACAGCATGCAGCCTACTCATCATTCTGTGCAGGATGAAATGTTCTGGCTGGGGTCCTGTGAGTCCATTTATACTGTATTGTGTTGGAGAAGCAATCCAATTTTTTCTTACAAGTGTAACTTCTCAAGCTCATAAAATCAGGATAAAATGAGCTTAAAACAACATTTTTGCTCTTGGATGATATCTTCGTAACACCTTTGGATACACTCAAGAGAAACATATTAAAATCAAATAACAGAATGGTAAAATGGCCTGTATTTGTATAGTGCTTTACTAGTATCTAAGGACCCCAAAGCGCTTTACACAACCAGTCATCCACCCATTCACACACACAAGCTACATTGTAGCAAGCTACATTGTAGCCACAGCCACCCTGGGGCGCACTGACAGAGGTGAGGCTGCCGGACACTGGCGCCACCAGGCTCTCTGACCACCACCAGTAGGCAACGGGTGAAGTGTCTTGCCCAAGGACACAACGACTGAGACTGTCCAAGCCGGGGCTCGAACCGGCAACCTTCCGATTACAAGGCAAACTCCCAACTCTTGAGCCACGAGGCACTCAGTCGCCGATAAAAGTTGAAGTTAGCATTAAAAAAAGACAACTGTGTATCAACTCTGTCTTCATCAGGGTGAGTCAGAATGAAATACCAGCCGTGGGCCTTCTACCAGCACCTGAGTCAAGGTATACAACCCAAAAAGAGACCTAAAATAAAACATAAACTCCAAATATGTCAGAAAGTCATAATGGACTACATAACACAAAGCTAAATTTTACATTCTCTACCTGCCTCAGTGGAGAGCATCAGAGCCATGCAGTGCTTCCATCTGTTTTTATGACATTATTCAGATTATTAGGAAGAATTTGCCTGACATTTGTATGTTTCTCTGTGGTTGTGTTTGGCTTACATTCCAAAACAACAAACAAGTTTTTTTTATTATCTGATGATTTTTCTTCCTTTTGTTTTGTAGTTGAGTTCATGACTGAAAACAATGGTCAGTGCAAGCACCAGGAAGTGAGCCACTTTGTCACGTCTACGAACAAGTTTAGAGCTGTTGGCGAGATATCTTCTGCTGAAGATGCAAATCATTCACACTCCCACTTCCCTTCCCCTCTAAAGCTGAATAATCACATGGTAACTTTAGGATTTCTATATGCCCCAGTCAGCAGATTTATAGATGAGAATCTTTTCTTGCTCTTGCAAATCTTGTTGCAACTGCCATTCCTCAGTCACACACCCCAGCCATGGAAACTTTGACATCTATTTATAGTTTTCCCTTATCTGCAGAAATTAGTTGGATCCTCAGTTTGGTGCATAAAGTGTGCTCAATGCCTATTACAAAGTATGAAGAGTTTGTGACTTTATATGATGATATCCACTTACATTTATCTATAAAGTTATATGATGACTTTAGGATATAGGTGTGGATGATCTTTTTTTTTTTTCTTCTATGTATAAATTTAGGCAAAACTGAGTTTTTGTAGTTGGCCCAAAAAGTCTAAATAAATTGGCGTGTAACAGGATACTTAATCCGAAACCCCACTGTGAGAATAGCAATGAAGAGACTAGAGATAAGAATGTCTCTCTCATATTGGCTTCTCGTCATAGGTTCCCTGTTGAATCCAGAAATGCTTTTAAAAGCCTGTTCCTCACATAAAAGGTTTTGAATAATCAGGCCCCATCATATCCTAAAGATATAATATCTGAGATAAATAAAAAACTGAACTGAGTTGAAACAGAATTTTCAGCTCTCAGATATGATGAAACTGCAAGTTGAAGGCGTACACAATTCTTTAGTTTATAAGTTTGTCGAGTGAACCAATAACCATCTGAAGAAAGCATATATTTCCAGTTTTATTTTGGAGATAGTAACAACATTTTATCTGCAGACTTTTGCAGCTTCGCATCATTTTGGCGTTCAGACAGGCCACAGATTAAAGAAATACACACACACAGTGTATTGACGATTTAACATTCAAAATCACTCTCCATAATTCTGTTTAAAGATGAAACATCACAACAAATGGAAAACAAAGATTTCAGTTATTCACATGCAATGTCATGGTAACTATTCCCTCTATGGAACTTTAACTTTTGTTTTCTTGTAAAACTTGGACAGTCAGTTGATATGAAATATTAATACACCACATAATAAAATGATTAAAAAGTACAAGCTTGGCTTTAAACTGCATAATGATCCATTATAGTGCAGGGCTAATGTTAGGTACTCATTTCCCAGACAGGACAGGTAGTGCTGATTGCAACTTCATGACAAACTACCAAGTTAGTTTAGTAAAATTCATTTACTCCAGACCTTAAAATTGAAGTTTGGCTGGTGTAAAGACAGGAGGCGTAAAAAAGGTAAGGCCCTTTAATGGCACGGTTGCATTGACCTGCACAGTCATACTGAAGAGCACCTGTTCTGAATAGCATCAATGTTCTCGTCATCCTATTTAACCCTGCTGTCTCACGGTCACTGTTAGTGATATTTGCTACATCTGTGTTTTCCCTGCAATAACAAGGTAAATGGTGTACTGTATACTTGGTTAGAAAAATTAGATTCTTGTTTTTAAAATTTAGATCATTTTACTATTAGTATTTTAGTATTATGTATGTATTATGAAGCATGCAGCAGTTAGCTTGTCAGTGATGGTCAAGCTGAAATGGTCATTTCAATTTGAGACAATGTTATTCCTTAAAAAAGGAAGAAAAAAAAAATCACACACTATGCAAATAAAAACACAATATGTATCAGCATGCATAATAAAATGTTCTCCAATGACTTGTACTAACAGAATATGAGACATAGTGCTTCTTTAAGACACCATTCTGAAATGGAACGCACAGGAGGAATAATAATGATCCATTAGGCGTGGTTGGTGCTAGACTGGATCAGCCATGGCCATGTTCTCTTCTGCTGTGATTCAGGAACTGATGACGCTCTGCAGAGTTACAAATGTTGCACCACAATTACCCAACATAAACGTGGGTGAGTTCTATACTGTCACAATGGCTGATGTTCATATTAGGCATGTCCAAAGTTAAAATGGTTTAGTGCATGTACAAGTAATTCCTAAGCCAAAAGCTCAGGATTCAGACTGCTCCAAATGCATTCGAGAGGGGCAGCCAATCAGAAGAAAGGTGCCTAAAAGGAGGAGAAAGTAAACTGTTGTTTCACAGAACCAGTGCTTTCACAGCACTAATTGAACAAACAAATATCTCAGTGTCTGTGCCACCCAAAAAGGAATGGATTAATTGAACTCTGAATATAGTCTAAGAGGTCACAGTCACCACCCTCAACATATTTGCTTTTTCTAACAGACACCCCAAAACTTTCAAAACTGCAACAGATTTTAAAAGAGAGAGAGAAATAATGAGAGTAATGACCTTAAGCTGTCAGATAAATATCAAAAATATAGTTTTGTTACAAAAAAGTTTTTTTTAAGTAAATAAAAAGTGCAATGTTTCTCTGAAATGTGGTGGGATGGCTTTTAAATAAAACTGGAAATAGTCAAACACGTTTTTAGTTGGCAAACTGAGCTCTAAGGGGATTCATTTTGAAAATTGGCACTGATAATAAACTTGATAAGAGACACTATGTGAGAGAGTATAAAAAATTCCATGTGCATATACAGGGGAAATTTGTGATGTGATGTAATGTGAGGATTTTTCTCAATAGGATTTTACAAGCAGTAAACAGTGTTACTTTGTAGTCTGTCTTACACCCGTGTCACACCAGCAGGGCTTTCTCAAGACAGCCACTCCTCCAATTTTTGCCCTCCATGCCAACTAGCATCGAGTATGACACAAGTACATGTGTCTAGCTGTCCTTGGGGCATGTTCAAAGGTTACACGTGTGTAGTGTAAATGTGATCAACAATGTAATTTACCAGTTATGGCAGAGCAGAGCAGCCCACAGCCTTATCCCACCTAGCACCAACCAGGGGGTTCCTGTGACAGTGAATCTGTGAAAGCACCTCCCTTAGGTAGAATACAGTCATCATTAATACTTCCAACCTTAATGCCATGACATGTGAGGATATCGTTGGTCAGAACCATCTATAGCTACATTAATGATACACTCAATCATCAACTACTTTGAATTATGCATTCAAGTTAGACAGAAACTGGAAAACAAGCTGAAAGGAGACGTACACATTTCTCATCCTTCATGTTTAAAAAACATACATTCAACATGTGATTGATGCACACACTGTCTGAAAGAGCTTATTACAGTCACTGTTAAAAGTGCATTTGGCACATGCGTGTGTGTGGACTGTTCTTAAAGAGGAGGAATCCCTTTATTACTGGATGGAAATGAGGGTAACACTGTACTTGAAGTGTTCTGTAATCAGATAACAGTTTTTAACTTGAAAGTGTATAAAATAAAATACTGTATAGGACTGTATGGATCAGAACTCATCACGGCAGGAAGCAACAAGGCAGAGAACTGTCCCAGAAACGTCTCGGTGTTTATCAAGTATTAGGTTTTAAAGACTGGTGGTGCAATTACACTGTCAGAGTCTGTGACGATAAAACAAGCTCTAACTTTACAGGTGCTCAGACAGTAGGAGAGCATCGCATCAGCCTGAAGGAGACCACAACGGCAACTTGTGACTGTCTGAAGGCACCATCGACTGTACCTTACTGAAGTGTTCAGTGAGTGTGGTACTTCGCTGCTCACTGGACCACAGCCAACACTGCACTGGAGAGTGAGCACTGTGCTCCAGTCATAGCACACCTGACAGGAAATCACAGCGGAGCACTTTGCAGGGGGTTCTTCAATCGGTGTCGAACTCTGACTGGAACGTCTTCATCCTGTTAAAAGATTTTTTACGTGTAACTTTTGATTTTTCTCATTTTTAAGTGTTTTGGATGTCCAAACAAGCCAAATATTGACAAAGTTCATGTAAAGCCTGGTTTAATACATACAGTTTCAGCAGTATCTGCCGTCTCTTCCTCCTCCTCCTCCTCCTCTGTGTGTTCACTACCGGGGGTGAACGCCTCATAGTCAGACAGCGCACTTTCCACCGCATCTTCATCGTAGTCTGTCTGGTACTCATCAGAAAGTTCCTCTAGGCGGACAAAATCAGAGACCGCATGAGAACCTTGATTAGGCTTTTAAATGAAGAGCAGATAAAAAGAAGCTAAAATAATAAATGATAGTATGGATTATACTATGCGTTGTTCATGCAAGAAATCAGATTCCTAGTTTAGTTTTTACTAACCCTCGATTAAAGCATACTTCACAGGTTCAATTCTCGACACAATCTCTGCCAGGTCAGTGAAGGAGGCATTTGGACATGTGACCACCTGAAAGACAGAGTTCATCATTCCAGCGAAGACTTAAGATTCATACTGTCTGTGACTGCAGACTGTAGTACTCGACAGCCAAACGCCAAAACAAATAATATAAGCAAATAAACATTTACTTTAGTCTATAGATACACTAAAAATGTAATTATGAGCAATTTAAAAATAAATGCATATGTAAATAAAAATTCACAAAATAAAAATAATTAAATAGTAATGCTGAATGAAATAGTTAAAGGAAAAAACACTATAAATAATTAATGAGCTGTACAATAACTGGGATCCAATGATGGAGTTTTAAAGATGACACGCAGCTCAGACCCTAAAGGATGAAAGCCCTTTAAAGTTTTTTAATTTGTCCCTCTGCTGGAGCCAAATAACAAAGTGCTGAATTTCTCAAAGTCGCTGAAAAAGAGAAACAGCTGTACTTTTGCCGCATCATTTGGTGATTATCAAGTAGCTTGAGTGACTGAATTTATGAATGTCAACATGAATGGTTGCCTCTCTCCAACGATGGACTATTGACCTGTTAGTCCAACGCAGGCTTTTTACCCTGTGACAGCTGTGAGAGGCTCCAGCCCCACTGGTGACTATGAATTGGATAAAGAGTTAAAAAAATGGATGGATGGAATGAAAAGGATCACCATTATTAAAGCTCTGATATCATGGGTAAGGTTTAACTGTCTCTGAAAACATACGATTAAAATTGCTTTACAGGAGAAAACATTTCATGTCTGTAAATCTGTAGGCAGTTAGTTATGATGGACTATTAACCGTTACAGTCATAAATGTGGTGAGCTGCTGTTTTATAGTACAGGGCCCTGGTTAGGTTACCTGTGTATCTGACCCAAACTTATATAACAAGAGTAAGAATTAGAGTCAAACTTGATTGCAGCTGAACAATCTATATGCATTTTTATTTGCACTCACGTGACCAGTTTTGGTCTTGTGGAACTCCTCCTGATGTCGGTCCTTAAGCATGCTGTCCACCACACCGCTGCGCTGCCACACATCAAACAGTGTCTTCCCATGCTGGTACCCCACCTCCTGTAGATAGTGAACCTCTCATTGAGTTTGTGGGCCAGTAGATTAAATAGAATTAAATAAAACATGGAGGAAGAGAGGAGAAGCTCACAGCAATCTCATCGAATTTGCCAAACTCCAGTGTGCCGTAGCGGTCGATAGGCGGCCGGATGTACTCGCAGTAGTCGCTGTCTTTGACCAGCTCCAGCTGCCGCACGCAGCAGACGTAAGCAAGCCGTGTTTGGATCTCTGCCATGTTCAGGACCTGGAGGGAAAGTATGTTCAGTCTGACAGGGCTATGATGGCACAACAAAGAGTGTTTAGTGGGCATCATTCTGCCCACAGTTGACGTCAGGCTGTGGTAAAATCAAAGCACCTTGACTTTCTCAGCCAGTGGATTGAACCTCTTCCACAGCAACCACCAGCCATTCAGATAATCACCATAGTTGGTCAGATTGGTCTCATCACGACTCCCAACATCGATTGCGAGCACAACCTTGGCACCCATGGAGCGAGCCACGTCAGCTAGATATCACGAGAGAGTAAGAGAAGCACATTCTGATAACCAGTTTCCTCTTTCAGCTAATAAATATAGTCAAAAATGTTTGTTCCTATTGTTGTTTGTGTATCTGCCAATCACATACGTCCACTGATAAGCTAATATGACCTTCTTTGGCTTTGCACATCTCTTTGCAGATAAGCATGCTGTCTTACTGCACCACACTTTCGTGTTGTTAAACGGTGGTCTGCACCTGCTTGCATCATAGCCATTATTTAATGACTGCTTATATATTCTGAATGACCATCCTCCCTATGAAATAAGCACTTTTAGTTCTTCTCTCTCAAAGTCAGCTTTCTTCCAGTCAGCTGTTGCTCATAAAAGGAAGACAGAAACATCAAGTGGGAGGGGCTTCTGTGCTCACAAACAGAGCTGTGTGTCTCAGATGACCATGTTAAGGCTGTCTGTGCTCAGAGGCATCATACAGATCTAACATTATGATAAACATGGTTTACAGAAATCATATGCTGAACCCATTATTAGAAAGTTTGGTCATGTTTACTATGAATGTAAATTAAGTCATTCAAGATGTTGTTTTTTGGGGAGGGGGTTTGATAAAGCTCATAGTAAAGGGTAGATCAGGTGACCTTTAATCCTTCCTTATGGATTCAAGGTTATGCTGCAACAGGTCTAGGCTGCTAGGGGCTTCCCACGATGCACAGAGGGCTTCTTCTTCTCTCACTATTTTTCCTGCACTAAGTGTTTACACACCACTTTGCATTTAATCGTTAGTTATTAATAATCTCTGGCCCTCCCCCACAGAGTGTCTTTTGTCCTGTGTCCCTCCTCTCACCCCCAACCGGTCTGACTGATGCCAGCCCCTCCCTGAGCCTAATGTTCTGATGTGAGGTTTCTTCCTGTTATAAAGGGAGTTTTTCCTTCCCACTGTCACCAAGTGCTTGCTCATAGAGACTGTCTAACTTTAAGGGTTTTCTGTTATTATTAGTGTGGATCCTTTACCTTACAAATATAAAGGACCTTGACATAACTGTTCTTGTGAGTCAAACAGCGATCACCCCAGTTTACTTCAACTCGTATACAGCACAAGTAGAAAAGCTTACTATCCTCTCAGTGTTTCTCACCAGGTAAGTTGTTGATGTAACCTCCATCCATGAGCAGGTGTCCATCTTTGGGATCACAGAGCGGTGGCAGGTAACCTGACAGAGACATGCTGGCCCGGACGTACCGCCACAACGAACCTAATCATGTAGGACAATCGTAGAGTCACATGTATGAAGTGTGTGAAAACACTGTCCACAAATTAATGATTAGGTTAAGTACAATATATCTCACAATGAAATTAATATTTTCCCTTTTTTTCTTCAGCTCCTTCTTAATGAGCTGAGAAAAAAGTGGAGCTCCTTAAATGGTCAGAGTGCTTCTAGTACTAGAGGAAAAAGGAGGTTTCACACACCGTCAGTATGAACTCTCATAGCGGAAGCTGTGATATCTGTTGTAATGTTGAAATATGGTAACCACAGGTCCTGGCAGTGGAGAGGTTGGAAACAGAAAAAAAACATAACACAGAACGGCACATGAGCTGTGACTTTGCAAGAAATGTGTTACATGCACATGATGCAAGCTGCTGGTGTTTGAAACTCCCCTCTCCTTACCTCTATCTGTTTGTTCTTGAAGACTGAGCTAATGCTGGAGTTAAAGGAGGCTCCAGAAAACATGGAGGTAACTGGGTATGTCAGAT
The DNA here is from genome assembly GCF_013358895.1 of Oreochromis aureus. Lineage (NCBI taxonomy): Eukaryota > Metazoa > Chordata > Actinopteri > Cichliformes > Cichlidae > Oreochromis > Oreochromis aureus. The sequence goes on from NC_052953.1 coordinate 34,807,361, forward strand.
CCAAAATCTTCTTAAAGTATGAAGTCATACCCTGAAGAAGAAAGTTTTAAAAAAGGGAAGTAAAGAAAAACACGCCATGGTTGATAAAGAACAATTCAGCTTTTCACTTGGGTCTAAAGAAATCTGGAAGTGAAACTAGTGAAACTTCAGGGAGGTGAAACTCTTTAAAAATATCAGTGCAGGTGTCAGCAGAGTGTGTCATCCACACACCATGGCCCACTCGTGAGCCCGGACCCTCATTCGACTGATGCTCTTCTCCTCAGCGTACAGTGCTCCCATGAACGAGCCAATGGAGGTGCCACCCACCATGTCCACAGGGATGCCCGCCTCGTTGAGTGCCCGCAGGATGCCCACCTGAGAGCAGCCTCTGAAACACATTCATTTAGACAATTTCTTTTTCTTTTCAGACATATAGCAATATGTGTACAAGGAGTTCTTTAAAGGGTAACCCAAGTTCTGCACGCAGTGACGTGAATGAATGTAAAGCTTAAGGAGACAGTGCAGCCTTAAACAATCATATTGCATTTAATAAAATTTATATTTAATTGGTGATGATGGGAGACTTGAGGCAGGACGTATTATGTGTCACTGCACAATTACATTATCATATGGATTTTTTTTAACTTAATGGTTTAAATGTATCTGCAAATACAGCTTTATTATAAAAAATATTAATAAAACATTTATATTATTAATATTATTATTACTTTTTTATGTTGCCATGTTCACGAATAATGGGCTATAAGTTCATGAGCATACAGATATCCTCCTTTCTCACACTAAGAATGAGCATAATTTACAAAATTAAGGTCATGTTCTTTTCTGTAACTTGAAATGAACCCTATGAAAAAAATAAGAAAAGCGTTACAAGGGAGTCAGGGAGTTGATATTTTCCCATAAGTTATTATAGGACCAGACACCAATTGCAGAAATTGCCGCCTGCTGACCACTGGAAAAATTGCAGCACTCCAGCGTTAGCTTCACTTTCAGAGCTGTCTGTTATTAAAATGTTATTAGCTTCTTCTTGGCTAAAGCTAGAATAAAGAAGGTGCTGGGAAACACAATCTACTAACAAAATGTACTATAAATATTCATAAGATCTTACTCAAATAGATATTTTATTTAGTTTCATATGTAGACACTAATAGGCGCAAAATATCAGGTTTTAGCTAAAAAAAAGCAGAAACTGCCTACTCATGTTGGTGAAGCTACCAAAATAGGACACAGCTAGCAATTTATTGGGCATGTTTAAATGCTGATATAAAAATATTTCAGTTGATTTTAAATGGAGCCAGAAAGACAGCAGTGCTCATGGGTTTTGGCAGGAAGCAACTTGGATAGCTCATTTTTTAATGTAAGCAAATGTTGTGTTACTTTCAGACCTTTTTCTTTCATCTCACGTCAGCAGCAAGACTGTGTGATTATATATCACAAATACTTGTTGGTTGTGTCCTACAAATGCTGTTCTCACAACAACTGCTACGCTTATCTTGAATTAATTTTAATATACAACATATTTTTGTCAGGGTGTTAGCAATACATGGGTGCAATAATATGCAAATCATTTAGGAAGAAAAAATAGTTCCCAGGGTTCAGTCGAATTGTCAGTACTGATGCAGGAAAAGTACCAAATGTAACCACAAGTGCTTACATAGATGACAAACAGCAAATACCTATGGCTAAGACTGGATCTACAGATTCAATAACAGCTCACATGTAAAAGCATTACTGCTGTAGTCATGTGACCATCGGGTGTCTCAGGTCCCTACCTTGCCAGAGCTCCAGGATAAGCCAGAGCGGTGAAAAAAGAAACAGATTCATCAAGAAAAAAAACAGTCATTACACAACAAGAAAAACACTTTTTTCCAAAAAAAAAGAACTGTACTGCTGATTCAATATTTCAGTAAGAATAACTCAGGCGTGAGACGTATTCAAATCCTAATGTAGCAGTAACAGTAAGGTGTACCCAAAACTCTGGCGCAGATATTCCCAACCTAAGGATCAGACACCTCCAAAGGCTCAAATGGTAATCAACAAAATATCAATATGGCTTTATGGCCTCCTGTAAAACAGTATCAACACCTTGCTAACCAAATGTCTATATTTTCATTAACTTACCAGATGAGTTAGGGCAAAAAAAAAATGAAACTAAGAAAGAAAAACTGAGCAAACTAAATAAATAAATCGACACATTGGGTATACTGTGATTTTTTTTCCCACTGTCTTTCTGTTTTCGCCTCTCCTGCTACATCAAACAAACATTTTGGCAGTGTGGACATATGCACTGTGTCCTTCCATGTAGCAGGTGAACTTGTGAGTGAGTGGGGTTGTCTTGTAGAAGTAAGGAGAGTGAGTAGGGGCTGCAAGCGGCTGGCACTAATTTGGACATTTAAATTTTCACGGATCTGAGCGCAAAAGTGCAAAACTTCAGTTAGCTGAGCAAAGCCTTTTTAGGTGGTTAATCAATAAATATGTTCCCAAGCAGCAGAACTACCTTGCGCCCCCTCCACCTAGCACCAGAGCAATGCTGTTTCCGGTCAAGATCCTGGCCAGGCGGGAGAAGTCGGAATGACGATCTGGACATTTTTCAAACACACGCTGGTATAACTCCCTCTGAAAAAAGCATGCACAGACACAGAAAAGAGATGTAGGCATTTGATAACCAGGTCAGTGGTTAGTAAAGACTCTGTAGTCTGTACCAGCTTGGGTAAACTTCTCCTGGAGAACACCCTGCGGGGGCAACACAGGTGATGGTGTCTGGAGATCCAGCTCCGCATGTTGAGCCACTCTGCCGTCCCTCTGGGTGGTGGGCCGTCCTCTCTGTGAAGCAGCACGAGCTGCTTCTGAGCTCGGACTGCACTACTCTCCAACATTCGCTCCAACTACACATGCAGAACACAAGCAGAGAGCTTTCACTCAGGTTGTTATGAATGCAATAAATACCTTTAAATCAGACTTGTATTTAAATGTCACAAACAGATGTGGTTTCTACAACTTCTATATGGTATCTATGTATCCAGGAGATGTTTCCTAAAGAAAGAATTTCCCTCTGATTTCTCTTGAAATTCAAGGAAATCTAAGGAGCTTGGAAAGAAAAACGAATGAAAAGCTGTTGTAATTGGCTGGCTGTGGGATAGTAACATCTCCTGCAGCTTTAACTCACATTCTTCTCAAACTCTACAAAACAAGGTAATATTTATACTGACCTCACCCACTGTGGGCTCCTGCTCACCCAGTCCCACAATGATGATGCAGTCAGCCTGGCGGATGCAACGCTGGGTCCATGGTGTGAGGCTGGGATCAGACTGGTAGAGGACGATGCGATGGATGTCTTCCTGCTGGCCAAGCCAGCTGGACAGGCGGTACTCGTGGACACTTGAGGTAGAGATGAGGTAGAAGCATGTCACTGCATCAAAGCTAGATCAACCTAAGAAAACACTGCAGAAGTGAATTTCAACTACAGCTGTATTTATTTCCGTGATCTACCTGTCCAGAGCAGCAGAACCCAGGCGCTGTTTTATGTTGTCACTGGTCAGGAGTAAAGTGGGACCTGTAGAAAGACCTGCATTAAGTTGTTTAAACTTAACAGTATCCCCCCCCTTTTAATAGCTAATAGTATCCCATATCAGTAATACTGGAATAATCAGTGTTACTCCCTTCATCTGTTTTAATGGTGTGTGTGTGTGTGTGTGTGTGTGTGTGTGTGTGTGTGTGTGTGTGTGTGGGTGTGTGTGTGTGTGTACCAATGCCACAGAGTGCATGCTGTAGCTCCAGAGTGAATGCAGTGAGTGGAACTTCCTCGGACACAGGCAAGATGGCCACAGTGGACAGGTTGGAGACTGGGTTCCCAGCATCCCACTTGCTGGTAGGCGTGTGGAGACCCAAACTACGAGCTGAAGAGTTTCTGCCATTAGATATTTCACATATGCAATATAATCTTCTGTACATTGTTCATGTTGTTTCCAATATGAATTCCAGGGTTGCAAACGTTCATGCTTCTAGCATGTGACACAGGCTAGCACAATTCTCAGACACACACACTATGCAAACTGATGCCAGAGCAAAAAAAATGTAATGGTCAAAGCTGATATTCTCCAAAAATTTACATAAAAATTTATAATCAAGACTTAAAACTCCACCCACGCCCACCGTCACCACGAGTTTCTGACGTTTGACAGTTGAAAGTCAAAGAGGAGAAACTACAGAAACAGTAAAAAGGGAATTCGACATTTCTGTAGTAAATGTGGACTGTGTGTGTGGTATGGAGGACCCAAGGCACACAGCGTTGCAGGGACGTGAATGATCTGTCGTCAGGTCCCAGCATCCTTTTGAAACACAAGGTGATGACCAGGTATGCCCCTCCCCCCTGACACCACACCATGAAGCCACTGTTAAACCCCTCCGCTGCAGCCGAGCCACAAACCCCACACCAATGTGCTTGTTTACTCTAACTGAGCACTCATACTTTTTACTATAAGTCTCTTTTACCCAATCACACACACACATTCATACAAGTGCTTCTTTATATGGCAGAGCATCTATTTGCACACACATGCTTCACTTTTTAGACCTGGAGCCTATGACTATCTTTTCTGTAGTGTGTAGCAACTGACAAATTATAGGAAAAATTCTGGGTCTTAAGCCACCACATTCTCCAAAAATAGCTTCAGTCCACCTCAGCACTGATTCCTTTGTAACACTACTGTTTCACCTCTATACAATAAAAGGATCAGTCAAGACACCTCTGCACTGTTTTACAGTGAACCTTCTCTAAGTGGACCTAAACCACAAAATCAAAATGCCTCCTCCTAGATGCCCACACACCCCACCCTGCACTCTGGCTAAGTAAATCAATTCATTCCAAACACACAAAGTAAAAACAATAAAAGATTACCAGCCAGGGGTCCTGTGACCTGTTGCATGTTGCCCAGAATCTTCTGCCCCAGCAGATGAATCAGCCTAGTGACAACCTGGGGATACCTCCTCTTGATGGAGTTCAGAGCTCCTTCAGGGAGCTTGGCCAGCTCCGAGTCCCTAACAGCATGGACCGTGGTGGCTCGGTTCATGTGGGTCAGGGCCTCAACCTGTTCAATCATGAAAGAGATGTTATGGCACAAAATACTGCTTTTCCACATCTTTTGTATTTTCTAAATCTTTCTCCCAAACTTAAACAGGAGTTCACAATTCTAACAACTCACCACACCAATTAGATCTCCGCGGCCATATTCCCCGGCAAGCTCCTTTTTCCCATCATCCTTCGCAATGACAGAGCGCAGTCGGCCACTGAGGACAATGAAGGTGCTGTCTGACTTGTCCCCCTGTCTAAAAGCAAACAGGAAATCATGTAAGGAAAAAAGTCTATCAATATAAATCACAGTGATGTTTTTTGGTCACACATTTATGAGCTGTGATCATAAAGTTCTCACTTCATAGTCATCTGCTTTTAGTTCTGCTGCTATTTTCGGAGGTGTTATGACACCTTGCATATGAGAACATAATGGAAATTCATGGTCTATTTCTCAAAATGAAATTCAACTTGCAAGTGGACTGAATGGGAATGTGAAGGCAAATTTTTAGATGCTTCGACTCCATAACAATTAATAATTAAACTTAAACGCGTTTCCATAGATTAAGGAAGTTTTTTGAATTGAAAGTAATCATAGTTTATGTTGCCTGCACATTAACAGTTTTAGTAAAAAATACCTGTAGACAGCACGGCCAGCCTCCACAGCCATCCAGTCCAGGGCAAAGTCGATCTGTCTAACAAATGGTGACATCCTCTTCACCACAGTGTGAGCCACATTCAGCACCACCCTGGGCTCCTCGCGCATAATCCTGCAAAGTTTAAAATTAAGATGTATTTAGAGCCTGGCTGTGACACTGAGACAAGCAAACGGCTGACTGCTCGTGCATGTGCTCGGCCATACTCATAGAAATGTGCCTTGGAAATGGAGAGGTAGGTGCAGTCTCGGTGCGCTCGCACTGTGAAGATGAGGGGTTCCCCTGTGAGGACAGCCAGGTGGCCCACCAACTCCCCGGGGTGAGTAACAAAAAGCAGGCTCTCCTCCTCACGGTCTATCATACGCTGATAGACATGGAGCAGCCCCGAGATGACAAAGGCCACACTCACGTCCTGAAAACCATGTGGAGAAGAAAATGAGGTCATGTGACTTTTCACCAGTTAGTGGCATGAAACCAAAAAGGTGATAGTGCTGGATTTTCCTGCAGTTTCAGCGGCCTGATGCTCATTTGGTACTGCTGACTCTCCCATGGTTTAAAACATATCCTCATTCCAACTGAGCAAAACATTCTTAAATCAGTATCAGCTGATGTGTTTGATCAGCCCAGTTTTTAATATCCACGAGAACCCTGATTACACGAGAAGCAGTAAGCGTCAAGAAAAGAAAGAAAACAGATGTGACAGAGAACCTTTAAAACCTGCATTTGTTTTATTAAACTGAGCTACTGAGTCTAATAACCAGTTAAGTGTAAGAATTTTACTTTGCTCCAATTACCATAAAAAGCAGAATCCAAAGCAAGTAGAAGAAGAAAAACAGAAGGAGGAGAAAGAGGAGCACAAGCATTCTTGTCCGTAGAAGGTCATTCAACTGACCTGGTCTCCCTGGTGGCCTACAACAGATCCAGCTTTGACCTGGCGAAGATTCACCCTCCCATCCAGCAGACTGGGGTCCTGACAAGTGCAAAAGACACACAGAGGATAGTCTCAGAAGTAGCCAGGGCTCAAATATACAACCACTGTGAGATTCATAAAGTTTATATTTTTGAATTTTACTGTTGCTAAAAACACGATCTCCTCATTTGTTTTCAGTTGACCTTTGGTGTAGTAATGTATCTTTTTGAATGTAACCTACCTGTAATTGGATGACCTGCAGCAGATCCTTTTTAGCAGCTTGGAAAATGGCATTGACTTTATTATGGTAGACGCTTCCTCCTCCTGCATCACTGTAATGGTACACAGCAGATGGAGTTTGCTGCACTGTCACACTCTTCTTTAGAATAGACTGAGGAGGTAAAGACAAAAAAACACAATGTGTGTGAGACACACACTCATTCTAGTATCTGTGTATGTGCATATATGGTGTGATGGGTGCACAGCTAGATGTCCTGTATGCCCAGTGTTCAACATATGGATTCAAACCAGCAATTCCTTGAAAGTTTAACAAAGGCAGTTTCTATCAAGAGACCTTGACAGGACTATGAGGCACCGTCTCCTCTTTGGCACCTAGAACATATGTACTGTTGAAGTCAGGTGACATTTCCCCTGCAAAAACAAATATAAAACACAGTTATTATTCAACATGTTCATACATGCTATTTAAGCCAGCAGTTTGAACACAGACTGGTTTAAACCCACTGTGGTTCAGCTATAAGCAAATAGCTCGAAGCCTGATAAGATGGATTCTTTTGCTAGAATCCTGTGAACTCACAAAGAATGACCTAGTTTGGGGAAAAAAAGCATCCATCTCTCCATTTATCCATTCTCTACCACTTAACCGGAGTCGAGTCGTGGGGGAACTAGCTTTAGCACAGACGCTCAGACCTCCCCTCTCCCCAGCTACCTCTTTAACAGGGCACCAAAACATTCCCAAGCCAGCTAAGAGACTCTAGTCAGATGCCAGAATGACCTCAGCTGCCTCCTTTCAATGTGGACAAGTAGTGGCTTTACTCTAGACCAGGGGTCGGCAACCTGCGGCTCCGGAGGCGCATGCGGCTCTTTAGTCCTTATACTGCGGATCCGGGTGGTTTGGGAAAATAAATTAGAAGTATTTAGCTAAAGTGTATTTTATTTGTGTTTAGTTCTTTTTTAACTTGTAGTTCTAAATTGGAAGATTATTGTGATACTGAAATATAAAAATAAAATTATATTTTATTATTTTTCGTCGTTCAAAATAAGCGTCACACTCGCGGAAGCCGGTATACCCGCCGAAACGCCGTGCATTTATTGAGACTTTCAACCCCAGGAAGGCCAATTATGGATCTTCGGATCCACAGGGTGGCTGTAGCTCAGGAGGTAGAGCAGGTCACCTACTGATCGGAAGGTTGGTGGTTCGATCCCTGGCTCCTCCAGTCTGCATGTCAAGTATCCTTGGGCAAGATACTAACCCCAACTTGCTCTCCGATGCGTCCATCGGAGTATGAATGTGTGCGAATGTACTTAGTAAGCACTACGTATAGATAAAGTGCTTGTGAGAATGGGTGTGATTGGGTGAATGAGGCATGTTGTATACAGCGCTTTGAGTACTCCGTGAGAGTAGAAAAGCGCTATATAAGAATCAGTCCATTTACCATTTACCATTTACATTATGTCAGCAGCTATTCTCTACCGTGAACTATGTTAAAAACAAACACCGCTCACGCCTCACAGATAAGAGCTTACAGTCCTGCGTAAAGATGAAAGTGACTTCGTACAGCCCCGATTTGCAGACGCTGTGAGCAGAGGTTCAGGAGCAGAAGTCCCATTGTAAACACATCACGGCAGACCCAACGATGTTTCCATGAGCATGCTTTTCAGCATCTCTTTATTGACCACTTATCACACACGGTTGCTGTACGCATACAGCCGGCTGTAGCTTTTCAGCTCACAGCCCGACAACACAACAGCAGAGAGAGCACAGACTTTAAGGCGGCGAGGGGTGATTGCGGGTGCCGCTCAGGTGCGTCCGACTCCCATGCAGCGGCACTGCAGACCACGCCCCGCCACACACATTAACCAGGTAAAATAAATATTTATGCAGAATTTTGCAGATATTTATTTTTCATTTTTTTTGTAGCATTGTGATTTTTTTCCAATTATTTTTTAAAATTCAGATCAAGGCTCCGCTACGTTCCAAAAGCCCAAAGGCGATATAAGGGTGGCGCCTCACAACAGTTTTTCTTTGCTACATGGATCATTTCAGTTCAGCTTTTAAATTCATTTAAGAGACCTTCAACTGAGTGTATTTCATTTTTGTTATATTTCTTTAAGAGTTCAAAATGTGTTAATTACATAAATAAAATGTAATTTTCTCTGTAGCACTTCATGGATTTCATAAGCAACACACTTTAGTTGTTCACAGAAAGCATAAAGGTAAAAAAACAATATATACAGTGTTATCTTCATTTTTGATGTCAAAAAGTATTTGCGGCTCCCAGTGTTTTCCTTTGCGTGTAAACCGGGTCCAAGTGGCTCTTTGGATGTTAAAGGCTGCTGACCCCTGCTCTAGACCTTTTTTTAAAAAAAAAAATGTGAACCAACTTTTTTAGATTTTTTAGATTTTTATGATTATTTTTATTGAGGCTTTGGAAGTCTACAATACTGTGAGCTAACTGCTTTCAAAAAGTTCTGTTTATATTGTTATATCTGTACTGATTCCTCTGAAGCTTGCCTTTGGTATTTGCTATAATGAAAATAATACGTAATAAAGATTAAATATAACAATGAGACTAATAGAAACTAAAAAAACGAAACAGTTCCAACTTTAAAAACTAAACTGAAACAATAAGACCCCCTCTGGAAACCAGGTGAAACTAAACCAAAGTTTTTAACAACACAAAGTGAAAATGAAATGAAATAAAAACTAATAAGAAAATACAGAGCTATAATCACTCTGGTCCCCTCACTTATGAACAAGACCCGAGGATACTTAAACTCCTCCAGCTTATCCCTGACTTGAAGTTAGCATTCCATCCTTGTTCTAGCTAAGGACTTGGAGGTACTGATTCTTATCCAAGCCGCATTACACTTGGACGGAAACTACCCCAAAGCATTCTTAGGGTCACTGTCTGATGAATCCCAAAGAACCACATCATCTGCAAAGAAAGCGACGTGATCCTGAAGCCACCAAAGGGGAAACCTTCTGCCACTTGGCTGTGCACAGAAACTGTATCAATAAAAGTTATGAACAGAATCCGTGACAAAGGGCAGGCCTGGTGGAGTCCAGCTCCATCTGGGAACAGGTCTGACTACTAGCAATGCAAACCAATCACTCAATTTACATGGGGACTGAATGGCCTGTAGCCCGTACTCCAGATCTAGCCGCCATAGGAAGCCCAAAAGGATGCAGTCGATTTCCTTGTCCACTTCTACAAAACATATGTAGACAACCTCAAGAGGATAAATAGTTGGTCTATTGTTCCAAAACCACGATGGAAATCACGGTGCTTCTCCTGGGTATAAAATTTGATTAATAGAAGGACTCTCCTCTTCAGCACCCTGCCAAAACCTTCTTAGGGAGGCTGAGGAGTGTGGGCCCTCTTAAATTAGTCCCCTTTCTTGAAAAGGAGGACCATCACACAGTCTGTTAATCCAGTTCATGACATCCATGCAATGCTGCAGAGGAATTTGGACCAAGGCAGCACTATGGCATAGAAAGGAACTCAAGGCAAACCTCATCCACTTCCCAGGGGCCCAGCCACCAGAGAGCTTTTCACTACTTCAGTAACCTCAGCCACAGTGAGTGGCTGATTGAGTGGGAAGTCATGCTCTTCGTCTACAGACATCTGCTTCAACTAGAGCAGATGCATCAGTCAAATTGAGGAGAGCCTTAAAGTATTCTTTTCCTCTCCTGACTGTATCCTCAGTTAAGATCAGCAGCACTCTGTCCCCACTGTATACAGCATATCATCATTTTGTATTTACCTGTATTTGCATTATATATACATACATGTCTAATATTAAAATTTGTTTGATGACCTGAAATATTTAAATTTGACAAATATGCAAAAATAAAGAAATCAGGAAGAGGACAAATGCTTATCATGGCACTGTCAAAAAAGCCAACAATTTCCTTACTTTTTTATAAGTATGCATATATGTGTGTGTACAATGATACTGCATGTATGCATACCTGTAACAGTAATCGGGTTGGAGAGAGAGCGTGATCTCTTGGTTTTTGATGTAGACATAGAAGAGAGGCTGGACTTTTCTGCTACATCAAAAAACAGATAACATCAGACGGACTTGATGCACATCGCTTATGTCTCATAGTGAACATGTTGAGAAAATGCTGTTATTTCTGACCTGTGTCAGCTTTTTCAGAGCCCAGATCATCAGAGTGAGACTGCTGCCTGCGGAAACCTTTGTGTGGATGAGTTTCACACAGAACGTTTGCCACAGACACCAAGGAGATCGCTTGGCTCTCCTGATGAACACAAGCAACAAAGTCACCTTTTAATACAAGAATTTTCGTAAACAATCTGAAATCTTAAATCATTATTAGTAAGTACCAACCTTAAACTCGGATTTTAAGAAAACTTTTCAAAAGCCAAAAACCATGTTTCTAATACTACAGATTTAATGGTTAGGCTACCTGGAGGAGTCTGCAGCTGACCAACCAACTTAACACTACCCCTATGTTTTGGATAAAGACATAGGTCTTGGGGAAAAAAATTTAAAAAGTCAAAATTCAGATATTCTTATAGTACTCCCAAAATTTAAACTCTGGTAAGAACACTAGAAAGGTAACTTAGCTGCCTTGAAGAAAAATAAGGGGTCGCCTGAGACTATAGAGAACAATTTTTATATGGTGGTATCATTAGGTCACTATCAGTGATAACTCACACCTTGCAGGATAGCTAAATATGTCCTCTGAAGAAAACACTTTGAAAACACAAACATAAAAACCTTTTGCAACAGAGAAGAATGGCAGAAACAAGGATAAGGCTCACATGACATGAGCAGACAGCACAAAGTACTTCTGTTAGCAAGATTACTTGGTTAAATGTGTCCTTTGGAGTTTTGCCTTTACCAATGGTAGTACTGTACAGTACTGTATAAGTGTGAGACCTATTTTAGACACTCCTACCGAATGACCTGGTTTGCGGATTTACTCAGTGTGTTTATATGTAAACACTACTCTTTGTTTTGAGACAGTGTTTCATAACTGAAAAAGATGATGAGTTAATAAAAGAAGGCAACAACACACGTGTGAGAGGAGAGATTATCCAATCAAAACATTTTTGCACTATTCATGTCACAAGTTACAGTCTGGAGTAGTGGTAAATGAAAGAGCAGTACCGGGTTGAAGAGTTCAGTGGTAAGGCCAAGGTAGTTGTGTAAGGCAAGAAATGTCACTCTCTGAAGCCGCACCATTATGATCTACAGGACAAGAAGGAAAGGTGACAGAGAAAATTTTTTTTTTTAGCTGTACAGGGTTTCAGTTTAATCATTGCTCTGTTTTTTGCTGAATGCTATTTACTCGTGGAGATCATACATACAGTATTTGCAGCCCAGCTAATAAATAATATGATTCATTTTTTTCTGTGGACACTTTACCTGGATGACACGAACCAGAGTTTCTGGATACTTCTCAAACACTGACTGAAACGCTGCAGCTGGAAGACGAAGGACAGTTGAGGGAACTGCAGCTCTCGCAGATACTGTCTTATAAGGTGCTGGGTAACCCTGAAAATTAAATGATGCAGAGCAGAGGAGGTGTTACACAGTAAAATGCTTTATGAAACCAAGAAATTGCTAATTCAGAAAATGCAAAAAAATAAAATAAAATCCTCAATTAGCAGTGCAGGGAGAGATATATGAAGAGAGAGAGGGACAGCACACATACAGTGATGATGTCCAGGATGCTGAGCAAACTGTGAACACTGTCTCCAGGTAACACCTCCTTCACTACGGCATCGGTGCCGTCCTGCAGTAATAAACACAGTGAGAACAGAACATGAGAACAGAAAAACAGCACACAAGAACCAAGCCAGTGACATAGATCAAGACATCCTGGTGAAGTTCAAGCTGAGCAAACTGCCGATTTACTGGAACTTTCCAGCACAACCATCTCTAGGCTTTACAGAGAAAGAAAGAAAATATTCAATTCAGTTTAATTCATTTCAATTTTATCTAAATAATGCCAAATCTCGACAGTTATGCAAACCTATTAAGTGTTATTTAAACAATCAAGGTAAGGAAACAACCTCAGCAGAGGACAGAGGCTCCTCTGTCCTTCAACACTATGGTGTTTTCTTACATCACATCCAAGCAGCTTTAGTTCTGAGGCTGCTTCTTCTGTCCTCTTCAGGGGCCTGTGTGATGAAGTGAAACCTCACTAAAATCAGCTATTCTACTACGCAGAGTCAGTCAACCCAGGATAAGCATCCACCTGGAAGCTGGCATGACCAATCATATATTTTCTGGAGTCATTCCAGGAAAAATAAATCAGCGGTTCCCATCTGACCCCCTCAAAATCTTTTTGTAAAGTAACTTCTTTTTTAGTTTTACATTCATACTATGAACACTTGACTTAAAGTACAACTCATCTGTAGTCTTAATAATCAATCTACTACCAGATATAATCCCAACAAGAATGTGGCAACCTGCTGGTAACCCCCCCCCCCCAAACTCATTAATATTACCTCTTTATAAGTGAGAATGCCAATAACTCACAATTTGTTAAAGGCTTAAACCAGTGCAAACCATCCTCCATCTTGATCCAACTGGTCCAAACAACAATCAAGAAAAGAAAAGACAAAAAGCTGCACGGGTGCTTACACTCTCGTGGATGCACAGCTCCAAGCGGCCATCTTGAACCACGTAAATACTGTCATCAGTGTCACCGGGTCGGAAGAGTCCCTCTCCTTGGTGCAGCTGGATCAGCACCATGTGACGACACAGCTCCAAGAACAGAGGTTTCTCGAAGTGCCCGAGCACCCTGTGTGTGAATGACATGGCTCTATTACTTCTAGCTGGGATAATCATGGTACATATCCAACAGTGAATATGCCTAATACTGATTGTGAAACCACAGATGAATCCTTACAATGACCTAGTCATTATTTTCTGGATTACAGATAACACTAAGTTGTATTTGAAGGTCCCCAAGACGGAATTGCATGGGCACCAGGCTCACCCATTGAAATTCGTCCCTGTGGTTTGTTTTTTTAAATATAAAAACTGAGTAAATTATTAAAATTATTAATTTGACATTAACACTCATTAGCACTCTGTGAATCACTTTACTTTCTGAGTTTGGTGCTGAATGAGGACCATTATGTATCAAGAATACTGACCTGACATTTTTCAGCATGTACAGCACTTCAGAGGGTAAATGGGAGTTCTGCACGTCAAACTCAGTGAGGTCAGCCTCCAGCAGGCAGGGAGGAGGCTCCTTGGGCTGCAGGGTCGGGGGCTCCCTACGAATGCGCAGGATCCTAAAACAGACACACTCATCACACTGTGTTGCTGTTTTGCTTCTTTTTACACTATGTTTTCTCTTCTGTTTATACAGGGGCTCACTTGCGAGCTATAGAAAGAACTTTGGTCCTCTTCCTCACTCGCTGCCGCACGGCTGAGTTTGAGTTGGAAGTAGGCACCGAGGAAAGTGTCTGAACCTGCAACAGCAAGAAAGAGAAACATGATGCTACACAGAAGGCATTTTGATGATAATACACATACCAGTATATATAGATATAGATACTGTAAGGTATATGATTCTCTCTAGCAGCCATACTTAATGACAGCTAAATTCCAGCACACTAATATATTTGATTTGTCATCACTAATCTGTCTGGACAGCATTCAGTTAAGATGACCATACACTGCATTCACAAAGGAAAAATCAACGACCATATCTTCCAAGTGGTATCGTGCAACCAGTAACCATTCCTTTTTTATAACTGCCTATGATGCAATGTTAAAAATGTTTAGCTAAAAATACTCAAGTAAGTTAGAAGGTTGTTAGCAAAAAAATTAAAATGTTCTGCCAATGAACTGGTGCCTCGATTTACTCCCGCTTCTCCTCCACTTCCCTTTTTTCAGCATTTATAAGCCATTATTGCATGTTGCTGACTTTTGTCTTCTCTCTCTCGTAGTTTATGTTTGCTTCTCTTTCCTCGCTCCTTCTTCCCTCTCATCCCCCAACGGGATTGTAGGAAACTGGAATTTTTCCTAGCAAGGTTTTGCCAAAGTGGCAACTTCCAAGCTACAGAAATAAATAAAACTGATGCAAAAGTGCCAAAACTGCAGTTCCTAAACTGAGGCCACCTTCAAAAGAAATTCATTCCCATGGACAGTTTAAAAGACGTACACAGCTTCCAGGTGTGAAAAGTAAAGCTTTAAAACTGCATTCTTTTTAAAGGCCTCAGTAACTGTTGCTGCAAAAACACTTCTGGTCCTATAGAAAGATGTGGAAAAAGGCTCTTTTTCCTGCAGAGTTTATGGTGTCAGTCACTCATTTTAGGTCACAATGAGTAAAACATCAAGTAAACTCAGTGCCAGAAGGACAGTTATCCAGGAAATGCTCAGGACAAGTCATTATCCAATGAGCGTGTGGATCCACAGTCAGATCTGCCTCTCACTCATTACATAAAATTTCAAGACAGCAAGATGGTGACAGCAAAAACGCTTACTCCCAGGATTCAAAACTGAATATCACAAACCAATGGATGATTGGTTGACTATACTGTCTGTTCTCCTGTCTATGACTAATCCCCATAAACTCTTGTGTTAAAATGCTTTAGTAACTATCAGAGTCTGAGTCACTGAACTGAACCTCTTGACTCTGTTTGTCCTGTTGGTGCCTACAGACGATTCAGCAAGTTTGTGCTTCAGTTTTAGTGGGTGAACTTCGGGTATTTTTGGAATACACACGTTAGCAGATAAGTTAGTGCTCCACACTCTTGTACAATTACAGTTGCTTTTAGCTCTGAAAAGCCTCACATTATGGTGGCAAAAACACTAATGGCGAGGCCTTGAAATGCCTTGAAATGCGAGTCCTGAATTTGGTAAGCAACATAATGGTGGCTATGTCCATCTTTTATATACAGTCTTGGTCTGCCCAAGGTCTCTTCAGTTTCACTAAATGATTGCTCATAAGAGATTGTTGAGGTTCTCTGTAACTTTTGTAGCATATACATGACGTTGCAGACCTGCATTGAGGTTTTGTTCTTCTCTGTAAAATTTTCAGTTTTTTTTAACCCTCTACTGCATAGCGTTGCCCTGAGGCAACAAACCACATTTTCATGCCTCACACTGGCCCATCAAAAAAAAAATAATGCTACCAGGGGGGGGACCCCTTTCTGCAAACTGCACTACATGAGAGACATCTCCATTAGGAGGTAAGATAAAGATCACTATTTTACATATTTATAGTGAAATAAATGTAAATGTATATAAAAAAATACTTGCATGTGCACGAATATGTTAAGAAGTATATTTGATTGTTTGTTCTACTTTTTAAAATGTATTTATACAGTAAAACTGTTAATTTTCATTCGTTGCCTCAAGGCAACATTGTGCAGTTAGCCTATTTTTCTTCAGGCAATATAATGCATTAGCATCTGTGTGTAGAGATGTGTTTGTGTGCATTTATATGATCATAGTCAATGTTTTTTACTTTACAATCTACTGATAATTACAGGACATGGACGTAAAAACCTTTTATGGAAGGAAACCAAGGGAATGTGCAGTTAGGGACATTCCCTCAGAAAGTGAGGACAGTGAGCTTTCAGGGAGTGACAGTGAAGTGGAGGAGTGGATCCCTGAGTCAGGTTTGAGGGACACTTAGGAGCTCAGGGGTCAGTTGGTAAAGTAATTGTTTGTGTGTGTGTGTGTGTGTGTGTGTGTGTGTGTGTGTGTGTGTGTGTGCGCGCGCGCGTGCATGTGCATCTTCCCGTTGCATTTCTTTCTTTCTAATACTTTTTTCTTTTCGATGCAGGGTGCCAGGGTGCAATGGTACAGCAAAAGCGATGTGCCGCAAATGCAATGTGGACCTCTTCTTCACCCCGACCGCAACTGCTTCCTGAGGTTCCACACTGAATGAACAAGACGGATCCCTGAGAGATCCCTGATCAAATGTTGGATGTATTTTGGTGTTTTATTGCTCTGTGAAGTGTTTGCATTGTTTCTTTGTTGTTGGTTTATGTGTTCATCCTTGTTGTACTAATAAAACTTATTATAGAATAACTTGGTGTTTGACTACCCTTGTTGCACAATGTTGCCCTGAAGCAACAAACCAATATCTGCTTGGGGGGGGTAGCAAATTTTATGATTGATACATTATTAGGGACCCTAAAGCTCCCCCAAAATAGGGTGAAATATTTTTTTCCCAAAAAGTTAAAAAGTCAGTAGAGGGTTAAGTATCATCAATTACTCAAAAAAAGGCTCAGTGCTTGTCACTCAGTAAAGACTTCTGCAAACTATTAGTGATCATGCAGTGAAGTATATAAAAGTAGCATTAAAATGAGTCATCAAGATTCCTGTATAAGTTTGTTTCTTGCCATCATCTTTACCTTGATTAATAAAAGGAAAACAAAATATGATAACAGACAACAAAGACTGTGGACACATGTTTATCAAACACACACAACAGAAGAGCCTGCTGGGGGTGATGGTGCCCTCAAAGTGTGGATCAAGAAATAACTGACCTTTCTCATGATCTTTCGGCCGTAGAACATCACTTTGTCTCGCTTCCTAAAACGGTAGTGGGGGACGCCGGCCTCCTCCTCTGAAACAACCAAAAGGCCTCCGTAAGATCTGTCTGTGCTCAGCACAGAGCAGGAAATCTAACTCTGGAATGTAACTGTTGATTTATAAAACACTGCTGCTTCAATAAGCACTGTCCAATAGTCTCAGGCTATCTGCTAAAGGTCACCTTACTGTCACATTCCTACTGCAAATCTGTTTATATTTATGTATTTTAAATCAGGGTTGAAGACGTACCATCATTGACTTGAATTACATTAACTTATGGACAGTTTGTCCACCTCTTTGTTTCATTTGCACCTGTTTAATGTAAAAAAAAAACATGTCTCTTGTGTGCAAAAGATAGAAATAGTAATACAAATAGTATCTAGTATCTAATAGTTTACATTCAAAACGTTTTATAAGTGATTTTTGCATTTAAACCTCACCCTGCAGTAATACTTTAACAACAAACATCAGCTAAAACAGTCATATCAATGGTAGGCTAGAAAACTCTTATTCATGTTTATGACTCTGAACACTCAGAGTGCAATTGGTTCATCACTGAATATTTTTAGATACACAGAAACAGCATGGGTTTGGGGCGTGCAGCGTGCAGAGAACTGACTTGATAGTTTGTATCTTCTGTAAAGGAGGAACACAACAACTCCAACGACAGACATCACCATCACTGCTCCAATCAGCACAGCTGTCCACTGGAAGAAATAAAAAAACCACCATGCCCAACATCAAAACACTTTCACTTGTACATTTGTGTACCTAAAAAAGTAAAAGCTAAAACACATTTTAAAGATACTCCTTGTATATTCAAACCTTCAACTAAGGCTGTCAACAGAGTATTTAAAAGGCTTGCCTGTGTTGTAATGAGAAAATAAACAGCTTAAGTTAAAATAGGACCAAACAATACTTTCATGCAAGACCAACTTTTACCACAAGATGGTGCTGCTCCTTGTCAAACCCCACTGTGCTAGCGCCTGCTAGTCTGTCCTGAACTGGAAGTCCCACAGGACCTTAGCTCCGCTGTTCTCAACCACCTTTAGTGGTGTCTCCCATCTGGACTTGGGCACTTCTTGTCCATATGTGGTACAGCTGTTCCAGATTCTAGCCAATTGGTTGTGCCTCAGTGTTTGCAGTCTCAGCTTGCACCTTGCATCCTCCTGCTCCGTGTTGATCAGTCTCCATGACACCTTTGCAGTCTACAACCTGTCAGCTGTGGTAGAGTCCTGCCTCTATTGATCTGATGCTTAGTGCCTGTTCTTGTGCTGGCATGATAAGAACCTCTATCCGTTTCTTTAGTCCGCCCATTTCTGGCCACTGGTAGGATTTCTTGATGTCTGCCACTTCCTCTCTCTGTCAATGGAACATCCCATGCAGGGGGATGTCTTCACAGATGCTCCGTGTTTCATCTTGGATTGTGGCTCTGACATTCCTTAATCCTCACCCTCCCTCTTTCTGTTGCTCATAGAGCCTTAGAGTGCTAGACTTCATGTGAAGACCTCTGTGGCATCTATCTCCTCCTGTGACCAGCTTATTGTTTCAGCTGGGTATCTAATGACCAACAGGGTGCATGCATTGGCTTGGATCTTTTTCTACCATTCAGCTGGCTTCTTATTACCTGATAGCTATAGATCTTTCTATCAAAAGATCACTACATCAATCTACAGATGTATATATGGTAAAATGGTAAATGGCCTGTATTTGTATAGCGCTTTACTTAGTCCCTAAGGACCCCAAAGCGCTTTACACTACATTCAGTCATTCACCCATTCACACACTGGTGATGGCAAGCTCCATTGTAGCCACAGCTGCCCTGGGGCGCACTGACAGAGGCGAGGCTGCCGGACACTGGCGCCACCGCGCCCTCTGACCACCACCAGCAGGCAACGGGTGAAGTGTCTTGCCCAAGGACACAACGACCGAGACTGTCCGAGCCGGGGCTCGAACTGGCAATCTTCCGATTACAAGACAAACTGCCAACTCTTGAGCCACGAATCTATATAGCCATATATCTATATATTGATAGATCAATAGGTTGTAGTTTTTGTCTGTTAAACAGAATATTTGTCAGGCTAAATAGTGCATTTTCTTATTACATGGGTGGACAATTTCCACTAGCAGGGGTGGTGTTTTACCAGAAAGTAAAACACCACCCCTGCTAGTGGAAACTTTACTAAATTTAACTTATTCTGAATACGATGAGTACCTTTAAAGGAATATAAATAATATTTAAATATACAGTAATAACAGAAAGCATTCACACTTAATTCTTTCTTTTGTTTCCTTTCAGTTTTTTGTTATATATCGTTTAGTATATAAAAGCACACAAGCCAACTTCCAGTGTTTACCATATTGGCTTCTGTCCGTTCCTCCACAAAATGTTCCATCGTGGCCTTAAGCCTATCCAGCTTCTGAAACATCAGAGACAACACAAAGGAAATGAAATGCCTCACAGCTGAAGGTGGGACAGGGTGTGCATTTAGAAAAGAATCAGGGTTGGGAACAGTGAAGATAAGATTAAAATACAGTCTGTTTTCACACAAAAGATCTAACAGTCTGATAAAGCATTGCACAATATTCTATATTAGTTATCATCTGAGCCTTTTAGTTGAGTGCCACAGTGGAAAAAATCTGTTAATTTCCAGCTCCATGTTTTTATTCTTGGGGTCTATTAGACTTATTTCATGTAACTCAAAGTTATAATTCTTAATTACTCTATACTGGTCCTTGGTACAGCCCTACAGTTCACCCTCTGAAACAAATTGTTTTAAGTCCATCCATCCATCCATTCGCTTCCGCTTATCCTTTTCAGGGTCGCGGGGGGCGCTGGAGCCTATCCCAGCTGTCATAGGGCGAGAGGCAGGGTACACCCTGGACAGGTCGCCAGTCTGCCAACACACAGGGACAGACAACCATTCACACTCACATTCACTCGCACATTCACACCTAGTGACAATTTCGATTATCCAATTAACCTATCCCCACAAGCTGCATGTCTTTGGACGGTGGGAGGAAGCCAGAGTACCCGGAGGGAACCCACGCAAACACGGGGAGAACATGCAAACTCCACACAGAAAGACCCCGGCCTGATGGTGGAATTGAACTCAGGACCTTCTTGCTGTGCGGCAACAGTGCTAACCACCGTGCCACCGTGCTGCCACCCACCGTGCCACCGTGCTGCCACGATGTTTTGAGTCATCCCCATTAACTTTCTTCAGACTGAAATTATTTTTTTATTTGGTTTATTGTTACCATGTAACAACCCCTTAATTTCTTACTCAATGAAAGCAGACTAGGAGTAAGCCTTGAAGCTCTTTTCTGTCATATTTCAGGCCTTCTTATAGAACAAAATGACTTGGTGTGCATCAGAAGTTAGTGAGGGTGATCTCTGCCTATGCAGTTGCCCTTGGAAAAACTCATAAACTAACATACCGGTAGTCATCAAACCACAACTTTATTTATATATACTGAGGTGTCAAAACTCTGTCATATAGTGTAGGGAGCAGATGTCAAATGTTGTCTTTATGGGGGGAAAGACATAAACGGTTTATTTTATTGATTACATTTTATATTTCTAGAGCATGTTTTCATGAATCACGGATCAAAATCATCCTCACATTATGGTACATCTAATATTTTCTGTTATCTTATACTAGACTTAAATGCAGCCCCTTAGTTCTTTTTATCTTCTGACTCAAGTAAGCCATTTGAGCTCCATTTTCTTTCCCTTTAGCCTAACTTCTTCACATGCTGCTCAAACAACACATTTCAGAAGCATGTGGGTATGGTTTCTTCCATTGTAACAGTGTATACACACATTCACTGGACACCTTTCCATTGTTTATTTTAGAGATTAGTTGATTGTCCCAAAGTCAGCTGGTCTGTAAGCTAGAACAGTAGAGATTCCAATTGGGCAAATAAAATGAAGGAGCTGGCGGTGTTGCCCTGGTGTGACCCTTCTCACATTAGTGTACTGATGGACTTTGACTACAGTGGTGTGAAAAAGTGTTTGCCCTATTCCTGATTTCCTAGTTTTTTGTGTCTGTCACACTTAAGTGTTTCAGATTATCAAAAAAATTTAAATATTACGCACAGATAACACAAATAACCACAAAATGCAGATTCTAAATGGAGGTGTTTATTATTAAGGGGTAAAAATCCAGCCCTACAGTGTGTAAAAATGATTGATTATGCCACCCATAGCAGCAACAACTGCAATCAAGCATTTGCAATAACTGGCAATGAGGAATTTTAGCCCACTCATCTTTGCAGAAACGTTGTAATTCAGCCACATTGAAGGTTTTGAGCATGAACCGCCTTTTTAAGGTCTTGCCGCTGCGTCTCAATCAGATACATGTTAGAACTTTGACTAGGCCACTCCAAAGTCTTCATTTTGTTTTTTCTAAAGTCATTCAGAGGTGGACCTGCTTGTGCATTCTGGATCATTGTCCTGCTGCAGAACCAAAGTGTACTTAAGCTTGAGATTGTGAACAGCTGGCCGGACAATCTCCCTCGGGACGTTTTGGTCGACAGCAGAATTCATGGTTCCATTTACCACAGCAAGTCTTCCAGCAAAACAGCCCCAGACCATCACACTACCACCTCCAGATTTTACTGTTGGTACGATGTTCCTTTTCTGAAATACTGTGACACATTTACGCCACATGTGATGCATGGATGAATTCAGTCTCTTTCTTATTGTTGAATAATGAACTCTGACCTCAACTGAGACATGTGAAGCCTGCTGTTCTTTAATGTCGTTCTGGGTTCTTTTGTGACCTCCTGGATGAGTCGTCGATGTGCTCTTGGGCCTGTTCCAAATTTTGTCCATGTGTGGATAATGGTGCTCACTCTTGTTCAATGGAGTCCCAATGCCTTAGAAAAGGCCTTATAACCCTTTCCAGACTGATAAATATATCAGAGAAGTCTTTGTTTCTTAAATGCTTGTTTGGACTGTGGCATGATGTGTTGCTTTCTGAGATCTTTTAGTCTGTTTCACGTTGTCAGACAGATTCTGTTTAAGTTATTTCTTGATTCAACAGGTCTGCCAGTAATGAGGCATGAGTGTGTTTAGTGAAACTGAGCGCTGCTGCTTAAAAATGTGGTTAATGGCAGTTAATAACAAAATGAATTTTAACCGGTTGCTGTCCAGACTTGTTCTCGTCAGCAGAGCTGGCTGCAGGTCTGCTTTTGCAAGCTCTAAGCCTGACATGGCCATTCTGCAAGTCTAGTAATGTTGTGGGTTTGGAGCTCTACTCTCTGACAGAGGTTTCAGAAAGGAGGATGCTATCCAGTCTTTCACGCCCTCTCATGCTTGGCCAGCCACAGAAGCACCCCTCCAACAAGATGCACCACAAAATGTCAAATCATTCCTACCTGTGGAAATTAAACTCTTTATGGGTCTATCTGTGGGTTTAATCATTGCAACTCCTCCGGGATTATATTCACTTGTAATATCTTGTTTACAATATCTTGTTTACTTGTTTCTTGTACATGTATCACTACTTTGCAATATTTAATTCAACATTGCTCTTTGAGGGCCTTATTATTTATATAGAGGATTTACATGTTCTGTCTTTCATATTTGTATTTTAATTGAGCATCTATAACACAACTATTTTCTCCTGGGGTTAATAAAGTATTCTGACTCTGACTGAGGTGAACAGCTACACTAAGCCTTTATAATGAGGTGCTGCAACTCTGCAGTGTAAATTATCATTCAATTAGCAGAGGGATTTTTTTTACATAGCTTTAAGAACATAAGACTTAGTTAGACACTGAAATTCAACAAATGACTTACTGGATATATACTGCAGAGCTCCTCTTCATCATTGTCTTCCATACCTATTTAAAAAAAGAAAGAAGGAAAAGGCTACCCTAAAACAATGTTTGAAAACTTTGCAAAGCCTAACCTTTCATGTGACTCTTTACTCATTAATGCTTTGTTCTCGCCAGCTGATCGAAACGAGGTCACAGAGCAGAAATCTGGGTTAAAGATCACCACCAGCTCTCACTGACTGTTGGTAACCAGACACTCCCTCCCGCGCTGACACACTGCAACCCTGTCGCATGCGTATCTATATCTGAAGAAGTACAAAGCTCGACCATGGGGAAAGATAACGTTGTCACTTTGTTTACTAAACTTACTTCTCTCTTATTTGCTTGTCATCATGTAAAAGATCCAAATACAACACGGATCATAACGACGCTGATCCTGGTTGGCGGAATTCCAAAGTAATATGGAAACAGCGTCTACCTACAGCTCTAACCTTACCTTTAATATCAGGTTTAACTTCACTGTAAAGTTGCAGTTCTCATTTTTGTATGTTTATATGTGTGTGTAGCTCTGTTCCGTTACCCAAGAGGACAATGGAGTGGAAAAGAAACACTAAACTAGTAAGTCTGCGCTGACAGAGTCCCTGGACAAAGCAAGAAACAATCTCTAGCTTACCTTTTTAGACTAAAGTCAAGCAAAGAATGTTCCCATGCACCTTTCTTATGTCAAAGTTTTTACGTTTACATGCCTTCCAGTTCTTTGGAAAAAGCAATCTAAATGTCCTGTCATACCTATCAAAATAAAACCTTTCTTAACAAAAGGCTACAGCAACACCGAAGAGAATATAAGATTTGTTTTGTTTTTTTGATGTTGAAGATGAAGATGTCGAATGAAAAACAATAGCTTTTATAATAGAAATTATATCCATAGTTCATTTGAACAAGGACAAAGAATGTTTATCTTTTCATATGCTAACGTGTTTTTGAAATCTTTAGCTGTGTCCAAAGGCTGCATCCTTCGAAGCATGCAGCCCTTGAATTGGGACACAGCTTTTATTTTGAAGGGTCGTTTTTCCACTCATGGGCTCTGCGTAGTTGTCTTACTTGACGTACCTCCAATCACTGGCAGCGAAATAAGCATCTCGTATTTTGATTGGTAGATGGTGCCTAATGTCGTCCAATCACCAAACAGTTTGTTAACTAGTGAAGCAGCTCGATAGCGTTGGGCTCACGGTGTGGTGAAGGTGAGTGAAGTCGAATATTTTATAGATATATAAATATGAATGTAACTATTTCTGAATCTGCAGTTCATCTAATAATTATAATAATATAATAATATCCAGAATTTTATCTGAAATTCATTATGAGCTCGAAAGTAGCATTAAATTTAGCTATCATTTAAGTTGTTTGCTAGTTAGCAAGCTAACCAGTGAACCAGTTACAGAAATCAGCACTTAAGGTTTCTTACTAAACTATAATGTAACGCATGTTGACCCTAGGTTTTAGATCTCACGTTGGGTCAACACACCTGAATCACATGATTAGTTCGTTACCAGGCCTCTGGAGAACTTCAGGACATGTTGAGGAGCTAATTTAGCCATTTAAATCAGCTGTGTTGGTTCGAGGACACATCTAAAACCTGCAGGGACACCGGCCCTCGTGTACTGAGATTGCCCACCCCTGCCCTAACCCAGAGTACAGTCAGAACAATAAAGAATCACTGTTACCTGACTACAAAGTAAAAATGAAAGTAATTTTTGTGTATTGATGAACAATATTCTTCAGGATGTTGTCCATCTTCCCCGACAGTGTATTTGGCTGTTTCATGAGATGGTGTATACCCACTCTTTATTAAAATCAACGCTTTTGTTTTTACTCTCTTCTGTCCTGGAGGAAGGCTGTGCCAGCATGGGTGTGTTATCCACGCTGATGAGGGGGCTGGTGCGAGGCGCTGACAGGATGTCCGAGTTCACGAGCAAGCGTGGATCAAGGACTCATAACAAAGGCAGGGGCGCCAGGCCTGCTGGACGGAATCTCCCCAGCTCAAAGTTTCTAGCCATTCGGTCCATGATTCCGGAGTTTGTGGTGCCTCCTTTGGAGGGATTCAAACTCAGACCATATGTCTCATACCGTGCCCCGAAAGGAACAGAACCTCCACTCACAGCGCAGAGTCTGTTCGATGAGGTTGTGGCTCCTCAGATCAAACAGGACTTTGAAGCAGGCACTTTCAGCAAAGACCAGCTAGAGAAGTATGGATTTGAGCCCACACAGGAGGGGAAGCTCTTCAAGCTCTATCCAAAGAATTATGTACGTTAATGATGGATTTCCAAAGACTCGCTGATTAACTGGGGACTGAAAGCTGCAGACCAACTGATGAGAGCCCCTTCTAGAAAATCAACTACTACATAAACTGTTCAGGAAAAAGGCCTTGTCTTACAGGTTTTGTTATTTGATGACCTGGAAAAATAAAACGAAAAGCATGAGTAATACTGCAGAGCTGTCAGATATTCATTATAATGGTTTGAGCTCCACTATTACTGTTTTTTTTTTTTTTTTAAAGTTATTATGAGTCTTCACTGAGGGACTGGTGATCTTGTTCAAGGCTATGTAGACTAGCTACTCGCGACATATTTAAAAGTTAAACACAGTGGTAATTATTCCATTACCACATAATAGTTTGCTTTATTTTTCAGGCCATTAAGTGCCTAAAATTGCAGTTACCTGTACTCTAATGTCCACTTCAGACTGGCTAAAAGTGAATCAATCCCCATAGACTCATGTTAAAATATTAAAAAACATTAAAAGCATAATTAGTCTGGTACAAATAGTTTTGTTCTGTAGGTAGGTTCATAATATCGCTACATTGAGTTGAGTAACTTCTAAGGGTGGCCACTTTAGTTCAGATGTGGACAGATGAAGGCAGCTGATTGCTGTCGGTTAGGGCTCACCTGTGCTGTGTCACTGAACTGAACCAAACCTCTTGAACAGGTTTGTGCTGTATTTTCCTATTTCTTTGTTCTCACTTAATATAAAGTTATTACTGATTGTCACGTGTGGTGTGACCTTAACCTGAATATCACCAAAATTAAATCAACCTGATTTAAACCACCCAAATGATATCTTGAAAACTGGATGCTACACTGTTAACAGAAATCTCCCTTCAAGGGGAGAGTCACCTGACAAACAACATGGCCTGCTGTGCAGTATTACCAATCTAAGAGATCTGCTACAGTTTTTGTGGGTGCATTTCCAATATTTTGTCTTGCTCCTTAACATTAACAATTAGCTGCTATGTGTTTTGATTCAACTTTATGGATGCAGCTTGCAAAGTGGGTACTTGACCCTATTTTAGCCCCACAACAACCACCTCACACTACCCTGCAGCTGGTGTGGGCTAAAGAAGAAAAACAAACAAAGAACATATGTAGGTGAATGGTTGTATTGCTGTTGTTGCTACAGTACACAAGAGTATGAGGATTATAAACATTTTTTTTTGCTTAAATACAAGTTCATACATATATCTATATATATCTATATCTATCTATATATATATATATATATATATATATATATATATATATATATATATATATATATATATATATATATATATATATATATATATATATATATATATGTGTGTGTGTGTGTGTGTGTGTGTGTGTGTGTATATAAAAAAATCAGTGTCATTATGAAAATAAAGGGACTTGCTAATTGTATATAATTTGATAAGTCATTCTAAAGTATAGGAATCTTCATGATAAAAACAGTGACTGGAATAACAGCATGACATGCTCTTGTTATAGTCAGGCTATACATTTAGATTTCAATAGTGTCAACATTGCTGTGACTCCTGTACAGCCTGTTCTGGCGTCCAGTCCCAGCGCCACACGTGGAGCATGTGGTCATAGAATGAGCAGCTCGCCAGCAGGCAGGACAGTGAGGGTGCATCTTCATCGGGGTTGAGGGTGGGAACCAGAGCAGGGGAGGTCTGAGGTGCTGCAGTTCCCTCTGGGATATATCGACCAGCATCGTCCTCCAGGGAAGTGTCAAAGCTGGCAGTGGGAGATTCATACTGAATCCTTAAGTGTCCTCGGCTCTCTGCGGGGCTTTCCTTTGGTTCTGTGGCAGGCGGGGAACAGGGAGTATGGTCCTCCAGGGACAGCCTGGACCAGTCTGCTCCGTATGCCAAGGAACTGTGGAGGATGTATGAGGTTACGATGGGGCATGCTCCTGCACTGCCCTCTGTAAGTAAACAAACAGTATATTATAAAAAAAAAATTTTTTTAAAACCTACAGATTTTTCCTGGTAAAAAGAACCATTTGTACAGTATGTGAGGTCTACTGATGTTTCAGGTAGAGAAGTGTAAATAGCTTTGACGATTCAAAGCCATTTAGACTGCCAGCACCATTCACAGAATCTTTCCTATCAAACACAAACACCATTTTGGCATGTTTGGCATCCATCTCTTTCAAATAGTATAGTTTTCTCTTTGTGTTATACACCCCTTGGCAAACCTGGACATGTGTCCATGTTTGATTTGAGAAATTGAGGACACAGAGAAAGTCATCAGGAAAGCATTTAGTGAGGCAACAGATTTATAGAGCAGTATGCTCATTTTCCCATACATTATTATAGAGTCAGACTTCTTTTCATGACAAGGAGTGGCTCTCTGCTGGCCATTAGAAAGAATGCAGGTTTAAAATGCTACATGGTTTGCCTTTTCAGGCCTGGACTCTAGTCCATCGTTTTTAAAGAGCCTATAAAGAAGCAAAAAGGTATATGCTTTGTTGCTTAATTTCTTCAAATTGTGCAGCATCTATAAATAGTAATGATGAGTTCATTAAGCTACCTTTCCACTCTGAGAAGTTAAAAAGATGGCTAAGCTCAATTATAATTAGACAATTGTCAAACAATTCTCATATTTAAGAAGCTGAAACTAGACAGTTCTCTGGAGTCCAACCCAGCTAAAGTGGGCAAGAGGCTACAGACCACACAGGCTGTCAGTCCAATGGGAGAGACAGAATCACCACATAAAGTGTGAGGTGAAAATTGTGTCTTAACAGGCCTAAAGCTGGTCTAATTCAAAGCGAGCATTTTATTGTTTATCATTTATTCAAACACACCTAGAGCCTGCTGACAGTGAAGGATGTGGAAGTCATTATGCATGCAGGCTGCCAGCAGTAGGTGCTGATGACTGGGATGCCACTTCAGTCTCCACACTCCACCACCCAATGGAGTCTCACTGAGGGGCTGCCGCATGTTTCGGCCATCCCACAGCAAAACCTGCTCATCGTAGCTGTGGAAGGAGAAGTGTGTGAGAGGAGCAACAAGTATACAACTCTTACACAACAACAGCTCAACATCAGGATATTTACCTGCCTGTAGCCAGAATGTGCTCCCGATGAGGGTTGCTGTGAATACTGCACACACCCATCGAGTGCCTTTGAAGGACAACAACACAACTTTGTGTCTGCACACTGTGCAAATGGAACATCTACATGAAAGCTGATACACTAACAGCCTTACCTTTTACTTATGAAAGTGGGGCTGGAGGGACCGATCCTTAAATCCCAACCTTTCAGTTTGCAGTCGTCACCACCTGGTGAGAAAACACAACACACGACACAGTACAGGAGAATATTTAGATGGCTGATTTAAAGGCAGCATCAATGTGAGCTCACAAACTAACCATGTAAGGCACAAAAATTGGTGGCACATATGTATGATTTACAGTCAACAACAGATAAAAATAGTACACCATATCTTAAATCTAAGGTTTTATGTACAAGGACAAAAAAAATATATAATCTGCTTCTTAGGAGATAAGAAGAGATAAACAACACATGGCATATTACACTGTCATTAATTTAACAATAAACCAAAATGCAGAAGGGATGGGTGAAAAACAAGGGTGAAAAACCAAGTACACTATTACTGCTTCCATTGGAATTAAGAGCCTGAATAGCAGCCAATTAATCATCAGCAATCATCAGCCAGGAGCCGATAATCAAATACTGATTATCGGCTCCTCAGCGTTTTGACAGTTTTCTGGTCTGGAGCACTCATGAGTGTGTTAGCACAATGCCCAGAAGGAAAGCCCTAAACAATGAACTTGGAGAAGCAATTGTTGCTATTGATTAAACTTGGAAGGGTTATAAGGCCCTTTCCAAACAATTTGAAATCCATCCATCTACAGTGAGAATAATTAGTCACAAGTGGAAAACACTGAAGACAAATACCAATCTTCCAAACAGTGGAGATCCCAGCAAATTGACCCCAAAGTCAGACTGTGCAATGCTGAGTGAAACTCCAAAAATAGCTCCATTTCAGACTATGTAGGCTTCACTTGGCATTTTAAATATTAAAATTCTTGACAATACAGTCAGAAAAAGACTGAACTATAGCATTATACTTTGCTATAATGCACAGTGCCATATTTGGTGAAGACCAAACATTGCATAGTAGTACAAATACCATCTCATACTGAAGCAGCTTAATAACATGTGACTGACGATTTGGTCAAGGTGAACACCAACTCATACCATCTGTCATGGAGCTGTGGTGGTGAAGGGATGATGATTTGAGATTATATTCCAGCCACAGGACCTGGGAACCTTGACCATGAACTCCTCTGTATGCCAAAGAACACAGAGTGTGTCAAACAGCTAAAACTCAGGACCAAACGCTGTCATATAACAGACGTTGCAATTACCCAAAGAACCTCAACCCAAAGAAGTCTGGACTTTAAGACAGCTGTGCCCACAAACGTCAATAAACTGCAGTGAAGCTGTGAAGCAGAATGAGGGCAAGATACATCCACAATAATGTCAGAGACTGATTAAGTCACACAGAAAATGATTACTTCAAGCTACAGTTGCTAAAATTGGTTCCACAATCTTCTGAATCATGAGGTGCACTTAAGGTTTTACTCACTGCTTCTGGATTTTGGCTTAGTTTCAAATACATAAATAATGATGCATCTCATGTGTTGCTCATCTGAGGCAGTCATTTAATCAGCTGAAAAGGATTCATATGTGAAACTTCAGAACTGAAATAGGATGTACTTACTTTATTTTTCACATGGCTGTTGTTGTATATCAGTTTTACTGACTGATTTCAACAAATAAGATGCTACACACCAATTACTAATTAGGATTTGTTTGCAGAAAAAGATGGACTGAACAAAAAAAATAATTCAGATCAAAGAAAATTTAATTTTATATCACAGAGCCAATCTGAGTAAATACAAAACAGAGTTTTTAAAATGAAAAAAGCTATTCAAACCTACCTGCTATGATGGATTTCCTGTTCTTACTGCAGTTATTTGGGTTTATGCAAATGAAATGTAAGATTCTAGACGATGTTGTTCTTTGTTTGCAACAATTAACACATTAATTTTTAAGAGTCACAGGATATATGTTACCGGAGTACACGAGCTGTGTGTCCCAGTAAGAGAAGGCAGAGATCCAGGCCTCAAAGTCATGGGCTTTCCACTGAGACAGGGTTGTTAAAGCACCTTCAGCCAGAGAGAGCACACTGGTGCAGCCTGCAGAGTCACTGCACACAATCCGCACGTCACTGCTGCTGACACGACAGGGTGAGGTGTTAACATGAATGATATTTGCACAACATGTGACATTAGCTCTTTTATGGAGCTAGTAGCGTCTCCAGTAAGCCAACCTGTCCAGCCTTCCAGTGGACCAGTCTAATGACAGAGCCAGCCGCTCTGCTCCAACCTCCAAACTACTGAGAGACTGCAGACTGTGGCTGCCCTCCTACTGGATACACACATTCATGAGTGCACACCACAACATCAACACAAAACAACAAATGAATGCACAGTTAGAGCTGAGGAATAAAAACAACACCCTTCCTGTAGTCTGAATCTAAAATAGCTGCTGTGCCCATGCACTGCAGCTCCAGCTGTCTGTGTCCGTTACACGGCAATCAAGGCCTTAATCTGTATGTTAGTGTGTCAAACTTAAGCAAAATTAATGAAACACCGAAATCATAGACTTTAAAGTAGAACTCAACTGATCTATGGGGCCAATAAATCAGCTGATATTAACCATAAATAAAGCCATATCTACATTTATAAAAGTCAATTAATATGTAAACAATAAAGAAAAGTTATACTTTACTCTTCTCCAGTACACTAATCAATGTGATTGGACAGATTTTGCTGCCCCTTTCATGTGTTTGTCGTTAGATCAGGAAAGCCTGGGTTACCTTTAGTGAGCTGATAATCAGTTTTGTGTAACTTTTTATCCTGACTACCAATGATAGGGTAAGTGAATCCAGATAATGGAAAAATGTTCTGGGTATGCTAAATTTTTTTTCATAATGCAGGCCCCACATGTCACTGTCTGATTCTTTTGATGCCACATTTCTCACCTGACTCCGAGACAGTGTGTACAGCTGCAGCTCCCCGGTAGCTGTTGCCATCCCCAGCACTGCTCTGTCTGACATAGGCACGTGGCACCTATGACCATGCATAACAATGAACATGAGGGAAATAACAACAGAAGCCACACCGACCAAATCTGCTTTCTTACCATTTCAAATCTAAAATGGCTGCTGTGTCCATGCGCTGCAGCTCGGTGAGAGGGGGGCACATCGGTCCCTCGTGCCGAAATTCAAAAAGGTAGACACGACCGATCCTGCTCGGGGTGGCATTTTCTTCTCCTCCCTGCAACATGAGAGCGGAAGTGACACAGAGCAGACATCAAGGTGGATCTTCATTAACTCCACTGGTTGCACTATTCGGCTACCAAGCCTTTATTAATGAAATGTATGCAGCACTCTGGGGCAGCAGTGTAATATTTTTTTTCAAGTTAGATGACATAAATGTAATCAAAAATGATTTCCAGGGAGAGTTTAAGTGAGCTGCTGTGATCTGGGCCAGTGCACCTGTATAGCTAAGTTAAGTGCGTGTGCTGGTAATGCCATACACATACGCCCATGCAGCATTTGTAAGCAAACCGAGCAGCTCCTGAGTGCATCTGCTTTAATTACCAGCTAGCACTAGAGCAGGAGTATGAAACCTATTAAAAAGCAAACCAATTAAAAAAGAGCTGGCAGGCAATAGAGGAATAGCTTGCATTAAAATCCTTCTCCTCACATACTAACTAATCAGACCCTGTCATATTTAAATACGACCCCGCCCCTCACCTGTGGAACCAGTTCCCAGTTTGGACAAAGCATATGAGGTAGGGCTGGATGATCCTGGATCAAGGGGGAGCTTCCTGTGATACTCTGAGGATTTCTTCTCCACTCACTTCTTTTCACCCCGCACACATGTTTTATATACCACTGCCACATGTCATTAAATTGTATCTTCTCTCTCCCATAGTCTGCCCTCATCTTTTCTTTTTCTCTTCTGCTTCCTCTCACAGCTGCCTCTCCGTGAGGCTGCTTCTGTCAGAGGTTTCTTCCTGTTAAAAAGGATTTTTTTTTTCTTTGCCACCATCACATGGCGTGCTTGCTCATAGGGGATTGTTCTAGGGGCTTTTCTCTCCAGTGCCGTAGGGTTTTTAATCACATTTTAATAGATGTGATGTCACATGAAAACTAGGGCTGCCATGATTAGTCAACTAATCGTGACTAGCCACGATTACGTTGACTATTAAAATCGTTGACGACTAATTTAATAGTCGACGCGTCGTTTGAAGCTTTGTAAGATCCCAAAAGACGCAGGAATAAGTAGTAGGATTTAAGAGTGTAATAACGGACTGAAACAGAAGATGGCAGCACTGCATGTACAAGGATGCCAGCTGCCGTTAAACCCCGAAGAAGAAGAAGAAGAAACTGTGTCCCAGAATTCATAGCGCGGCCCAGCGCAGTTTTCAACAATGGCGGCAGCTCGTTAGTTTTAATATTACTCTTATTATTCTTTCTGGGTCACAAAATAAACGTTTAACATATTTTCAGGTGAGAATGTAGCCGTGTAAACCTCAAATATCTGCTCAGTCTATCAAGACACCACATATTTTCAAAAGCGCTCCGACATTTTCGGAGACGTCTGTTACCCACCAGCTCGATAGCGAGCTGGGGTTGAAGGCTCATTAGAGTCGGTGAGAACACCGGACTCCCGGCAAATCGTTTTCAAACTCACCGCTGTCTTTCGTTACTCAGGTTAAACATGTAATATAAGTCACTTAGATAACTTAAAAATGTTATTGTTTGGCTTTTTTTAGTATTTTATTTGTTCCTGAGTAAATTGGTTTGGCTGAGAAATAAAGTTATAGTTTTTGCACAGATGAATAAACGTCAAGCAGACAACTGATTATCAGAAGTGTGAGATGCTTGAGAATATACTCCAGTGTCCTGTTATATTTTAAATAGCAAGGAGCAGACGGCTGAGTTTATTAAACTTCACTGAAACAATCTGCAAATTTCATTAAAAGTGTAATAAATTATCATCTTGTCTTTATTTTTAGTTAGCACATACCTTAAACACTTAAAGCTGTAAGCTAATGATAGTTATATAAGAGCAGAGGCATGCTGGTGCAATAAGCTGTACATTTTACGTCCAGTGGATGCATGATCTGATTAGTCGACTAATCGCAAAAATAATCGGTGACTAGTCGACTATCAAAATAATCGTTTGTGGCAGCCCTAATGAAAACTATGAAAAAGTTGTCTGATGTAACATGAAAGCATTTTCATTTCTTACAGAACATGCTTAAGGTAATTAGGATAGAATGTAACAAACATTTTATTTAAGGGAAGCAAGGGCCAATCTATTAATACTAGAATTTTTTAAAATATCAATATCTCCTAGTTCGGAGTAAGGTTTACTGTTAGCATGTACTAACCCTTTATTCTGCTCATCTGCTTATCTTAAACTGGACCTTGGTGCAGTTTACCCCCTGTCTTAAATAAGTTCCTTAGCGCCTCTGCCTTTAAAACCATCCTGTTTTTAAGCTTACTTTCACACAATTCTTCTGCACTCACAGCTGTAGCTTACAGAGCCATGACTGGAAAAAGAAAACTGACTCAAACCAAGTCCCAGTCTGAAGACTAGGATTACTGGTACATACACTGACCTCATTATTTAAAACTTTGTCCATGTTTAATATGAGAACCAAACACTGGAACTGTATACATATACAAAAACATTTAAGATTTTAGGTCCATGGAAGTGAACAACTGGAACTTCTACCCAGACACTGGGCAAATCTGTTGCCCCACGCTCTGTGTGATTGTAAAAAAAATAAATAAATCACAACCCACATTATTATCTATTCCTGATTTGACTTAAATGGTAATATATACTAACTAGTAATGATTCAAAATAAAACACAGAAGCTTTATATATTATACTTGTCAGCTGACTTCAATTGTATAAGCCATCACTTTTTTTTTCTTTTTTTCTTTTTTTTTTACAAACCTAATAACATAGGGGTCAGAGTTCTCTGGCTTCTTTACTTCTTACTAATCTGGTCTAAATGCTTACAGCCAGCGCTGGAGGTAAGCATTTTCGCCACAAACCTCTTTTAGCAATCCAATCCAGTGTTCCAAACACCGCCAAAACGGGTGGACAATGTACACGGGACCAAATTCTCAAAATTTTAAACGAAGGCAGGGTATAAACACATTTCTATGGTAGGAATTCGTATGCAAGTCTATTCCTATGACGTGTAATGGGATGTAAACTCACCCCTTTCTGTAGCTGATACGTGCCGCAGGCCAGGATGCTGTGGTTGGGTGAAACAGGACACCACTCCACCGCGTCAGCGCTCAGCTCCGTGTCGAACACCTGTAGACTGCGGGTCTTCGACTTCCAAGCCATGACAACCTGATGTGCATACCGTTATCCCACGGGTTGCAATTGCTACAAATTCAAAAATATATCCTGTTACGACTCAGTTGTTAAAAGACCAGTACTCTAGTGCATGACATCTTACGCATTTTTAGTTCAATATCATTAACGTAACAAAATGTTTTGGTCGCAAGCTAGCAAGCTATGAATAACTGGCTGCAGCCTCACAAGAGCCAAAATTGTCACCAGTCAGAGATTTATAGCATATTCGTATAACGTATTCCTAACGTTCATATACACATTCTCTGTATAAAAAGGTTTTAAGTCAATTTTAGTTTAGTTTAATGCTGAATAACCGCAGAGAAACTCGTAACAAACAAAACTCACATGTGTGCCAGCCCTGAGACTCGACGCTTTTAGCGTCCTTACGTCATCTCTGAGCGTCACGGTGCATTTAGGTGCCAAAGTGGGGAATTGCTATTTAAGAACAAGAGATAGTTTATTTATCCTGTATTTGGATAAATTCTTTTGTTAAAGGAGTTCAATAAATAATAAAGGTATTGTAAAGAGTTATTATATTTTTTTAAGTATGAGACAGAGTTATTTCATGTGGTATGAAAACTGTATCTGTCCTATACACCAAAATGTGGAACAGAGGCAAGTAAATTAATGCCAGAGTTGGAGGAATGCAGGCACATGCCAAGGCATTTTACGTTCTGTGAATTTTGTTGTGTCTTCGTTTAGAAGACTGTTCCTTGGTTCAGCGTCATTTTTGCGGCATTGTCAACAATGAAAATAGCGACATCTGCTGGTAAAGCTTCTACCACCGACTATGGTCAATTTCTATATCGCAGTCGTACTGAAATTTAAGATCTGATTGCGCTCAGATTTCAAGTTACTGTTGCTGTCTTGCCATGTTGTATTGTTGTTAAATTACAAAAAGTCATACTGCTGTCTAATTCTACAAAGGAGCTGCTTTTCCTATTTCCGTAAAATGATGCGTGTGACGTAAGGTAAGGTCACGTGACTTTGGCGTCTGCCACAACATCTAGTGGATAGTGTTAGAGTGCTCTCCCTCGAGTGTTTTAAATCATAAACAAACGAAATGGATTTCAACGTGAAGAAATTAGCCTCCGGTGCTGGACTGTTTTTGACACGGGCTGTCCAGGTAATAAAGCGCTCGTGAGTGCCGCGAGCGGAAAAGTGTTGTGGCTTTCGCATCCTTTCACTTTGGCAGTCAGTTGTTACTAGCGTTAATAACAATTTGGTACAGTCGTATCTGACTTTGCGGTATAGCGCTATGTCTAACGTGACGCTGCATATCAGCATCTAAAGCAGGTGAAATTGATAAGATATTCAGCTGTGCCTTGCTCGTAGTTTGGGCCAGCGGCGCAGTTCAACATAGGACTGTTGAAATGCTATCTCTGGCAAGCTAACGTAGCTAATATTAATTATTTCTCAAGTTAAAAGAGGCACAAATGTAGTACAAATATAAACGTTTTTTTTTTTTCATTTGGATTAAGGGTGAAAGGGGGACGGAAGTGACAACGATTAAGTGAGCACGAGCAGATCATTAACCGGACCCCTTCGTGACGTCACTTTTCTTAATATTACTGTTTTGTTTTATTTTTTTATTCGCATGTATGTGTGTAAAAACTGATTGCATCTCAGAGCAGAGAGACGCAGATGTGTTCGAGTACCGTCGTTCACCTGTGAGATGTGTGTTGTTTGCGCTCTGACGCCTCAGTTCACAGAGGAGAAGTTGGGCCAAGCAGAGAAGACCGAGTTGGACGCTCAGTTTGAGAACTTGATGAGCCGGGCAGACTGCACCAAACACTGGACCGAGAAAATCTACAGACAGACTGAGGTCCTGCTACAGCCCAACCCAAGTATGACATCAACATAGCAATCTCATTATTATAGTAATTATAGGTGGAAATAATAATCAATAATCACATTACATACTAAGGAAATTCAATTATCCCGTACACTCACTGTCAATATTATTAGGCACACATACTCATTTTAAAGAGGCTAAACATGACAAATCTTGTCTATAATAATAATAATAATAATATTAATAATAATAATGATATACGTATATATAAGGAGCCATATTAATTGATGTGTTATGTAAAGCATGGTGTTGCAGTGGTTAGCACTGCTGCTTCACAGCGAGATGGTGGATTTGAACCCCACCTGGCTGGGGCCTTTCTGTGTGGAGTTTGCATGCTCTCCCCGTGTTTGCAGGGGTTCTCTCCAGGTACTCTGGCTTCCTCCCTCAATCCAAACGCATGCAGTTAGTGGGGTTAGGTTAATTGGTGATTCTAAATTGCCTGTATGTGTGAATATGAGTGTGAATGGTTCTATACGTGTTGTTGGCCCTGTGACAGACTGGCAACCTGTCCAGGGTGTACCTCGCCTCCCATCCTGTAACAGCGGGGATAGAGTCGACACCCCCCCCCCCCAAATCTCTAGTGTTGGTAACGGACGCACCCAAAGCCACCAAAAGGTACTTGCAGTGTGTCAAATGCACTGTAAGTAGCATTTATTTATATAGCACTTTTCAAATTGGTGCCACTCACCAGAACAAAGTAATGTCTTTCTGCATGTGAATTTGAATGTGTAGACATTAAATGAGCACCCACATTGGGATGGCTTTCTGCTTGGAAGTATTAGCTGCCTGGTAATATTAATGAATTGCACTTATCTAGCAAAGCAGTATGTTAAATAGATTAAATCAGTTGAGACATCCAAACTCCCAAGACTGGTTTGACTGAGAAATGTCTAGCTTCATGTTAATTAATGTTAAGAAATAACCAACACCAGGGTTTATACAGTGTACCTAACTTACAACTAATTAGCTAATCTTACCTTGCTAACCTGATTTATGTCCTCTAAGAGCATATATTGCTTGGGAGAACAATGTTTTGTGAATGCTTTTTGACCATGCATGACCGTGTTCTAAGCGGATTTTGTCTATAATGTTCATATTGTCATATTTAGTAAGTGTTTCATAAGAACAATAGCCCACCCCAGGCTAGTGGTATGCTATGATTATATTAAACTTAAGGGGACTGTTTAAGCCAACAATCTTAACTGTCCTAAACTATTGATTAAATATATGAAAACAGGGGCACTAACTTGTGACCGTTTTATTCTGCATGCCACAGTTGATCATACTGGTGAGTATTTCGCCTGCCTCCTCTAGTGTCCTGCTTTAGAAACCTATCATGTCTCTGAATTATTAGTAGAAAACTAATAATTTATTAACAGGAAACAGTGTGAAACACAGTGAGTCAGTGTTTTGCAGGCTAAGTGCAGATTATCCTGGCAAGTATAGCAACTTTTAAATGCAAAATTTAAGGCATTTGTAAGATTTGTATTGATCACTAGCTTTTACAGATTGTATTCAATTATACTGAGACATCCACTGGATGTAGATGCATGTCTGTATGTACCCTAACAACAATTAATGTATCACAAACCATCAAAACCTTGTTAGAGGCGGAGAGATAAATGCTAAAAGTATTTCTTGTGTTAAATTAGTTCTCTAATAGGACAGTTTGGACTTCAGACAGAACACCACATCTGTGATGAGGATGATAATGACTTTAACCTCCTAAAAGAGAATGACAGAAGAAACTCCACAGAAGATGACACTGGCCATTGAGAGCTAGTGGAGATAATACTAAATTTAGAGATGGCAGGGACATTTTAGATTTTAGAAAACATTTGGCTACCCCTTTTCACTGACACCCAGTTCTCCCTCATAGTAGCTATCCATACACTGTACTCCTCTAGTACTTTTTAGCAGTTAACAATTACCTTCATTTCTACAGCTTATTTTACATTCTTTCATAGTGTGTAGTGGTGTGTGTATTTATGGAAGATGTAATGTCAAATTTGTGCACATACACTACCGGTCAAAAGTTTGGACACACCTTCTCATTTAATGTTTTTTCTTTATTTTCATGACTATGTACATTGTAGATTCTCACTGAAGGCATCAAAACTATGAATGAAACCATATGGCATTATCTGGGAGTGCTTTGCACACTCTTGGCACTCTGTCAACGAGCTTCATGAGGTAGTCACCTGAAATGGTTTTCCGACAGGCCTAAACAGCCTATTGTCTATTCATCTCTAGAGCTCTATTCGTCTCTATTGTCCATTCCTTGTGTTTCTTGGCTCAAACAAATCTCTTCTGCTTGTTGCTTTTCCTTAGTCGTGGTTTCTTAGCAGCTATTTGACCATAAAGGCTGATTCACACAGTCTTCTCTGAACAGTCGACATAGAGATGTATCTGCTACTGGAGCTCTGTGTGGCATTTATCTGGACTCTGATCTGAGGTGCTGTTAAGTTGTGATTTCTGAGGCTGGTGACTCAGATGTATTTATCCTCAGCAGCAGAGGTGACTCTTAGTCTTCCTTTCCTGGGGCGTTCCTCATGTGAACCAGTTTCATCTGAGTGCCTGATGGTTTTTGCGACTGCATTTGGGCACACGTTTAAAGTTTTAGCAATTTTCCAGACTGACTGACCTTCAGTTCCTAAAGTAATGATGGACTGTCGTTTCTCTTTAATTGCTGACTGGTTATTGCCATAATATGAATTCTAACAGTTGTCAAAAAGGGCTGTACCAACCTGACTTGTGCAAAACATAAACTGATGGTCCCAACCCCACTAAGAAGGCAAGAAATTCCACAACTGAACCCTGACAAGGCACAAATGTGAAGTGAAAACCATTTCAGGTGACTACATCATGAAGCTCATTGAGAGAAGGCAAAGGGTTTGTAGCACTGTCAACAAAGCAAAGGATGGGTATGTTCAGAAATCTAAAATATAAGACATATTTAGAGTTAATTATCCGTATCTGTATTCTTTTTTGCTACGTAATTCCATATATCGTGCTTCATATATTTGCTGTCTTCAATATGTATCTACAATGTAGAAAGTAGTAAAAATAAAGAAAAACCATCTGTCAACAGTTCAAACTTTTGACGGATGGTTCAGAAAGACGTTTTCTTTTTTTAATTTACAGTTTTCCACAAGTAATAAAAAATAAATGAACAAAATGAGCTAATAAGCAATGTTCTATTCACTAACACTAACAAATGAATGAAAAAAATCCACACACACCATCAATATGAACAAGCTACAACTCTTTTCGTCATATTTTTCTCTCTGAGGCTTCAGTACTTTTCCTTATTTGTACTTGTGGAAAACATGTTTGCTTTGGGTATGGCCAAGTCATCCACCGGGCTTTACTTTTCCATAATATTCTATGTAACATTAGACTTTTTTAACTGTTTTAATAGTTGTTACTGTATTGTTAATTCAAACACTGTATTTTCAGTATTTGAATTAAATTTGTTCTAAAACTGGTATTAATTTAATTTATGTTTCTTTTTGACGCAAGCCAAAGGAGCCAGAACACACATTTGGTCCCTGCTGGGCGTATGTCACAACCTGCTGTTCTGACTTTTAATTCAATTAAATTCAAGTCACTTTTATTCACATATTCACCAATTTACAACAGTCGCCTCAGTTTACTTTAGATACCTGGCTCCGGGAGGATCAGAAATACGCTGCGACTGGTTGGGTTTGAGGGGAACAAAGAGAGACAGGACAAAAGACAAACTATAGAAGTTACGAAGGGCTGAATAACTCTTCATCTGAAGTTAGTTTGAAGCTTTAAACTTAAGTAGTAAGCGTGCTAAGTCCAAACTGGTAGCTAGTTCAATAGTAGAGTGGCCTGGGGGACTTCAGTGGGACTTCAAGCTTTCAATTAGAAAGCATCTAGTACTGTTAACTCTTTGTTGATGTTATGGTGAAGTGCTAATGTATGCGATGCACTGCTAATGCTGCTAATGTTTTTTTCATGTGTACATGCTATAGTGCAACAGTAGTCTTTGACTCACTTGTAAATGTTGTACTTCATGTAGCAAACCAAAGAGGAAATGACAAATGAAGAAGAATGGCTTTTTAAGTTCTGTATTTATGTCGAAAGAATGAGTCAGCATTCAGTAGTTTGCAAAACTGTTGAGCCATCCCTAATTTATTTCTATTTTGCTAGAAAAATGGGAAACGTGTGTCGCAGTTTATTATAACATATGCAACTATGTATGGAGTTTTTGACAAGATCCCCAACACCCCAGGATGCAATGCAGTGCCTTAAAAACCAAAATGGCACACTCTGAAAATGATAAGTTATGAGGACAGGACTGACAATGAGTGAAAAAGCAGGCAATTTCTAAAGAAAAACTCTAAAATACCCAGAGAAAAGCTGGAGAAAAGCCAATAAAAAGTCAATAAAAAGTGTCCTAAATTAGCATTATTTGAATGGCAGGTTGCAAAAAAGGCTCCACTGCTCACTTAGTCACTATTTTCAGGTCTAACTGAATACACCAAATTATTTGAGTGAAAAAGGAGGACAAAGCTGGTTTTGCTTTGCTGTGTGTTTGTGTGTGATTGTTTGATTCCAAAGCACCAAAAAGGTGAGGGCCAAAATCCTCAGCTTGAGGCTTCATAGTGAGACCTCACTTTCTAATGGGTGATGTCACAGCTGCTATGTCCATCTTTTATATTTAGTTTGTGTGCACAACAGTCTGTTGGTAAAGGTTGTTAGTTTCTCTCTGGCTTTGGTTATGTAGAGCTGAGCAGCAGTTTGTATGAAATGGCTGTGTGCAGGAGTTTATGAGAATCAGTGGCACAAACATATCATCGTACTGTAAGAAGAAAACAACATTTTGCTTTGGGTCATCACAGTGTCTGAGCTTTTGTACATTAATTCAGCAGTTTGGCTCCATATTTAGAGTTTCAAGCCTAATAGACTACATTCAGGTAAGCCTTTAAGGCTTACATGACATAAAATGTTTGTTCTGAAGAGCTTCTGATGTTGGGCTTGTGTCAAACGAATTCATTCAACGCTATAAGGCTGCAGTAAGTGAGTAAGTGGGTTTTATGTACTGACTACATTGCAGTGGACAAAATAACAGAAAACTTACAATTAATTGTCAATTCAACTACCCTTATGTGGTATGTTTTGGGGGTTATTTTGGGTTTTTTTACATAGTGAAAATGTGAGTAGCATCCATTCAACCCTTTCCTGTTGTAAAGTATTCATGCTATTTTGTCTCCCTGCGTTTTCCATGTGTTTCTTTTCATTTAGAGTTGCTGCAGCCAGACATAGAAACCTCTGATATATAAATTAAATTAAATTAAATGAAGACTACACCCAGAAATGCTGTGTATTGTCTTGCCATACTGTGTTAACTGCAGTGCCTCATAGGGGAAACTTTCCCTGCATGCCAAGTGATGCACATTTGCAGCAAAATTTGAAGGGTTTTTCCTTCACCTATGCACCACCTCGCCAGATTCCATGATATTCAGAGATGTAGTATCACATGATTTTGAACATATACAGCAGTTCTTGCTTTGACAAAGGAAATGTATTATATATATGGCTGAATACATCTTACTTAAGTACTGTTCTAAAATGAAATTATCACTATTACCACTCTTTGCATTTCATGCAACTTTGAACTTTTACCCTACCATGTTTCAAATAGAATTTGTTTTTGGCCACAAGGAGGGTGAGAAGTTTCAAAATGGATATTTACCATTGAGGTTACATGTTATTAAACAGTAATAGTGGTGGCTGTTTATTTTGCTGAAAGCTGTCCACCCTGTAATTCGGTCTGTCTGTTGTGCTGAGCAGTCTGAAGGGTTTGACCACACAGGGTCATTATTTCTGAATATAGTTTTCATTTAATCAGCATGTGGGTAAGAATTTCAACTGGTTCTTTATTTCTCAGTTGTGCCATGAATAAACTCTTCTTTATTTTTCACTGCAGGTGCCAGAATCGAGGAGTTTCTTTTTGAAAAACTGGACTGGAAGGTGCCGTCCAGGGTTACTAATGCAGAGCTGCTGGGTCAGTATATGCAGGATGCAGCAAAAGAGTTTGATCTTGGAACGCCATATGGTGAGTATAAAAAATCCCAACAAACAAATTCCTAGGAGTTTAAAAAAAAGGAGCAAGTTAATTATTGATTTAATTCTGTATCAGGAAAAACAACTGGGCGTGGCCCAGAGTACTAATGATAAAGAAATCTATTTGTCATATTTCTCCCATACTGGATTTTCTTTATTGGCTTCCTGTTAAATCCAGAATTAAATTTGAAATTCTTCTACTCGCAAACAAAGTCTTGAATAATCAGGTCCGGTCATATGTGAAAGACATTATAGTACCAATAGAGCACGTTAGAGCTCTATTGGTACAAGCTACAGACTTGTGGTTGCTAGAGTTTTTAAAAGTGGAATGGGAGGCAGAACTTTGAGGTATGAAAAACTTGGCTTTCCTGTGAAACCAGGCCACGTGATTTGGAGACAAATGCCCTCTCTAATTTTGAGATTAGACTTTAAACTTTACCTTTTGATAACTCCAAAAAGGTTGATTCTGTTCACTAGTAACGTAGTGTTTTCAGTGGGAGAAAGGTTTCACCACTCATCCAAGTGACTTCTACAGTCTCAGCTGACTGCAGGTTTCCCCAACCTTATAAACAGTGCACTATGACTGAAACTGGCATCACTGAATGAACAATGGGCTGTGAGGTCAGTTTGATCATTAATATGCAAATTCTCATGACCATTGATCAACAACTACTGATGAAAGCCCACTGATCAATGGCCATGAGTACCATTCACAGAGAGAGGGGAATGGCTGCAATCACAGCATTGTGAGATGGCGATAGATGGACCCTTGGGCCCCCTCCTCGATTCAGAGATGGTCTTTCCCTTTTCACATAAATAGCCTCCATGACTCCTTGAATTGTGTACA
This sequence comes from Oreochromis aureus, assembly GCF_013358895.1. NCBI lineage: Eukaryota > Metazoa > Chordata > Actinopteri > Cichliformes > Cichlidae > Oreochromis > Oreochromis aureus. The sequence goes on from NC_052953.1 coordinate 34,851,169, forward strand.
TCCTCATCATTGAAAGAGTGTCCACTGGCCTGTAGGTGTAAATAGGCTGCAGAGTCCTGGCCTGACAAGATGGCTCTTCTGTGTTGTGCCATCCGCTGTACCAGAGGTTGATTGGTTTCCCTGATGTATAAATCCTAGCAATCCTCCTGGCACTTAACAGTGTACACTACATAACTCTGTTTGTGTCGGGGGATCAGATCCTTGGAGTGGACCAATTTTTGGCGCAGCAAGTTTTGGAGTTTAAAAGCCACAGAGACGCTGTGTTTAGAAAAAATTTGTCTCAACTGTTCTGATACTCCTGACACATACGGGATCACTACGGGTTTTCATTTAGGCAGCAGTTGTCCTTCTCTCCTTGATTGGCTGGAGCTTTCTTTCTCTCAGCTTTCACAGCCCATTGTTCATTCAGTGGGCTGGTTTCAGTCATTGTGCAAATGTTCTGTTTATAAGATTGGCGAAACCTGCAGTCAGCTGAGACTGAAGAAGTCACTCGGATAAGTGACTGAACCTTTCCCCCCTTGAAAATGCTACGTCCAGATGAACAGAATCAACCTTTTGGGATTTCCTTACTTGGATGATTCAGCATACATGAAGACACCTTTTGATAACGTTTATCAAGATGTTGGTTCAGGTGACTCTGAACCTTCTGTTAGTTATGACACTGTCCCCATGATGCACTGTACGTTTTCTTCTGCTTGTTTTACATTTTGTCTTGCCTCTCCCATACTGTGTGTTCTATCCTGTCTCATTATGCTCTCTTTATGGTTTTCTCTTTCCCCTCACCCCCAACCGGTCGGGACAGATGGCTGCCCTGCAAACCTGGTTCTGCCTTCCTGTTAAAAGGGAGTTATAACTTCCTTCTCCTGCAAAGTGCTTACTCATACTATTTCATTTGATTCACTTTTTCAGAATACTGTAGAGTCTTTACCTTACAAGTGCCTTGAAGCGACTTTTGTTATTTGTATATATTGGTATTAGTTTACATGGACATAGCCAACATCTCTGCCAAAATGGCAAACATGCATTGGGGAAGATTGAAGCAAATAATTCTTCTGGGAAAAAGCAAGCATGATGTAACTAGAAGAATTCAATACTGAGAGAGTAAGAATATAGTGCTCTGGAGAAAAGTGAAACCAATAAGGAGATTGCTTTATCCGTTCTCTCGCTAACAAAAATGTGTTAATTTCCAGAAGTTTCTGTTCTGCTGGAGGTAGTATTTTCTGAGTTGTCTTTCTATGTATAGAAAGACATAGAAAGAAAATACATATTTGTCTTGCATAACTCTCTGTTCTGTCACCATGTAGGTCACTCTATAGCATAATACAGGCATATGTGTCAGACCAGTAAATCAGATCCATGTCCCTGTGTGGAAATCTAAGAATCAATACTGCTTTGAATGAGCTAGTTTGTGCACCTCATTCTGTTGCTGCATCAGTAGTCAGGGTCAAATGTGACCAGTGTCACAGAGGAGGAATTCCAGGTCTCAAAAAATCAATGGGAGAATCAGATTTATGCAGGAGCACTTATAACTTGTCATTTGGATCTCCTTCCCAGACATTTAGAGTGTCCTAGAGATTGTATTGATGTTGCTGTCTGTTATTTTTTCCCTCTTTATTTAAATAGACAACTTATTAAATGATTGAAATAATAAGTGATTTAAAGTTATTGTTTTTTAATCCGTAAATTACCTGACAGAGATTCTGTCCTCACAGGAACTTTTATCTGAACTTTGTCCATACCGTAGCGCACTGGTCTTGCTGGAGTTTTGTGCACTATAGATAATAATAGGGAAGAGCTATCAGATAACTGGTAAAGTACAGCTGTAGTGGTGAGGGAAACGCCCAAGAAGTTATTTGTTGTATCCTCTGGACAGAGCAAAGAAGACAAGGGACTTGGTATTGGAATGAAGAAGTACAGGACAGTATTAAAAGGAAGAAATCAGCAAACAAGTGGCATGAAAATAGACAGGAATACTTGGAGGCTTGGTATAAAGCAAAAAAAGGCTTATAGTAAACTGTATGTGAGGAAGAACAAAAGGACAGAGAGATAAAGATAAAGATAGGCAGAGAGATAAAGCACAGAGATGGAAATGTATCAAGGAATAAAGAGTGTGTTGAGAAGATAGAACATGGAAAATGAGAGAGAAGGATGAGAGAAGGAAAGTTTGTGAATCAGGAAGCGTAAAGGATCAGTAAGTAGGACAAGGCAGCTATTTAAATGTTGACACGTGGAAAGGCGGTTGGTCCAGTGACATACCTGTGGGGGTATGGAGATGTCCAGGAGAGAAGACAGTGGGCAGCCTAAGAAATAGAGAAGTGTACCGATTTTCAAAAACCAGGGTGTTGTGAAGAGCTATTGTAATGTCAGAGGGATAAAGCTGATCAGCTATATAATTAGGGTATGGGGAAGAGTTGTTGATCAGTGAGCAGCAGTATGGCTTCATGCCAAGAAAGAGCGCTACAGATGTAATGTTGCCTTTGAGAGTTTTGATGGAGAACTATAGAGAAGGTCAGAAGGAGTTGCACTGTGTCTATATGCAGATCAGGCAGGAGTCTCTGTGAACTATGATGTTTGCAGTACTATGACGTATGTTTGTGATCTGTAGTGAGAGTTGGAGCAGGTGGAGGTATGAGGAAAATCAGTAGAAGCAGTAGAGAATACATGTGTATGAATGAGAGGGAGGCAGGGGTAACAGTGAAGCTGCAAGAAGCAAATGATGAATGTTGATGAGTTTAAATGCCGTCCGAAGCAATGGACAGTGTACATGAAAGGTGAAGAAGAGAGCGCAGGTAGAGTAGAGTTGATGGACATGTGTGTCAGGGCTGATCCGTGATAGAAAGATAGCAAGAGTGAAAAGGAAGGTTTATAAGAGGGTTTTATTGGATTTCTGGATTTCATGAGCTTTAACATGAAAAGTTCCCAAAATGTGTACTGTAGGTAGAACAGCACAACATGTTTTTCACAGTGTCTGATGTCTCATATATATGAAATGGATTCTTGTATATAATATTTTTTCTGCAAAAGTTGTTAAATCAACAGATACCTTGATATATCACATAAAACTGTAAAATAAATACATAAAAAAACAACTACAAAATTATGCCAAGCTAAATGAGGGATGCTACTTCTGAACTCATGTAACTGCATAATGGAATATCTGATTGGTCCCAAATTGAATATGACAGTTGACACTGGCTTCATCTGTGTGTCTGCAAAAACTTTTGCAAATAAATATAATCATCGCTACCCGTTTGAGCATTACAGTGTACTGTAGGTCTGGCTGTGGTTTGTCCACGTGGTGTTGCTGCAGCACAGAAAAAGCTGCTGCTGCTGCTACTGCTGCTGCTGCAAGGGCATAATCAATGCCAAACACCATGCTGCCTCATTAATTTCAAATGGATTAAAGCAAACAAACAGAACAGAAGTATAGTAGTTAGGATTCATGAATGTTTCCTAAAGCTGTTAACGGGACACTTATAAAATCATAGCAATAATACACACTGAAGGAAAGGCATGAAAAGGTAACATAAATGTCGTCACCTCATTTTTTGCTGGAACTGTAATTGTGGAAACAATAATTTCTTTGTTCTAAACTTACATTTTATAGTTTAATCCATTTTATTGTGCAAATGTGCAAAGGATACACTAGCATGTGCACATGGGCATGCCATGTCATTAATTCAAAAAAGTTTAAATTCTCTCTTCTTTACCAATGCTATGCTGTACTTACAGCATGGTGGGAGTGTCGTTTTGGTGAGTAGATCTAATGTGTTTCTTCCAGGGAACACTTTGGAGAAGGTGGGGGAGTGTGAGAAAAGATTAGGAGAAGCAGAGAGGGAGTTCCTCCAGACATCAGCCATCAGCTTCCTTACACCCCTCAGGAACTTTCTGGAAGGAGACTGGAGAACTATTTCAGTAAGTCTGGAACATCACGTCTATTCTAATGCTGTTTGAGTCATACATCCAATATACACAATATACCACACACTGTATCACGACAAAGTGATTCTGTGATACTCAGTATGTTGCAAGACAATAATGTACAATACATCTTGATATCAGTATGACTGAAAAAGAAAAATCTCTATGAACGTGTCAAAAAACATTATGTATGCCATTTGTGTGTGTATCTGTGTATTGACTTTATTATTCGATTTATTAGCTCTTCGATGTACTTTACTTATTGTCTGCTGTGTCAGCTATGTTCACATCTGGGAGCTTTTGTTCATTTGTCCCCTCACTGAGTAAGAAGGAAACATGAAGAAATGATATTTGTCCAGTAAATCACTAACCTATCGCAAAAGAGAGCAAAATGATATAGACCGTATATAAAAGACGGGCGAACTTCCTGAAGCCAACATGGAAGTCCCAGAAGGGGTGAACTCCTCTGTATGCACTGGGGGGAAAAGACATTTTATCTCTCCTGATGGGATTATGGTCTCAATCGCTAGTTTCAAGTCTTATTGAAAACATCAGTGTTTTGGGGGGTTTTGTAAATTGTGGTACTAATTCCTGTGGCGAATTTCCGTAGAGAAATGTTGTGTTTTCAGAATGAGTTGGTGAAAGCTGAGTCATTAAGCAGACCTCATGTCCACTACTTCAGAAGTGCTGCTACACACCTGAGCTGTGGGTTAGAGAGATGTCAGGAGGATCTACAAACTGAGGCCACTTGTATCACAGAATATTGCACAATCATTATAACCTTGGAACATTCTTTGATTCAAAATGCAGGATTTCTTGCCACTGCCTGTAAACGGTTGTATATGACCTAAAGAAAGGTGACAAAAACAGGATGAATGTCTGATGAGCTTGCCACTCCTGCTTCTCACCAGCGACTTGTTGGAAGGCTGTACATCAGAGCTGCTAGATACCGTGTGGGATCTGCTTATGATGCTTGTATTTTCTCCACTTGATATTGCTCAAGATTACAAACACTGAAGACAAAATTAGAAAGGCTAATTAACCTGAAGTAGTATTTTACTTTGCCAAAAAGCAAAGTCAGCTCACTGCATAGAGACAGTTTAGCTTTAAAAGATACTTTTAAACATAGATCAGCCAGTATGTTTAGATACGGTGTTTCACCGTTTACAAACCGCCAGTGAGCAATCGAGTGTTTTCCTTGTAACATATGAGCAAACCAGCAGAGGTCAGCATTGTTGTTGTTTCTCTGTTGTCTGACGCCACAGCATGTATTGAATGTTACATGTCCCAGTAAGTTAGTAGCCTTATAACCTGCTTGAACTATAAACGTTCCTTTTTTGTTAACGTTTATGATTAGGACTAAATCAAATGAATCCCTTAGTTTTGCAGCTACAGGTTCAGGTTCCTGGAAGACTTCCCATGATGCACTCGGCATTTCTCATTCACTCCCTGCTTTTACTACGCATGTATTTAAATGCTACTTCTGCATGTCATTAACGTTTGCCTGCTACTTAGTTTGTGTTTTGTCCTTTTCATGGTATAGAAAGAACGTCGTCTTCTGGAGAATCTTCGCTTGGACCTTGATGCCTGTAAAACACGAGTGAAGAAGGCAAAGGTGGCTGAAGCAAAGGCCGCGGTGAGTTCATAAGCAGCTCACAATCAAATTCCCACACATATTCCCCCAATAATTCAGATGATTAATCTTTGGCGATGCTTGGATTAACCATAACTAACTGTTTATGCATTCTTTGCAGTGCGAAGGGGAAGTGAGTATTGAGGACCTTTTTTTTAAACTCTTGGATGCACGTCTTGGGTTGTTTTTCTTGTCATACTTGCTTTGGCTCGATTTAATTTTCTGCTGTTACTGCAGGTTTTACTGTTAATAAGTTTTCACAGACAAGGCTTGACTATTACATTACGACAGAATGTGACGATAAGTCAAATTTGGCAAACTGTGTTAATTGAAAGCAACTCACACAGTGTCATTTACCATTTGGCATATCACCTGGGGGCCCCTCTGCATGGATTCTATATGTGTAGTTTTTATGATTTGGTCGTTGATATTTTGGTTCTTCACAGCAGATATGTGATTGGCTGTCACAGCAAGCTACTTGGGAGCAGATTTATTTAACATAAACAAGACTTAATGACTGTCTTAAACAGCACTGTTGACCATGACACAATTCAGGAACTGAGAACATTGCACAGTCATCATCACTCTTTAGCATACCCTGACTCAGTTATTGCAACCTATTAGGCAGGAAATACAGAAGGCACACCACAAGACCGCAAAAACAGTGGGAATGTTCAATGAGCTGACTTTACCGGAAATAAAGTCAGCTCTCCTGCTTCCTGGCAGCGTGGAAGGAATGCTCCCTTCCCCGATAAACAATGTATTAGGTTCATAAAGGGTAAATGTGAGTTTTTTCAATTCAGCCTGCATCCCTTTTTCTTTAAAAGAACATTAGTTGCCCTCTTAAACTAAACTAAAAACATAAACTAACAAATCAGCTAACAAATCAGCTAAATAAAGAACATACTTGAATTTCTTTGTATTTTAGTTTTGTTGTTGTTCTAATGTCCTTAGTGTGCTGCTACTTGCTTTGATCATTAAGTGAATCAGTATTATCAGGATTACACTATCCTGGATCATCAAGGGACCTTGGATTTCTTAAGCAGAGTATGGAGAATGCATCCCTGGTTAATATTGCAGTGACTTTTCTTTACAAATATTTTAACTTAGTGGTCATTTTCACTGAAGACTGAGAATATTTTCATGGGTACACGGATAGATACTGTGTACTAATGGAGATCTGTATTTTGTCCCTACGGCCTCTAGGACTGTGTTCAATTTCCTAGCCAAGCATCCATACAGTACATATATATATATATGCAGGGAGATGTAGGATCTGTCTATGTCACTGCCACCTTTCTCGGCACTGGGGTCTGGGCCCTATTTATGTAATGTACTTAGATATTCATGAAGTCCTTACAAGTATGTTTTCTTAACGAGCTGATTATACATTACTGCAAAATCAGGCATCTTCTTGCTATAAATTGTAACCTTTGTGGCATACAGAGCAAAAGGAGTCAGGCTACATCCAGCTGCCTTACTAAATGCCACTAGTGTTCTCAGTTAAACCTAATTAATCAAATGAAACAAGTACATAAACATCTTCTGCTACTTTCCCCTTCATTGTTAGTGGCAGACCCTTGTAGTTGATAACCTCTCTTGAAGCTTGTTTTTCTTTTTCACTGTTAAACAGGACTTTTGTTGCACTTTTATCCTTCGTTTTCAGTAACTTTTGCAACCAGTATGCATGTTAGCATGCGTATGAATAAATAAAAAATATGTCAGTGTTCTGTTTACAGAAATGTTTACAGATGTTAATCACCAGCCAACTGTCACACCTCTGCAATTATTATGAGTGCTGTGCTTTTCTGATTGTATTTTGGGGGAATTCTTTTTAGTAGCAGTGCCTTGTTTACGCTGAGTAAACAACAACAAAAATGAAATAACTGTACTGTTTCTGTAGACAGCTCCAGATTTTCAGGAAACCAGACCTCGCAACTATGTGCTTTCTGCCAGCGCCTCTGCGGTAAGAAGACAATCCTGCTTTATTAAATACTGATGAGAAAAATAACACAAACCTAGGTCATTATGCGATACTTTTTCATCTTCTGTTTGTCAAGTTGAACTTTCACTCCTATGACCAATGCATAGTTCACTGACTTTCTATGATTCATAATTAAACTTGATGCAATTTAGAAATTGATATACTTTGTCATGCTGGCAAGCAGTTCAGGTAGCTGTGAAGCTATGCTTCATTAATGTTTGACTGGAGGTGTGTCTGTCCGGTAAGAATGTTGATTGCCCGTAATCATTACTGGTGGCAGTTTGCATAGCATCCTTATGTGTCATATCACTGTATTATGTATTGTGAATGATTGTTGTCATACCATTGATAACAAACGTTCCACAGCCTACAGTGATGTTGGTTGGTTTAAATCTAGCAGTCTGTCACTGCCTTTACTTTTGAGCAATGCCAAGCCACACCTCCTGGGTGTGACTAAAAGTGTGTGTGTGTGTGTGTGGGGTTGGGGGGGGGGGGGGTGTTGTACTGGTTTTTCTGGTGGGGACCAGCAGCCCTCGTGGGGACCAAAATCCAGGTCCCCATAGGGTAGGCAAGGCATTTTTCACACTCAAAATGTGGTTTTAGTGTCAGGGTTACAATTGGGTTATGGTTAGGTTTAGGGTAAGGGTCAGGGAAAGCATTATCTCAATGAGATGTCCCCACGAGGATAGAAACACCAGATGTGTGTGTATGTGTGTGTGTGTGTGTGTGTGTGTTATATAAGTTTCAAAATTCATAAATATGAATATTTATTCAGTGTCAATATTTCATCTATCTAATACAGAGGCTTTCAGGTAACATTTTGACATATGCGCAGAATGACATGTCTTTTTTTAATATTAAAATATTTAAACTAAGCTCATAGATGTGTTTTTAGTATCAGAATGAGAACGAGTATCAGAATTTAGAATGAAATTTAGATCTAAAAAAAAAGCAATAACTAGAAATATTGAAATGTTGTTTCAACATTTCTTGTGGGTTTTTTTTTTTACTACTTTTCAATGAAATGTAGAGTTAACATTGTGTAGTTTACATTTTAAACAGTGTGTTAACCTTTTTAAAAACAGGGTGGTAGGTTTTATTTAGTAACGACCTCAGGTCCTGGTTCTAGGTGACCATGGTGAAGTTATGCTAGGATTTTCATGTTATAACTAATTTTTCTCTTCTTATGCTGCATGTTTTTGGTCCATCAGCTCTGGACCGAGGAAGTGGAGAAAGTAAGTATGATTGTGTGGGAGTTGTGTACTTTGTCGATCCGTCTGTCTGGTCGTTAGATTGAGACACCAGTGTGCCTTAAACAAACTACATTATACCATGCGCTTGCTTTCAACGGGCCACGCTTTAAAGTGACTCTTAAACTTAATTACCATAAACCTCCTACCAGCTTTTACTCTTTCCAGTGCACATAGTGTCATACACTGTACATCCTAGCAATGCAAAATAATTAAGGTCATTTAGGTGAATGAAGCTGGAGCTTTTGTCTTCTGAGGATTGTAGGATATGAAAAGGTTTAAGACTCTTGACTTACATAATAATTATTGAATAATCATTGTATAACTATAATGAATAATTAAATACTAATCACACAGTCTTTCACATTATTCCTTTTATAAATTATCTCATCTTTTATTATGTCTCTAAATTAAAGTCTAGACTTTAGATTGGTCCAAGAGTTGTGAAGGAAATCTGTCAGTAATATTGTTTTTATTATTTCAGGCTGAACATGAGCTCCGAATAGCTCAAACAGAGTTTGATCGCCAAGCAGAGGTCACACGATTGCTTTTGGAGGGCATCAGTAGTACGCATGTATGTGAGTCACACCCACAGCCATGACTTCTATCAGCTCCAGCCACACACAACCTTGACATTGAACTTTCAAAAGAAAAAGTAACTTTGTGTAACCACATTAGCATGTAGTTTGCATGTTTCAGCAATCTACAGCATAGAAAGAGAAGTTCCTCGTAGATGGCAATAGTCAAACACTTCACTGAGCTCTTATCTGTAAACATTAAATATTAATTACAAAGTAAACACAGTACAGTCTTTTTTTCTCTTGCCTAAGGAAGATTAGAGAATAGATTTGCTCAGACTACATTTAGATATATAGTACACACACTACCAGTCAAAAGTTTGGACACACTATCTCATTTAATGGTTTTTCTATTTTAGATTTTAGATTCTTCCAAATAGCCACCCTTTGCTTTGATTACTGCTTTGCAAACTCTTGGCATAGTCTCAATGAGCTTCATAAAGGTAGTCATCTGAAATGGTTTTCCAACGGTCTTGAAGGAGTTCCCAGACATGCTGAGCACTTGTTGGCTCTTTTGCCTTCACTCTGTGGTCTATCATCCCAAACCATCTCGACTGGTGCGGCACTCCATTACTCTCCTTCTTGGTCAAATAGCCCTTACACAGCCTGGAGGTGTGTTTGGGGTCATTGTGCTGTTGAAAAAAAAATGATGATCCAACGAAACACAAACAGGATGGGATGGCTCTCCTCCTCTCAGTCCTGCAGGAAATGCAGGTGCCGCCCAGAGGGGAGCCATTGAAATGCAGGGTGAAGAATGTGAGAGGGGTCATTGATGATTTTGGCTGCCTGTCTAAGGCTGAAAACCTGTGCAAGAGTTCTGGCAGGCAGGCCAATGATTTTAGAGCACACTGATGCAGTGTGCTGCAGTCTGTTCCTGTTCTGAAGGCTGAGGGAGTAGAACCAGCAGGTAATGGAGAAGGTCATGATGTTTTCCAGGAAGGCATATTAAAAAGTCTTCATGATGGGTGTGCTGACTCCAAAGGAGTTGAGTTTCCTAAGGAGTTATAGCCATTGGTGGCACCTCCTGAGAATCTCCTCTGTGGCTACTGACCTGGTAGCCTGGCTGCCCCTGGGTGGGTCCGGGATGGGCGTGAGGTTCTGGGGGCACTCCGTCTCTGGGCTGGGGCCCTGGCCAAGCCTCAGGGGCTTGGGTCCTGGTTGGTGTGTTGCCGGGGTTGTGGGCGGGTGGGTGTATGGGGGCCCAGTCCTGGCGCAGGGTGCCGCCTGTGCATCGAACCACCTGGGGGGCTCTTCAACTGGTGGGGGAGGTTGTCAAATCCTGCAGGAGATTTCCTCTCTTCAGGAACTCTCTCTGCAGGAGGGGGAGATACAGGAGAGGTGGAGGAAGATCTCAGCCTGGGTGTCTATTGTCTTGTGTAGTCTAGAAGATGAGTGGATGATGGGGTGGGTGCAGTTTTCTCTGTGGTGGGGTCAGGTGGACTGTCCCGGGCTCTGTGGGGCTGGGCGGCGTTGCTGCACTGGGCCCCGGTCCGGATGGGCCTGGGCCCCCTTTCCTGGCGGGTTGCAGAGTATGGGGTGCCTACTGGGGTCAGCGGGGGAGCTGGCCCCAGGAGGGGTCACTGCCCTCCCTTCCTTCCCTCCCCATCTCCAGCTGCCTCCCTCTTCCCACTCCACCACAATCACCCACACATGCAGGGCCTTGGGGTGGGGTGTGTCACCAGGGTGCAGAGGAGACATCCCCCTCTGTCCCCTTCTGGCTGCCTCCGCCTCAATTTTATCCCACAACTTAGACATTCACATTACTCACACTCTCATTACACATACATATAGGATCTTGGGGTGGGCACGCTACACGGATTCCAAATTACCATCAGGGTGTACACCTCACCCCTGGCGTCGTTGCCCACCTCTCAATTTTAAATACACGTAGACATTGAGGGCTAGCAGGAGGGGCTATACGCTTACCTGCTGCTCTGGCAGGTAGCTCCATGCCCTCCTGGGTTTTAAATGCACCTTAGAACACACATACATCAACACTACATATGAGCGGGTGGAGGGAGGTTTGAGTCTTCCCACACCCCGTTCTCTCTGGCCTGCTGGAGCGGGGGCTAGGAGGAGGAGTTGGCCGTCCGACTGGGGTCTGGAATGTGGGGCCTCCCTGCTGCTGCGGAGTCGGGGCAGTCTGCTTCTCCCCACCGCAGGGAAAAGGGTAACACCACCTGGGTCTGGGCGCAGTTTCCCCCTCCAGGGCAAGGGTACCTAGACCCGGGCTTAGAGTACGCTTTGGGAGTGTGATTGTGTGTACAGTGTCTCTCTATGTCTGTCTCCACGTTGGGTGAGTGTTGAGTAATTGTATATGAGAGCATGAGGGTGGGAATAGATGTTTGTATCTGTGTGTGCCTGTTTGTCTGTGTCTATATGTCAGGTTGGATATCAGACGCCACCTCTCTGGGGACATCTCAGGCCCTCCAAGGTTTGAGGCCCATCTCCCCACCACTTCCCCTGCCGGTGGCAGACGCCTCAGACATCGGTGCGTTGGTGGTTCTTTGTGTCCGGGTGGGCGCCCAGGTACCCACCGGCTCACTCCTTGGCGGCTGCTTATCGGGGCCTGGAGCCTGGGGCTCGCTCGGGCCACTGGGATGGGGTGCCCTTGGCCTCGGCCGGGGCTCGGTCACTCAGGCACAGCTGGCTGCCGGCGGAGCTCACGGGCACGCCACTGCAACCCCCGGCTTCTGCTCCGCGGCTGCTGAGTGACCCCTCATCTGGGACTCTCCTCAGCTCTTTCTGGGATAGCATGCGGCTGCCCTCTGTTGGTCTTCCTTGGTCTCTTGTGTTCTGGGGGCCTCTGGATGTCTGGAGTTTTGATCTCCTCCATACCTGCTTCATGCCCTGGAGGACGGGGCAGTGGCCCCCACACCCTCTAGCAGATCATTACATGAAGGAACCTTTTAAAACAAGCGCGTTCATGCTCACAGGTGCACACACGGGTGATCACACACACAAACTACACCCTTTTTGGCTCCTACCTCAAAGCACACTGTGCGCTGTCGATCTCACGTGCTGCACAATAATGTTTAATATTTAGTATTTACTGTCATATTCCCATATATCATTGTGATGTTGTTTATTACTCTCGTTTTCTTCTGCTTGCTTTCTTTTTTTCTTTCTCAACAGGTGATCCAGGTGATCGATATATGTATTTTTTGTCTGCTTATTCTGTTGGTTTTGGTTTTTGCCCTTTTTCCCCGTCCCTCTTCTCAGCTGTTTTCTTTCCCTCTTTCTTTCTCCCCTTTCTTTCCACCAGTCAAGTCTGTCCCGTATTCAGCAAGTGAAAATAAAATAAACAATAAAAGGTGAATCAAATGGACCAATACGGCAAGGCTGGGATGGTCCATTTGGTAAAGTAAATCCGTTGGGCATCTTTCTTCGCCTTTAGACAATAATTCTGATGGCAAAAGAACCAAATGGGACAGGTTAAAAAGAAAAAAAAAAAAGAAAAAGAAAAAAGAGAATCTCCTCTGTGTTGGTAGAGAATTTCAGGAGGTTGTCAAAGATGGTTCCCAGGTATTTGTACTCCTCAACTACCTCTACTGGCTTCCCATGGATGGTGATGGTGACTGAAGCAGCCAGATCCCTCTGCATACTGGAGAAGGTCACCACCATCTCTTTGGTTTTGCTCACGTTCAGTTCAAGTTTGGAGCTGTCACACCACTCGATAAACTCCTGAAGAGCAGGCCCGTGGTGTTGTGAGGGGCCGGATGTGATGGTATGTCGCTGCAGGATGCTGTGGTAGCCATACTGGTTCAGTGTGCCTTCAGTTTTGAATAAATCCCCAATAGTCTCACCAGCAAAGCACCCCCACACCATCACACCTCCTCTTTCTTGCTTCACGGTGGGAACCATGCTTGTAGAGTCAATCCGTTCACCTTTTCTGCGTCGCACAAAGACATAGCGGGTGGAACCAAAGATCTTAAATTTGGACTCATCAGACCAAAGCACTGATTTCCACTGGTCTATTGTCCATTCCTTGGGTTTCTTGGCTCAAACAAATCTCTTCTGTTTGTTGCTTTTCCTTAGTAGTGGTTTCTTAGCAGCTATTTGACCATAAAGGCTGATTCACACAGTCTCCTCTGAACAGTTAATAATAATAATAATGATGATGATAATGGATTGCATTTATATAGCGCTTTTCGAGACCCTCAAAGCGCTTTACAATTCCACTATTCATTCATTCTCACATTCACAGACTGGTGGAGGCAAGCTACAGTTGTAGCCACAGCTGCCCTGGGGCAGGCTGACAGAAGCGAGGCTGCCATATTGCGCCATCGGCCCCTCTGGCCATCACCAGTAGGCGGTAGGTGAAGTGTCTTGCCCAAGGACACAACGACCGAGACTGTCCGAGCCGGGGCTCGAACCAGCAACCTTCCGATCACAAGACAAACTGCCAACTCTTGAGCCACGATCGCCCATGATGTAGAGATGTGTCTGCTATTGGAAATCTGTGTGGCACCTCTAATCTGAGGTGTTGTTAACATGCGATTTCTGAGGCTGGATGAATTTAGACTCAGCAGCAGAGGTGACTCTTGGTCTTCCTTTCCTGGGGCGGTCCTCATGTAAGCCAGTTTCATTGTAGCACTTGATGGTTTTTCTGACTATACTTGGGGACACATTCAAAGTTTTAGCAATTTTCCAGACAGACTGACCTTCAGTTCTTAAAGTAATGATGGACTGTCGTTTCCCTTTAATTAGCTGATTGGTTCATGTCATAATATCAGATCAGAATCAGAAAGATTTTATTTACCCCCAAGGCGCAATTAAGATACAACAGAGCAGCATGGCGTTGAAGATAAGGACAGGGTATAAACAGGCAATAAGAATGAGATAATAAATACACAGAATATACAGTATATACACAGTTTTAAAATTACACAGTTTTAAAATTAAAGTGACTGAATAGGTGAATAAATAACTGTAAGTGATGTGAATATCAACACTTCACCAAGTTCTTTTGATTCCTCAGAGGCATCCGATGGAAGACAAAACACTGCTCAGTAGACCGTTTAACACTTTATTACTCTTTCACATTACTTCTAGAAGGGAGATGCGTCCTGCATGACACGCTGCCGTGGATCTCAAAATGGTGGTGTGCCCCTAACAGTTTTATTACAGAAGCTCTCTCATTCTAGTCTAAACAATAGTGTCTCAGTAACTTTCCACTAGAGATGGTCCCCTCTTATCTGCATTTTCCCAGGCAAGCATGAGTGAGAGTCTGCAGCTTTCTACTCCCCAAGGACACATGGTCAAATGCCTTTATTTTTCAGGGCTGAGTCCGCTTAATACTACTCTATATAACTTTATAACACTTATTAATAAAAAAGCATAGTATTATTGAGGCACTGCAAATTATTTAATCCCAACAGTGACTAAAAGTGTATAAAGTGTTGGCAGTATAAAAGAGTGTAGAGAAGTTTATGTTTCTGGTGTGGGAAATGGTCTTATCAGCTGGAGTTAAAAAGCAGAGTGGCTTTGGGGACAAAGCTGGCTCTCCTCCTCTCAGTCCTGCAGGAAATACAGCGGAGGCGCCGCCCAGAGGGGAGCCATTGAAATGCAGGGTGAAGAATGTGAGAGGGGTCATTGATGATTTTGGCTGCCTGTCTAAGGGCCTGTTGGCTGAAAACCTGTACAAGAGTTCTGACAGGCAGGCCAATGATTTTAGAGCACACTGATGCAGTGTGCTGCAGTCTGTTCCTGTTCTGAAGGCTGAGGGAGTGGAACCAGCAGGTAATGGAGAAGATCATGATGTTTTCCAGGAAGGCATATTAAAAAGTCATCATGATGGGTGTGCTGACTCCAAAGGAGTTGAGTTTCCTAAGGAGGTATAGCCGTTAGTGGCACCTCCTGAGAATCTCCTCTGTGTTGGCAGAGAATTTCAGGAGGTTGTCAAAGATGGTTCCCAGGTATTTGTACTCCTCAACTACCTCCACTGGCTTCCCATGGATGGTGGTGGTGACTGAAGCAGCCAGATCCCTCTGCCTACTGGAGAAGGTCACCACCATCTCTTTGGTTTTGCTCACGTTCAGTTCAAGTTTGGAGCTGTCACACCACTTGACAAACTCCTGAAGAGCAGGCCCGTGGTGTTGTGAGGGGCCTGACAGCAGTGACAGGAGAATTGTGTCGGAGACCGGAAAAGGAGTTGTTGACCCGAACTTTCTGAGAACTTTCTGAATATGAATACTAAGAGTTGTCAAATATGGCTGTACCAACCTCATTTCTGCACAACATTAACTGATGGTTCAGGTGACCACATCATGAAGCTCACTGAGAGAAGGCCAAGGATTTGAATCACTGTCAACAAAGAGAAGGGTGACTCAGGAGCCTAAAATATATAGATGGATGGATGGATATTGTATTGTATTCACACACTGTGGTAGAGGTTTTATCAGTGTAAAAAAAATCCAATCACATTGTTGTGGTCCTTTAAGAATGATTGCTGATTCTTATTTTCAGGTGAATCATTTGCGCTGCCTGCATGAATTTGTGGAGGCCCAAGCAGCTTATTACAAGCAGTGTCACCTCCACATGCAGGAACTACAGAAAGAGCTGGGAAGGTGAGAGTAAAATAGGGGGTGATGTGGGTGGATAGTTTGATTCATTCAGCTTCATGCTTGGTTAGAATTGATAGCCTGTATCCTTTATACCCCAAGCCTGAAGTTGTAATGCCAGTGTTTGAAATTTCAACTTCACAACAACACAAACATCACCTTACACGAGGGGGGGAAAGTGCATTTCTTCCTGATATGAGACTTAGGATGAAACAAGACAAACATTACAACCAATACCAATAAATCAGTGCACTTAAATGATCAATCAGCAGCAGGCTGTGCTCTTTAGTACAGCAGCCGACTGTGATCGTTGCATGTGTTTTTAGAGTGCTTGGCACACATCAGTTAACACTGTTAAAGATCTACTCATAACTGATTAAAAACTGATAACAATATAGTTCTTAAAATATATAAACTAATAACTAATATGATTACACTGTAGCAGTTTCTACGATCCATGTTCAACATAGGACAACTGGGCAATTGGTATAACCCTTACTAAGCCTTATCCTGCTTTTTCCCGTGGCATTGGAGAAGCATTTTTTATTGAACTTCACTATTATACTAAGCACCTTTATCCTGCTCTTCACCTAACCACCTGACTGCAGCAGCTCTTTATTTTGTCATTCTTCCCTGCAATATTTTGTGTTACTCAAAATAGTAAAGATTGGCATCCTATGATTTACAGCAATGGATAAAGTAAAATTAAGGATAAAAAGTCTAAATACAATCATAGAATGGCATCATTAATCATATTTTTTTCTTGCAGTTTGTTTCTGTCACCCTTTTGTTGCTTTGTGTTCATGTTGGACGACTCTTTGCAACACCAGTATGATTTCTCTTTGTGTAGTTTTTGCATTCCCATGTGCATTTCTATTTTGGCTGAAAATCTACAAAAAGCTACTTATTTGGCATTGCTGAGTGCCAAAGCCATAATTAAAAAATATTATACATTTTTCAACATGCATACAAGTATTTTATTTTTTTCCACTTTGCAGCATATAATACAGTGGCTTGCAAAAGTATTCAGCCCCCTTGAACTTTCCCACATTTTGTCACATTACAGCCACAAACATGAATGAATTTTATTGGAATTCCACGTGAAAGACCAATACAAAGTGGTGTACATGTGAGAAGTGGAACAAAATCATACATGATTCCAAACATTTTTTACAAATAAATAACTGAAAAGTGGGGTGTGCGTAATTATTCAGCCTCCTTTGGTCTGAGTGCAGACAGTTCCCCATAGACATTGCGTGATGAGTGCTAATGACTAAATAGAGTGCACCTGTGTGTAATCTAATGTCAGTACAAATACAGCTGCTCTGTGATGGCCTCAGAGGTTGTCTAAGAAAATATTGGGAGCAACAACACCATGAAGTCCAAAGAACACACCAGACAGGTCAGGGATAAAGTTACTGAGAAATTTAAAGCAGGCTTAGGCTACAAAAAGATTTCCCAAGCCTTGAACATCCCACCGAGCACTGTTCAAGCGATCATTCAGAAATGGAAGGAGTATGGCACAACTGTAAACCTACCAAGACAAGGCCGTCCACCTAAACTCACAGGCCGAACAAGGAGAGCGCTGATCAGAAATGCAGCCAAGAGGCCCATGGTGACTCTGGATGAGCTGCAGAGATCTACAGCTCAGGTGGGGGAATCTGTCCATAGGACAACTATTAGTTGTGCACTGCACAAAGTTGGCCTTTATGGAAGAGTGGCAAGAAGAAAGAAAACCATAAGAAGTCCCGTTTGCAGTTTTCCGCAAGCCATGTGGGGGACACAGCAAACATGTGGAAGAAGGTGCTCTGGTCAGATGAAACCAAAATGGAACTTTTTGGCCAAAATGCAAAACGCTATGTGTGGCGGAAAACTAACACTGCACATCACTCTGAACACACCATCCCCACTGTCAAATATGGTGGTGGCAGCATCATGCTCTGGGGGTGCTTCTCTTCAGCAGGGACAGGGAAGCTGGTCAGAGTTGATGGGAAGATGGATGGAGCCAAATACAGGGCAATCTTGGAAGAAAACCTCTTGGAGTCTGCAAAAGACTTGAGACTGGGGCGGAGGTTCACCTTCCAGCAGGACAACGACCCTAAACATAAAGCCAGGGCAACAATGGAATGGTTTAAAACAAAACATATCCATGTGCTAGAATGGCCCAGTCAAAGTCCAGATCTAAATCCAATCGAGAATCTGTGGCAAGATCTGAAAACTATTGTTCACAAACGCTGTCCATCTAATCTGACTGAGCTGGAGCTGTTTTGCAAAGAAGAATGGGCAAGGATTTCAGTCTCTAGATGTGCAAAGCTGGTAGACACATACCCTAAAAGACTGGCAGCTGTAATTGCAGCAAAAGGTGGTTCTGTGAAGTATTGACTCAGGGGGCTGAATAATTACGCACACCCCACTTTTCAGTTATTTATTTGCAAAAAATGTTTGGAATCATGTATGATTTTGTTCCACTTCTCACGTGTACACCACTTTGTATTGGTCTTTCACATGGAATTCCAATAAAATTGATTCATGTTTATGGCTGTAATGTGACAAAATGTGGAAATGTTCAAGGGGGCGAATACTTTTTCAAGCCACTGTATATTGTAAGCCTTACTTCAAGTTATAGCGGTGTAGATGCACAAAAAGCTGTTTATATAGTTGTTTATGCAAATCTTTGCCCATTTTGTATTATTTTAGTTTATTAGTGTTCTACATGTTCTGGATATTCAGACCATCACATCTGCCTCTCCCCCCCAGGCTTCCTAATGCTTTCGCACTGAACTCCACAAACGCCATTGCTACTCCCAGTATGGTGACAGAAGGCAGCAGCAGCCCAGTGGAGACTGACACCCTGAAGATTGAAGAAGTTCAGGCACCAGCTACAGGAACTCGCAAAGCCAGAGTCCTTTATGATTACGATGCAGCGGATTCCAGTGAGCTCTCCCTTCTGGCTGACGAGGTGAGGTTTCATCATCACCCTGCAACTAGGCAGCCAGTAAATGGCTGTTGGTCTCTGGCCAGAAATCTCTCCAGGGCTTGGTCTAAGCCAGAGGCTCCCAAACGGGCCCCACACTTTGGGAACCTCTGGCTTAGGGGGCGCAGAGCCATTGCAGGGGGGGCGCGGTATGAAAAGAAAAAAAAAAAAAGAGTGCTTGGACACTGTGGACAGGTTTTTGACGGGGGCTCCCACATAAACGCAAAGCAGGAGATGAAGCATCACCAAATATGTTTCCAAACCAACTTCCTTCCAAGCCAAAGACTAGATATGCTTTATGGTGAAGCATATCTTCCCTTTGGCTTCACCTGCACAAGTGCCAAGGTAGGTCTCCCCTGCAAAATTAGTTTCCCTGCGTCGGGAGCACGCGCTGGGCTCTCCAAATCACGGACAAACAGTATCCCACATTCTTGATTTTTAGTTCACAAACACTTCTTGTAATAACTAACTACTCCTGACATTTTGGACATGTTAGCTCTTTATACTGTAAAGTTACAGTGGGATACAAATAATATCAGGCTGATCCTGCCGTAATTTGTTCCCCGGTTCAAATCACGGACAAACAGTATCCCACAGCTGTTTGTGTTTAAACCCATTTTGCACAGACAGACATTTTTTGAAAAATGTATTGATAGCGATGTTGAATATTATTACACAGGAAAAAAAACAACATTTTTCTTGTAAAAAAAACCCACTGGTCTAAGCAATAGGCTCAGTCATGTGGCATTTGCTGGTTGTAATTATGTAATGCACTTACACTTTCCCGGATCTTTAATTTTTTATTTGTGTGTATTTTCTTTTCTGATGATGGAAACAAGTAAAGCAATCTTGCTATTCACATTCACAGACGTATACACATGTACACCCATTAAAAGTATAAAGATAAAAAAACAAATCAGCATTCCACTGTAACATTAGTCATGGACATGCCCTATGTGTAAAAGTAATTCCCACCACTCTCCCACAATGCTTTTTTTGGAAAGCTGAGTTCAGTTTCACTAGACACAATCAGGCCTGATTACTGCTGGACCTGAAGAGTCAAGTAATCTCTTACATGGAACCTGTGTGACAATGTGAAGGCTCTTGGACTCCAACAAACCACAGTGCGAGCCATCACTCACAACAGAAGAAACCTTTAATCTTCCTGAGAGTGACTGGCCTACCAAATTTACTCCAATGTGGCAAAAGCTGTGCAGTCCACATAGTGTACTAATGAGTATGGGTAACTGGAAAAACAGGCAGCTGATACAGCCTAAGCAGTTGTATGTAACATGTAAAATGAATTAAAATAAAAAAATAAATTGTGGGGTCTCTTATAGCCAACAACAGGAATATTCAAGATTTATAGAACTTTTCATCACAACCTTTGTTGTCCCCTGATGAAAAGCTTTCCTCATAATTGTTTGAAAATGAAATTTAAAGGACGGGAAACGTGTATTGGACCTTAATAAGGTGCAGCTTATCAGTGATGTTAAGTGATCCATGTAACAGCATATTTTAGGTTCCTATTTTAGTTTTGATTTCTAAAACAGATAAAATATATTCGCAGATATTGTGTTTCAAATGTAGTTCCAAGCTTCATGCAAATTAAAAAGGAGCTAGTGACAAAATCAACGAGAGATGACTTTGATCAACATTGGATAGTTTATAGATTAATTGTAAATGAATTAGGAGTTCAGTTAAAGATGCAGAAAATTTAAACTGAACTCCTGGCATGATGTTGCTATGCTTTTATCCAGATACACTTTGTTCTTTGGAAAGACTGTGCATGACCTTTTCAGTAAACGTTTGCTGAGTTACTAGCATATTTACATTTCTCAATATCATCATGTCATTCACAGATGACTGTCTATTTAAAAAATAATGCAATCAAATGTCTATCTGAGAAAGTATCCATGTGTTCATTCCAACTCTGCAGTGTCAGCAGACATGTAGATACACACAGCATTTAGATTTCAGTCATAACTTACTCTGACTCAGACACAGCTGCGCTTTTTAATCACACTCACATATTGAAAGTTTGATCATCTAAAAAAACTGAAACAATTTATGAACACCACAAAGGGGTTTGAGAAATCTCGCCCTACTGTGGTTTGTATGTCAGCTGTGTCCAGTGTCTCTTTTATATGCTGAATTTAAAACACTTCCTCAAATGATAGGCTTGTGCGTCATCAGTTGGTTTCTCCAGTAAGGTTCCTTTTTTCCTCTTCCCTCCTGCCTCTTTCCTCTTGATAAATTTTAGGAACTGAGACATTCATTATGTTGTGAACAGATCTGGATGACCTGTGTAACAGGAGACAAAAGAGACAAAGTAGAGAAATAAGAAAAGCTTAACATACCCTGTGTTTGAGTGTCGGAGTAATTATATGAAAGAAACAAAGCCAGGAGAGCATCATGAGTAACTCAGGCGTGCCTTTGTCCTCACCTGTGGGCAATTAGGAGTTAAGCCCCTTGTGAATAACAAGGGAACTGAAATGGTGTGACTTTAGTTCAATTCAGTTCATTAAAATTTTATTCATATAGAGCCAATAATAATAACCGCCACCTCAAGGCACTTTATATTGTGAACTAGCATGTGAACACGCATTTGGTGACCGTGGGAAGGAAAAACTCCCTTGTAACAGGAAGAAGCCTCTGGCAGAACCAGGCTCAGAGAGTAGCAGCCAGCTGCCGCAACCAGTTGGTGGGGGGTGAGCGGAGTGTCATTGTCCCTGGATCTGGGACCCAGGATTTTGAGTTTTAGGGAAGTTTTTATAGTTTTGCTCATGACTTCATGGCTCTATATTCGTTGTTGTTGGTGTTTAGCTTTCTGGTATTTCTCAGGGTAGGCTTGATACAACATTTCCTGCCTTTAGTTCTGAGGTTGTCTTTCAACGATCTTTATTTATTCTGTGTTTATGCAGGTTTATGGTTCCCTTTTGGTTTTAAGATGGAATTTATATTCAAGTGCAATAGCCTTCTGTTTATGATGTTGTGTTTTATATTCCAGATGAACTCCGAGTCCACAATCATGTGTTGTAGATTGATGGAACGGTCATTCTTATTGACTCTTGCTAGACTAGGAGAAGCCTCTTCATTACTTGCAGATCTAAACAGTGAAGTTAGGGTTCACCTGCAACACCTGAGCATGAATAAAATCCTGGAAAGCAACTAAATCAGGGTTGAAATACAAGCATGTGTGAGAAACATTGCTACTCAGTTACATATGTAGAGTCTTTTCCTGTTTTCTGTTGAATAAAATATGGATAATATGGTTAATATACTATACTATAAAATGCTGATTATTTACATTTGCCTCTGTTTTGCACATTTTGAATGCTCGCCTTCTTTCTGCATTACAGCTCATCACAGTTTACACAGTGCCTGGAATGGACTCTGACTGGCTGATTGGAGAGAAAGGAAACCATAAAGGAAAAGTGCCGGTCACATACCTGGAGCTTCTCAGTTAGACAGCGCACACACGTATGCATGTGCATGTGTGTGATTGGACACATAGTGAAGCCACAAAGAATTTCTCACTCTTACACTAACCTCTAATCCTCAATAACACTTCTCCCAAATACACAAAATGCTTCTCAGACAGCAGTGAAAATAGAGACACTCTTATAGTGACTCGAGGAAAATCCTCATTGGGGATGGTTGACATTCCTTTCAGTTTTCTGTTTGTGATGTTTTTGTGTTATGTGCATCCCAAAATTTCAAGCAGGTGTCCCCGTGCTTAGATGAAATTGTATTGGTGCGTTTGATGTCTTTGCTATATTTTAAAACTGCTTTCTTTGCTAAGCTCTGATGAAGAATTGAATTGTAAAAGTCTAAATTATTCTCTCACAGAGATTAGAAGTGTAAGCTTTCACTGAACTGGGTCTAAATGACGAAATGCCTCAGTTTTTCTTCAAAAGGCAGCGGGGCGCATGAAACAATTTCCTGTTCTTAATTCTTCGGGTTAAAGTGGTGATGTTAGGCGACTAAAGAAGAAGTGAAAACAAATGGGACTTCTTTATGTTGTATTGTTTTCCAGTCCCACTTCATATGTGAGGAGCAGGGAAACCATTGAGGCCACTTTTTGGTTTGTTTGAAAGATGTGACAGTTTCCTTCTTTTACTGCAAATGTGTTTGCCCCTTCCCTTTTTTTCCTCACAGTGACTCTTGTGATTACGTTAACTTATTGGTGATGAAACTGTCACATATGATGATTTACCATAGTTTACACTGTAGAATTGTAAACCACTGAAACTGTTTGAGAGGATTGTTTGGGGAAAAATATTTGCCTTAACTGCTAGCTGAAGCGAATGCAATACCTATGTTATTTAAAGCAAGAATAGCCATTTGGGCTTATTCTTTTTTGTTTTTTGCTTCTCGCATTTTTCCACACCAACGAAGCTGCTCCTACGAACAATATGAACACTCTACACCTCTTTTCTAACTGCCTTAAGAGGATGGGCGGGGACTGCTGACAATGTGCTTTTCAAATGTTGTACAAATGTCCTCTGATTTAAAGTTCACCACAGCCAGCATGCGACACTGACACTCCCCTGCAATTACACAACTGCTTGTGTGCTTTGGCCTTGAGTGTTGTTGTTTTTTTTTTTTGTTGTTGTTTTTGGTTTTTTTGTATTTCCAGTGTTTGTCATTAAATGAAAGGATTTTTAGTCTTAGTGCTGCATGTGCTACAGCCGGTAGCCCGTCCTGCTGGACACTTATGTGTGTGTACATGAATGTAGACAAGTCTGTTTGTGTGAGATCTAAATCTATTGTGCTCCCTTATGTCCTGCATGTGTACATGCATTCACTGCCTTTATTTATTTATTTATTTATTTTAACACAGCCTGCTAATAAGTTCATGTGAAACGAGCATGAGTATTTTACCTGCAGGTCATGTCACATGATAAGAATTCTTGGTACTCGTGTGCGTTCATGTGTTTTTGTCCTGCTCCCTTCTCTTCTGCTCATTTCACAAATTTGAAGTAACTTTCTGTTCTCTGTCTGTTCCTTGCTGAATGAATGAAATGTGTCCATTAATAAAACTGATTAATTGATTAACTGAATTCCTCATTTTCAGTTACTTTTCAGTTTGACTCAAAAGAACCCCAACTACACTTTTTGGGGTTTTTTTTTTTTGTTTGTTTGTTTGTTTTTTTTTAAATTTGCCTCTGATGTACAATTGGCCAAGTTGTGACGTGAAGTGCAGACTTTCACCTTTAATTCAAGGTATGTAACAGTCACGGTGCCTGGGTCATTGACCCTGAGTTTACCATTTTGGACTTCTTAAGTTCTCTTTATTAGTTATTGTCGGTCTGTTTCTTAGTTGGTATTGTGTTTTTCTGCTTTGTGCTTTTTTTCCAGTTACTGTTATGCTTATGATGTTCCTTCTTTCAATTTACCTCGCCTTACAAGTGTTCCCTGTGTATTGTCTCCATCTATGATGTCCCTGTTTAGTTATTTCCTCTTTCATTTTTGTAACCTTCATCTTGTGCATTTAGAGTTTTTCACTTTCCCTGGTCTCGTTTCCCCATGTAGTTCTAGCTGTGTTCCTTTGTTTCCCATTTCACTAATAACCTTACATCATCCCATCAACCTTACAAGCTTGCTGCCTTTTTCCTGCCTACATGCATCCTAGCCACTAAGTTTATGTGTAGTTTCTTAGCTCCCAGTCTAAGGAGCTTGGAAAGAAAAGCATCTGGACTTCTTTAAATTGCTTGAAGATGTTTCACCTCTCATCTGAGAAGCTTCGTCAGTTGGTGGATTAGGTAGAGGATCAATAGGGGGTCCATGACCTTCTTGGGGGACACTCCCACAGGGCTTGCTTAAAATCTAGGACTTTCAACCAGTTGCTCTTAGACCTCAAGAAGCTTCTCGGATGAGAGGTGAAATATCTTCAAGAAAACTTAAAGAAGTCCAGACGCTTTTTTTACCAAGATCCTTAGACTACGATGACCTGGATGACTGAGAACCTTCACAGACTTAGCTCCCAGTGTTCAGCTCCTGTGTTTCCTTATGGTTTTGGGTCGCTTTCAATAAAGAGCTGTTTCCATTTAATCCCTGCCTGCCTATGAGCCTGCACCTGAGATCTTCACTCTACAAACTTGACAACATTACCAAAAGTATTGCATTAACTGTTTGGGGTTACAGCAATTTTTGTACATTTTCAGGGTCTCAAAACCAGAGAATATGAGTAGATGTTATGAAGATGTTTGTATTAACCAAGGAACAAAGTATGCAATCATACAGTGGCTGTCTATGCTCTTCCAGGCCTTTGGATGTTGGTGAGCTGGGCAGTGCATTCCTTTCCTTCGATTTCATCTTGAATGATCAAATGCTAAGCTATCAAATGCTTGAAAATCACTCCAGATCTTGTATGTGCTTAATTTGTCCTAGAATAGTAGACCCCACGTAGTTATGAACTGGGTATCAGTCAATTAGCTTGTTATGTTTGAGTCTCTAGAAAGGCACTCTGCAAATAGCTGGCAAAATGTAGCAAGGAATGCTCAGACCTTTACATTGGAGAGACCAAATAACCACTTTATAAACGCATGGGACAACATAGAAGAGCCACCTCGACAGGACAAGACTCAGCAGTCCATCTGCATCTAAAGGACAAAGGTCACTCCTCGAGGATGCCAATGTTCACATTTTGGACAGAGAAGACAGATGGTTTGAAAGAAGAGTGAAAGAAGCCATTTTGTCCACTGTGAATGACCATCTTTGAACAGAGGCGGTGGTTTACGACACTGTCTGCCATCTATAATCCAGTTTTGAGATCCCTTTCCAGACGCCTTAACGCCCACTCACATCCTGGCCCATTTGACCTCAGGAAATCACATGATAGGGTGGGGCTAGATTTCTATGCCGTTATTTTTGTGCCACTATTCTGAGCGCACGTAAAAAACATTTGCAGGTGCAAGTGTCGCATTTTGAGGAAAAATTTATTTTGAGCGAAGAAAAGCTAAATTTGAGTGAACAAAATTCATTGCTGCGTGCAAAAAATGTATTTCAGTGTTTGCTATTATCCATACACACACACAATAACAGCCCCTCTCACTCAGTTTTTGCATTTGCGCTTGCTCGCAATGTGTTGCTTGCGCTCTCAACACTTCTGCCCGTGCGCGCTCAATTCTTTCTGTACACCGTTATATTTGTGCCACAAAACCAGCCAATCACAGACTTGGATGCAAAAAAATCCGATTAGCTGTTTTGGTCTCCAATCAGATCGAAATGACGAAATGCAATATCCCAGAATCCATTTCGTCCAAAACTCAAACGAGGTAGTAGCGGAGGAACACAGAGTGGCGGAGTTTGAAATATTACTCTTTCTGGGTCACAAAATAAAGTTTTAAGATATTTTCATGCGAGAATTGTGCTGTGTAAACTTCAAATGTCTGCTCGATTTATCAAGACATCACATATTTGCAAAAGTGCTCTAACGTTCTCGGAGATGAACCGTTTGGATTCGGGAGACAGACACTATCTCTACTTTTAAGATTAGGCTTAAAACTTTCCTTTTTGTTAAAGGATATATATTGCATATAGTTAGGGCTGGACCAGGTGACCCTGAATCCCTCCCTTAGTTATGCTGCAATAGACGTAGGCTGCCGGGGGATTCCCATGATGCATTGAGTTTTTCCTTTCCAGTCACCTTTCTCACTCACTATGTGTTAATAGACCTCTCTGCATTGAATCGTACTTGTTATTAATCTCTGTCTCTCTTCCACAGCATGTCTTTATCCTGTTTTCCTTCTCTCACCCCAACCGGTTGCGGCAGATGGCCCCGCCCCTCCCTGAGCCTGGTTCTGCTGGAGGTTTCTTCCTGTTAAAAGGGAGTTTTTCCTTCCCACTGTCGCCAAAGTGCTTGCTCATAGGGGGTCATTTGATTGTTGGGTTTTTCTCTGTATCTATTATTGTAGGATCTACTGTACAATATAAAGCACCTTGAGGCGACTGTTGTTGTGATTTGGCGCTATATAAATAAAATTGAATTGAATTGAATTGAATTGAGCGAGTGTAGCCATCTATCATGACCAGTTCAGTGTGAGGGGAGGAAAACCCAGACCCAGATTTTAAGCAAGCCCTATGGGTGTGTCCCCCAAGGGGGTCATGGACCCCCTATTGATCCTTTACCTAATCCACCAATCTCCCCCAAAGTAACCTTTCACCCGAAACCTTGGCTGATTGTGACCCACACCCGTTTTCACACTTTGGCTCGTGTGATTAGGTAGAGGATCATTAGGGGGTCCATTGTCCCTCTTGGGGGGACACTCCCATAGGGCTTAAAATCTGAGACTCTCCACCATTTGACCATAGAATTGAAGAAGCGTCTCAGATGAGAGGTGAAACCTCTTCAAGCAACTTAAAGAAGTCTAGATCCAGTGCTTTCCAAGCTCCTTACATGTGTGAAAGAATTGTTCCTCCTAAATGTGGGTGTTGTACTGTAATAAGATGCTGTCAATGCAAAAAGTTAGTGTATCAAATGTATTTCTTCCTAGATATCGTCCTATCAACTAAAAGTGGAAGTAGTTTGGAACAAAACCAGCTCTGCAATGATGTGTCTACATGTAAAACTCACCAAGTGTTAAGGCACATGCAGTATTGTGAAAGAGACACGAGCCCCATTACTCATTTCTTTACATTTTTTTTTAAATGTGCATGAAAATACAGTATATAAGGGAAAACAGATTTTCAAAAATTCTAACAAGCTAGAAAAAATATGTTTTATGATGACTAGTCAGCTGAGACTGAAGAAGTCACTTGGATGAGTGATGAAACCTTTCTCCTACTGAAAACGCTACGTACATATACATATTTGCTCCTTTTTTAAAATAAAGATTTGGGGTTTTGTCTAACCCTGTAGACTGTGATGTCAGTGGTGACTCGCTGAATGCTCCATTAGTCCCATCAGCAGACCAAATACCATCTCTGTTTATATCCAAGCCTTAAAATTTGCTATCATGTCAACACATAAATCTGAAAATAAAATAGATATAAAATATATATATATATCTCAGAAGATCATAAGCTACTGCAAATTGTTCAGGATCACTAATGTTTTTATATAAAACAAAGAATTGGGAGTCTTCATGAGGTCTGCGTCTAAGCGTCAGAAAAAGGGTCACACGCTTGGACTGACTAGTAAAGTTTTCTTTAGCATTATAAAAAAATATGAATTGCAACAGCAGACCTTTCAGTGACAGTACTCATTTAGTGGACTTAGTCTGCTTAGTCCTGTGTTTTGACTTTCTACTTCTTGCCAATTCAGCAACACACGTTTGCTTCACGTCCCTCTCTCTGGACTCACGTACTGTGATGTAATGGAGGAATGAAATGAACTCAAAACAGGTCTCTTCTGATTCAGGCATTCTGAACCAAAAGCTCAAATTGATGTTTTCTAGACTTTTTAAAAATGTATTTATTATTTATTATGGGAAGATCCCATTGAGATTAATAACCTCTTTTTCAGGGGACACCTGGCCAAGATAGGCAGCAGCAAGTATAAGATAAGATAAGCCTTTATTATTCCCACATGTGGGAAATTTGTTGTGTCACAGCAGAAAGTGGACAGTGTGAAGTTACAGCAGCAAAAATTAAGAAAAACAGTGGAATAGGATAAGATAAAAAAGAATAACACTATATACAATGGAATAAAATACTTTATGCAAAAGGATAAAATACTGCGTTGTCAGAAAAAAAAGTATCTCACAGTTTGACTGTGGTATTGTCCTACAATTCTTCAAAAATGGTTCTCTTACCTGCTCAGCTTGATAATAATCAAACTCACTGTGTAAACTTGGTTCACTTTTCCAAGTTAAAATAAACACTTTAGATATTTTGCTATCCTTTGTTGGTTCTCCTTTTTCTGCTACTAAAATCTGATTATATTTGAGGGTGTTTAGGGAAAATTGTACAAAATTCTATTCTTTTGTGGTTCATGTAGACTTCGGATTGTTCCAAGTTGGACAGACAATTGTATATCTGTGAAAAGAGAGTCAGAACTCTGGTTTTTCCTATTCAATTTTGATCTGTTCTATTCTGCTCTATCTATATAGCTCCAAATCACAACAACGCCTCAAGGTGCTTTATATTTTAAGGTATAGACCCTACAAATATACAGAGGAAATGAAGAAAACCCAGACAATTAGATGACCCCCTATGAAAAAGCACTTTGGTAACAGTGGGAAGGAAAAAATTCTCTTTTAACACAAAGGAACCTCCAGTAGAACCAGGCTGAGCAAGTGCAGCCATCTATCATGACCAGTTGAGTGTGAGGGGAGGAAGACAGGACAAAAGGTGCAATCTAATTCGAAGACAATAAATTCATGGATCTACAATAACTTTATACCACAGTGGAGTGAATGTAGTTAAATCTTTAAATCTACATTTATGAGTAAAACATTAAAGGATTAGTGTTAGCAAGCCTTAACTGGCTTCTTGAAATATTTTAGGCTTGTATTACCAAACTCAAGCTATGCTGTTGTTGTTTAATTCTTGTTTGTGTTTTAGGTGTGTTTTTTAAAACATTATTTGCCAATGAGTAATCAGTAGCAGTCAGTACTTATTGTTATATTTTGATGTGTCAGTTTGGCCAGCGGTAGCTTCAGTCAAACAAATATTTGAACTATATCTTACTAGCTCAGCAATCAATAATTCTACAGCTGTTTCACTTCCTGTTTTGTAAGTTCACTTTAATGAATCAGAATTGTGACGTAGTGGTGTCTTTTTTTACAAAGGTTAGTGATTTTGCGAGACAGATAAGGTCATACGGACAATATATGACTTTTTTTTCATAAAAATATCAAGGATGATGGGATTTACTCATTTATCCACAGAATTCCATAGAGGCCTGTAACAACTTTTTCACAAGTAATTTCTTCACTTTCTTTTCTTTACAAAAAGAACAACAGTTGGTAGTGCAATTCATGTGGCTTTGCTGGCTGTGCTATGCTGTGCACCCATCTTTTCCTACTGTTTAATTACACTATAGTCATTTTATCTCACGATATATCAGCACACGCAAGAACCTTGGGGGGCAGGGCTGCTGAGAGCTGTGTGTACACAGTACACAGACAGAAACACACTGTGTGTTTATATATATGTGTGTGTGTGTGTGTGTGTGTGTGTGTGTGTGTGTGTGTGTGTGTGTGTGTGTGTGTGTGTGTGTGTGTGTGTACATGCATGCTTCCTTAATTCCATGAACTTGCATCCATGACAAATTAACAAATCACAAATTGCATAGCTTATTCTGAACTTTGTAGCATTAGCCAATTTATAAGGGAGTAGCAGGGTTTAATTCCCATTACCCTTTTTGCTTGCACTGCACTATGTTAAAATGAACTTCTCCCAACGAGATGACACACATGCAGCTAGTGCAATCATGTCTATAGTTACTGGTGGTTTGCCCCAAATAAGAAAATGATAATAAACTTCTTTGATATGTCAAACTCACATAATTCACAGCATCTGGAACCAATTCAAATTAACAGAAGTCTTATTACAGACTTTTATAGGGAATATATACTCATCTAATTCTATAAAAATAATCAATCATAAAAAAAATTGTAAGTGGATAACTGGTAACTGGTAATCTGAAATGATATTAAAAGCTGCACAAATTTACATTTGTTGAAAAACCTGCACAAGCAGCCTTACACTTTCCAAACATTCTATTAGATAAATTCCAGGCAATCTGTAAGTAGCAGGGAAAGTAACAAGAGACAGAAGACTATATTATCCAAGGAGGACTTCCAAAGAACATTTAACAGGTAGGAGAAACTCAGGTACAGGTTTGGTGTCTACAGTGCCTTTAAAAAGCATTCATACCCCTTGAATGTTTACTTATGTTGTCACCTTACAACTGCAAAATTAAATGTTTTTTATTGAGATTTTCTGTGATAGACCAACACAAAGTAGCACATAATTGTGAAGTGGTATGAAAATAATACATGGTTTTCAAAATCTTAAGCAAATAAAAATTTGAAAAGCAAGGCGTGCATTTGTATTCGGCCCCCCTGCTGCCTTTCGCTGCAATTACAGCTGCAAGTCTTTTGGGGTATGTTCCTACCAGCTTTGCACATTTAGACTGAAATTTTTGCCCATTCTTCATTGCAAAATAGCCAGATTGGACGGAGAGTGTCTGTGAACAGCAATTTGCAAGCCTTGCCACAGATGCCCAATAGGATTTAGGTCTGGACTTTGACTGGGCCATTTTAACACATGAATACTCTTTGATTTAAACCATTCCATTGCAGCTTTTGCTGTATGTTTAGGATCATCGTCTTGCTGGAAGGTGAATCTCCTTTCCAGTCTCAAGTCCTTTGCAGCCTCCAATAGGTTTTCTTCTACAGGGAGTGCAGAATTATTAGGCAAGTTGTATTTTTGAGGAATAATTTTATTATTGAACAACAACCATGTTCTCAATGAACCCAAAAGACACATTAATATCAAAGCTGAATGTTTTTGGAAGTAGTTTTTAGTTTGTTTTTAGTTTTAGCTATTTTAGGGGGATATCTGTGTGTGCAAGTGACTATTACTGTGCATAATTATTAGGCAACTTAACAAAAAAAATATATACCCATTTCAATTATTTATTTTTACCAGTGAAACCAATATAACATCTCCACATTCACAAATATACATTTCTGACATTCAAAACAAAACAAAAACAAATCAGCGACCAATATAGCCACCTTTCTTTGCAAGGACACTCAAAAGCCTGCCATCCATGGATTCTGTCAGTGTTTTGATCTGTTCACCATCAACATTGCGTGCAGCAGCAACCACAGCCTCCCAGACACTGTTCAGAGAGGTGTACTGTTTTCCCTCCTTGTAAATCTCACATTTGATGATGGACCACAGGTTCTCAATGGGGTTCAGATCAGGTGAACAAGGAGGCCATGTCATTAGTTTTTCTTCTTTTATACCCTTTCTTGCCAGCCACTGTGGAGCTGTGGAGTACTTGGACGCGTGTGATGGAGCATTGTCCTGCATGAAAATCATGTTTTTCTTGAAGGATGCAGACTTCTTCCTGTACCACTGCTTGAAGAAGGTGTCTTCCAGAAACTGGCAGTAGGACTGGGAGTTGAGCTTGACTCCATCCTCAACCCGAAAAGGCCCCACAAGCTCATCTTTGATGATACAGCCCAAACCAGTACTCCACCTCCACCTTGCTGGCGTCTGAGTCGGACTGGAGCTCTCTGCCCTTTACCAATCCAGCCATGGGCCCATCCATCTGGCCCATAAAGACTCACTCTCATTTCATCAGTCCATAAAACCTTAGCAAAATCAGTCTTGAGATATTTCTTGGCCCAGTCTTGACGTTTCAGCTTGTGTGTCTTGTTCAGTGGTGGTCGTCTTTCAGCCTTTCTTACCTTGGCCATGTCTCTGAGTATTGCACACCTTGTGCTTTTGGGCACTCCAGTGATGTTGCAGCTCTAAAATATGGCCAAACTGGTGGCAAGTGGCATCTTGGCAGCTGCACGCTTGACTTTTCTCAGTTCATGGGCAGTTATTTTGCGCCTTGGTTTTTCCACACGCTTCTTGCGACCCTGTTGACTATTTTGAATGAAACGCTTGATTGTTCGATGATCACGCTTCAGAAGCTTTGCAATTTTAAGACTGCTGCATCCCTCTGCAAGATATCTCACTATTTTTGACTTTTCTGAGCCTGTCAAGTCCTTCTTTTGACCCATTTTGCCAAAGGAAAGGAAGTTGCCTAATAATTATGCACACCTGAAATAGGGTGTTGATGTCATTAGACCACACCCCTTCTCATTACAGAGATGCACATCACCTAATATGCTTAATTGGTAGTGGGCTTTCGAGCCTATACAGCTTGGAGTAAGACAACATGCATGAAGAAGATGATGTGGACAAAATACTCATTTGCCTAATAATTCTGCACTCCCTGTAGGTCTGCCCTGTATTTGGCTCCATCCATCTTCCCATCAACTCTGACCAGCTTCCCTGTCCCTGCTGAAGAAAAGCATCCCCACAGCATGATGCTGCCACCACCACCACCAGATGTAGCTTTGCTTTGCATTTATTCCCAAAAGTTCAACTTTGGGGCCCATGTTTGCCATGTCCCCTACACGGCTCCTGGTAAATTCCAAATTGGACTTTTTACATCTTTCGGTCAACAGTGGCTTTCTTCTTGGCACTCTTCCATATAGGCCAGGTTTGTGGAGAACATAACTTACATTTAGATTCTCCCACATGAGCTGTGGATTTCTGCAGCTCCTCCAGAGTGACCATCTTGGAAGCGTCTTCTGACCAGTGCTCGCCTTGCTCGGTTTGTCAGTTTAGTTTGACAGCCATGTCTTGGTAGGTTTGCATCCGGGGTGGCTGTAGCTCAGGTGGTAGAGCAGGTCACCTACTTATTGGAAGGTTGGTGGTTCAATCCAAGTCTGCTCCAGTCTGCATGCCAAATATCCTTGGGCAAGATACTAACCCCGATGCATCCATCGGCGTGTGAATGTGTGTATGAATGTTAGTTAGATAGCACTACAAACTTAGAAAAGTGCTTGGGTGAATGAACGAGTTGTGTAAAGCGCTTTGAGTGCTCAGATATAGTAGAAAAGCACTATATAAAAACCACTCTACAACCTTATCCCAAAAGGTTGATTCTGTTCGTCTGGACGGAGCATTTTCAGTGGGAGAAAGGTTTCGCAAATCTGCATAATGACTGAAACCAACACCACTGGTAAACAATGGAGGTCAGTTCCTTGATCATTAATGTGCAAATTCTCATGGCCATTGATCAAAGACCACTGATCGGTAGCCATGAATACCATTCACACAGAGTTGTGGAATAGCTGCAATCACAGCATTGTGAGAGATGTACCTTACAAATGCACGCTTTTCAGATTTTTATTTGCTTAAAATTGCAAAAGAAACATGTATTATTTTCTTACCACTTCACAATTATGTGCTACTTTGTGTTGGTCTTTCAAGTTTGTGGCTGTAAGGTGACAAAATGTGGAAAAGTTCAAGGGTAGGAATACTTTTTCAAGGCACTGTACCTAAGTTTTTTTTTTAATGTAAACAGGCTATTCATCCTGTACTTAAGAAGAACCCTGGAATGACTCATGTCAGGACACTTTGTCCTTCATAGGACACAATAAGGTATGAAAGACAAAGTGCTGATAAACAGACAGAGTAATGGAAGATTGCATCATGGTGAAAACCTTCGGTCGCATAAATGCCACAGATTTGGTGTAGGTGGCAGTGAAAGTAACAATAGAAATCAGAAGAGCCTCAGCATTACATCATCAAAGATGACCATGGCACATTTTCAGAGTAGATAGAAACTCACAGACACATTTCAGGTTTTGTTTGTTTTTTTGTTTCTTTTCCAGTTTGATGTTTGATGAGATAAGCAGGCTGCTGAACCTGTATTTATGCTTTGTCAGGGATTTGTAAGGAATTTTTTTAATCACCTAAATGTATTTCTTGCAATACAAGCTGCTGCAAATTAACAGGCCTTTATTGTTAAAATTGAACTTAACCATTACAAATGTGTTGTGGAAAGCAAAAATCTGAGAATGGATTTTCAGTTCAGACTAACAATTTTAGAACATGTATATGACAGCCAATTTAGCCTCAAAATCACTTTGGTTTAAAACAAGAAAATAAGAGCATATTTTTCTTATTAACTTTCATTGAACTTAAACTTCATACACTATGTGTACTGTACACAGTGCATGCCTTTATGTGGGTGCCTCAGCCCACACACAAAGGCATGCACTGTACATATTTGAAATTACACAGCCAGACTAACAAGAGGAAATGTGCCAAGTGAAACCTATTCATCAGGCTCAGGAATAGGATTTGTGTTGTCTATGAAAAGGTGATCTTGCCCATACAATGGTAAGTCTTTTTTTAGATGTGCCCATTGGTTTATCCAAGTTAAGTATTTACTGTTAAAGTAAAACTGGTGAACCCGTGATGTAATATTTCACCTCCAGAATGTTGTTGAGTGAGTTACTTTCTCTATATACGGCACTTTTATTTATTTATTCATGCAATTTATTTAAACAAAAAAATAATAATGATGAATAAAACTATTCACTATTACCTTTGAGGTAATAGTGAATAGGCAGTTCATTCCTGCTCGAGGAACAAACCTGTACGTAGTGACTAATGTTGTGATGTTGTCTTTGTTTTTCTGCTGACATTCGGGGGCTGGGCCCTCAACAGCCAAAAACTGATTTGATTTGACAAGTTGTTGCAGTGGACCACATTGTGGGCCTGCCAAAACTCACCTGAAAGTAAAATAATGGTTTAGTCCTTAACAGCTGAGAGTATTTAAGGCTGCCATTGGGCATTAGACAGGAGAATTATTTTTGTGCTGTGAGAAGGCTTGACATGCCAGTGTTTGTTGGCCGTGGCCAATTGTCAGCATCATCACTGATGGGGACGACAGGGAGTACAGAGAACTGACCCAAGGCTTTGATGACTGGTGGCAGCAGGACTACCTCCTGATCAACACTAGAAAAACCAAGGAGCTGGACTTCTGCAGGCACAAACATCCTCCACTGCAACCACTGAACATCCAAGGTATGGACCTTGAGGCTGTGGATAGCTACAGGTACCTTGGTGTTCATCTAAACAATAAACTGGACTGCATTCACAATTCAGATGGCCTCTACAGAAAAGGACAGAGCAGGCTGTACCTGCTGCAGAGGCTCAGGTCTTTTGGAGTGGAGGGCCCACTCCTGAAGACCTTCTATGACTCTGTGGTGGCCTCTGCCATCTTTTATGGTCTAGTCTGCTAGGGTGGCAGCATCTCTTTTGGGGACAGGAAGAGACTGAACAGGCTGACCTGGAGGGCCACCTCTGTTCTAGGATGCCCTCTGGATCCAGTGCAGGTAGTGAGTGACAGGAGAAAGGTGGCTAAGCCGTCATCCCTGTTGGACAACATCTCCCACCATGCAGGAGACTCTAACAGCACTGAGCAGCTCCTTCAGTGTCAGGCCCACGATGTGGGATGGAGAGATTTCGGAGGTCTTTCCTTCCAACTGCTGTCAGACTGTACAACATGGTCTCTGCAGGTGACCACACACGTGCAGACAGACACACACACATCCAATAAACCAGGGGTCGGCAACCTGCGGCTCTTTAGTCCTTATAGTGCAGCTCCGCGTGGTTTGGGCAAATAAATTAGAAGTTTTTAGCTGAAGTGTATTTTATTTATGTTAGTTCTTTTCAACTCGTAGCTCTAAATTGGAAGATTATTGTGATATTGAAATATAAAAATAAAATTATATTCTATTATATTTTCATCGCTCAAAATAAGAGTCACACTCGCGGAAGCCGGTAGGCTATACCCGCCGAAACGCCGTGCATTTATCGAGACTTTCAACCCCAGGTAGGCCAATTATGGATCTTCGGATCCACATTATGTCAGCAGCTGTTCTCCACCGTGAACTATGTTAAAGACAAACCCCGCTCACGCCTGACAGATGACAGCTTACAGTCCTGCGTAAACTGACTTCGTATAGCCCCAATTTGCGGACTCTGTGCGCAGAGGTTCAGGAGCAGAAGTCCCATTGTAAACAAATCACGGCAGACCCAACGATGTTTCCATGAGCATGCTTTTGAGCATCTCTTTATTGAGCACTTTTCACACACGGTTGCTGTACGCATACAGCCGGCTGTAGCTTTTCAGCTCACAGCCCGACATACACCACCAACAACACAACAGCACAGATAGCACAGACGTAAAGGCAGCAAGGCGTGATTGCGGGTGTCGCTCAGGTGCGTCCGCCTCCCTTGCAGCGGCGCTGCAAACCACGCCCCGCCGCACGTATTAACCAGGTAAAATACATATTTAGGCAGAATTTTGCAAATATCTATTTTTCATTTTTCAGCAGCATAGTGCTTTTTTCCAATTATTTTTTTAAGAGTCAGGTCAAGGCTCCAACAGCCTAAAGGCGATATAAGGGTGGCGGCTGATAACAGTTATTGTTTGCTACATGGATCATTTTAGTTCAGGTTGGTGTCTTTCCTTTTGTTATATTTCTTTAAGAGTTCAAAATGTGTTGATTACATAAATATAATTTAATTTTCTCTGTAGCACTTCATGGATTTCATAAGCAACACACCTTAGTTGTTCACACAAAGCATAAAGATAAAAAACAATATATACAGTGCAGTGGCGGTCCTAGCCTGTTTGGCGCCCTGGGCGAACACTCCCACTGAACACTTCCCCCCCCCCCCCACACACACACACACAAAACATATTAAGGCATGTACATTAACATAAAACTGTTGTTGGAACCATACTGAATTTCACCACAGAAACACACACATGCACATATGAAGAGAGAGAGAGTATGCATAGTATGCAAACGGCTACCAAACAGCCATCATAATTCGTCATACAATGAGAACAGGACAAATCAACAATTGACAATGAATAATTAATATTAAAATCTGTAACATAATGTATTGTTTGGAGTTTAGTCTGTTACTGTTACTATTTTTACCATTTCTTCTTGGAGCAACTGTAACCCACATTATTTCCTTAGGGATTAATAAAGCATTCTGATTCTGATTGTTTCAGGATGACCTGCCATTATCCAATGACACATCTGCTTACCTGTATCTTTTGCTCGTTTCTCCTCCTCTTCTTTCTCTTTTTTCTAAACTGAGCACCTGATGGCTTTGAACTTTTCTTGTCCATCTTCCATTGGTTTTAATTTTGCACTCCAGTATGAACACCCATCCCCCAACCCGAGGATCACCACAACATAACCTAATAGACCTACACCTTAGTTCACAGATTCACTTTGTCTAGGGTGTATTTCTGGGATTTCGCACAACCCAGGATTCAAATCATGAATACATAATGGGCTTGGATTTACAACATTATGAATGAAATCTGCTCTATTTGGAAGCAGCCAGCCCCCCTTTCCTTTCGACGAGTTGTGTGAGACTTTAAATCATCAAACTGTAAATTATAAATTTTAAATTGTTATTGATCCCTTTGCCCCGAGTCCTAAAGTGTATCTTTATTTTCTTACTCTTCTTATATTTATTGTTTGTTTACTTGCACTGCTGTAACTGGAGCCTCATCGTCTCGTCTCTCTATATACTGGACTGTATGTAGCGGAGATGACAATAAAGTTTACTTTGACTTCAGCAGCGAGCAGGCGCACCGAGGGCTCTCGCGCTCACTTTTCACATATAGAATTTCGAAAAAACATCGGTGCAAATTATAAGTCTGTATCATAATGTCTGGTGTTTTCGTGTTTGTTGGTTTGTTTTTATTTTGTTTTATTTTGAGAGTTTGTTAGTAAATGCTGCTTCAGCCAGCCAGTGAATCCCCTGCCGCCCCGCCCTCTCCTCTCTGTGCCGCAAGCACCAGGCGCACCTCGCAAACGGAGGGCACCCTTACTCCCAGCAAATAGGCGATAGAAAACCGATCGGTGCCTATGACATTCCCAATATGCGCTGGCACTTTTTTTTTTTGATGATGCCGTGATGCCGCCCCCCACCACGATGCCGCCCCGGGCAACCGGCCGTGTCGCCCGTATCAAAAACCGCTACTGATACAGTGTTATCTTCATTTTAGATGTCAAAAAGTATTTGCGGCTCCCAGTGTTTTCTTTTGCGTGGAAATCGGGTCCAAATGGCTCTTTGGGTGTAAAAGGTTGCAGACCCCTGCAATAAACAATGGTAACCCCCTTTTGCCCTATCTCCCTGATATACAATATTATCTAGTGCTATTTTCCTAATATAACAAAGTATTTTATTCTATTTTGTATAGTACTTTATTCTATTGTATATGGTATTTTATTCTGTTTTGTATTATATGTTATTCTATTTTATTTTATTCTGTTCTATTGCTTTTTTTTTTCTTAATTTTTTTTATTGCTCTTAACTTGTACTTTCTGCCATGACCAAAAACTTTTTCCCACATGTGAGGCTAATAAAGGTTTATCTTATCTTATCTTATTGCCATGGCAAATAAACTCCTCTTGCTTCCACCATACTGTGTCTCAGTCTTCCTCACTGGAAATCGAGCTGCAAAAGGCTGCCTTGTCACAGTGCACATACACTAGATGGCCATTTGCTTTCACACACATATGAACTTGAGTAATATCCCATTCTTAATCCGTAAGGTTTAATATGATGTCAAACCACCCTTTGCAACTGTAACAGCTTTGACTCTTATGTGAAGGCTTTCCACAAGGTTTAGGAATGTGTTTATGGAAAGTTTTGATGAGAAGACATGGCTCACAGTCTCAGGTCTAATTTTTCCCAAAGGTGTTTTATCAGGTTGAGGTCAGGCCAGTCAAGTTCTTCCACACAAAACTCGCCCAACCACGATTTTATGGTTGCTTTGTAGTGGTGCATAGTCATGCTGGACCACGAAGAAGCCATAACTTTTCTCTCAAAGTTGGGAGCTTGAAATTGTGGCAAAGTGCCTTGTCCAACTCCTTACAATCCCCCCACCCACCAAACTTTAAACTTGGCACAATGCAGTAAGAAGTACCATTCCAATGACAACCGTCAAACCCATCAGATTGCCAGACGGAGAAGTGAGTGTGGCCGGGCGTGGTTGGTGGCGTGGTGTATATATATGTACTTCCTGTGCTAGGAAGTACATATACAGGGAGTGCAGAATTATTAGGCAAATGAGTATTTTGTCCACATCATCCTCTTCATGCATGTTGTCTTACTCCAAGCTGTATAGGCTCGAAAGCCTACTACCAATTAAGCATATTAGGTGATGTGCATCTCTGTAATGAGAAGGGGTGTGGTCTAAGGACATCAACACCCTATATCAGGTGTGCATAATTATTAGGCAACTTCCTTTCCTTTGGTAAAATGGGTCAAAAGAAGGACTTGACAGGCTCAGAAAAGTCATAAATAGTGAGATATCTTGCAGAGGGATGCAGCAGTCTTAAAATTGCAAAGCTTCTGAAGCGTGATCATCGAACAATCAAGCGTTTCATTCAAAATACTCAACAGGCATGAGCTACAAAGTCAGCCTGTCTGAGCGTGCTCAGAACACCCGTGGTCAGGAAAGTTGGAGTAATGTCTGTTGGCGGCTCCTTCATATGGGACCCAAATACATACACAACTCACAAAGAAGCGTGTGGAAAAACCAAGGCGCAAAATAACTGCCCATGAACTGAGAAAAGTCAAGCGTGCAGCTGCCAAGATGCCACTTGCCACCAGTTTGGCCATATTTCAGAGCTGCAACATCACTGGAGTGCCCAAAAGCACAAGGTGTGCAATACTCAGAGACATGGCCAAGGTAAGAAAGGCTGAAAGACGACCACCACTGAACAAGACACACAAGCTGAAACGTCAAGGCTGGGCCAAGAAATATCTCAAGACTGATTTTTCTAAGGTTTTATGGACTGATGAAATGAGAGTGAGTCTTGATGGGCCAGATGGATGGGCCCGTGGCTGGATTGGTAAAGGGCAGAGAGCTCCAGTCCGACTCAGACGCCAGCAAGGTGGAGGTGGAGTACTGGTTTGGGCTGGTATCATCAAAGATGAGCTTGTGGGGCCTTTTCGGGTTGAGGATGGAGTCAAGCTCAACTCCCAGTCCTACTGCCAGTTTCTGGAAGAGACCTTCTTCAAGCAGTGGTACAGGAAGAAGTCTGCATCCTTCAAGAAAAACATGATTTTCATGCAGGACAATGCTCCATCACACGCGTCCAAGTACTCCACAGCTCCACAGTGGCTGGCAAGAAAGGGTATAAAAGAAGAAAAACTAATGACATGGCCTCCTTGTTCACCTGATCTGAACCCCATTGAGAACCTGTGGTCCATCATCAAATGTGAGATTTACAAGGAGGGAAAACAGTACATCTCTCTGAACAGTGTCTGGGAGGCTGTGGTTGCTGCTGCACGCAATGTTGATGGTGAACAGATCAAAACACTGACAGAATCCATGGATGGCAGGCTTTTGAGTGTCCTTGCAAAGAAAGGTGGCTATATTGGTCGCTGATTTGTTTTTGTTTTGTTTTTGAATGTCAGAAATGTATATTTGTGAATGTGGAGATGTTATATTGGTTTCACTGGTAAAAATAAATAATTGAAATGGGTATATATTTGTTTTTTGTTAAGTTGCCTAATAATTATGCACAGTAATAGTCACCTGCACACACAGATATCCCCTAAAATAGCTAAAACTAAAACAAACTAAAACTACTTCCAAAAACATTCAGCTTTGATATTAATGAGTTTTTTGGGTTCATTGAGAACATGGTTGTTGTTCAATAATAAAATTATTCCTCAAAAATACAACTTGCCTAATAATTCTGCACTCCCTGTATATAGATTGTACTGTTTATAAGGAAACAGTTTTTTATAGGACCCTTCTTGCTGAGAATGCATCATTTGCTTTGGTTTTCTTCTTCTTGTTCTTTTTTTTTTTAAAAAAACATGAATGGTTTGGAGACATTCTCTGGAAATCAGAAAGTATTTGGTAATCAAAAGCATGTGATTTTCTAAAAATAGCCAATTACATTTTACATCCATTACCTAACAAAAAAATATGTACAAAAACAGCAATCATGCATTTTGCATATTGAATGTGAACATTAAACTGCATATGGATTTTCTTCTTAATATGTCTTTTTGCAATAATCTACAAAGATGATGTTAATCAATTTCCATTGTTGCAACAACAACAAAAAAAAGTTTGTTTGCAGTTCAGTTAATGGGCCAAGAAACTGAATTGTATTTCCAAGAAAGAGTCACATGAAAAAAATTGTAATTTGCTAACCACAGGTCTGATTAATGACGTCAAAGTCATAAGACGTATGTTTTTGATTGTGGTGTGACATAGATGTTCCACTTCCACTTTTTCTGCTGAGTGCTGTGACTATTTTCATAGCTCTGCAGTTTCTGTTTTTTTATGACTTCAAACATGTATTTCCCAATAATAAAAAATACCCCTCAAACCTTATTGCAAATTCACTAAACACTACATGGAAAACTCTGAAGAGGCCACCATCTGTAAGATGCATCTCTGCAATGCATGCATTTGGCCTGACAAAGCATGTAGCTTTGTCAGGTGTCTCCTGCATCTCTGAGTCACTATAACTAATGAACTAATGACTGATGGCTGGATGTTTTCCTTAGACGTCCATGTCATAAACTTAAAAAAACAAACAAACTGGAGTGTACTGTTGTTAACAAAGTACCTTTGTAGCAAATTTAAGCTTTTGGTAACTACTAAGTGTGTGTTTGTTGTGTTAATGCTATGTTTGATTCTAAGATTCTATGATTCACGCATTCACATCCATTCATACAAGCAGGGTTTTTTATGCTTTTTTTTTTTTTTGTCAAAGTGCTTTTCTCTCACACTGATGGATGCACTGGACTGATGGGTGCAACTTGGGGGTTCAGTAGCTTGCCCAAGGATACTTCGGCGTTCAGAGTTCAGAGCCATGAATCCAAACACCCTTTGATTAGCAGATGACTTGCCAGCCCATTCAAAGAGAAACCCCATGTTTCTCATAAGGACACAAACCCCATGTTTCTCTTTGAATTTCCCTCCCTCCCTCCCTCCATCCATCCATCCATCCATCCATCCATCTTCTTCCGCTTATCTGGGGCCGGGTCGTGGGGGCAACAGCCTAAGCAGAGAAGCCCAGACCTCCCTCTCCCCAACCATAGGTGAGGGTAGGGACTGAATTTTCAGTCAAACACAAATTATTAGGGTAAGGGGTTAGGGATAATTAAAAACATCCTGCCTTAGTGTTTTTAATTATTTCTAGTTTTCTAGTTTTTGACTAATTTACATTTTCTATATAATCTTATTGATTTTATAGTGGTGTGCAACAGCACTTATATTAGCCATTTTGACTGTAGTGTTTGCTTAAAATAGTGGCCACATCTTTGCAAGGACACATAAGTAACCTAAGTTGGATGGGTGATGGTCAAATAATTTCCAGAGTTAACAACCAGGGCTTCCTTGTTTGTGTTCCCTTGCAAACTTTGCACTCTGTATGTTGCACTCTGTAACCTTGCTCATTGACAAATGATTTGGAAATGACTGATCACTCCCACATACGCCATAATTCAGTGTATCTTGGTTCTTGGGTTCTCAAGAACCAAAACAACTCAAATACAGCATGTCTGTCAGGGAAAGCCATAAAGGACTTTGTGCTTGCATTGGCTTTGAGGAATATTAACCGATTCTACTGCTAAGAAAACATTCAGCTCTGGAAATTGCTTTTGCTTGAGTTTCTTCATGTTAAAAGGGAGTTTTTCCTTCCCACTGTCTACATTTTCATGCAGATTCATGCAATTGCATCAGACAGATATTGTCGCCATGTTCATCAGTGAAACCCAGGTTTCAAACTCACTTTGACACCTCACAGTCAAACAACAGGTCTGAAAGAAGGCTAGACAACTTCTACATCCTCTTTTGACAAGCTTGATTTTTGCAGCTTCTGCTAGTATGGAACTACTAGTCCTGATGTACTGATGTATTTTTCTCTTACATCACCAACATAATTACAGCACTAATAATATTTTCGTCTTGATGCATGCTCAATCATCCAGGTAAGTAAATCCCCAAAAGCTGATTCTGTTCATCTGGACGTAGCATTTTCAATGGGAGAAATGTTTCACCACTGAAGGAACAATGGGCTGGGAGGTCAGTTCCTTGATCATTAATATGATCGCTGATATGATGAGGAGCGCTGGTTTGAGCGGGGAGTCAAGGAGGAGGAGGACGTGAAAAAGGAAAGACCATCTCTGAATCAAGGAGGGCGCCTAAGGGTACGTCTTTCACCATATTACAATGCTGTGATTGCAGCCATTCCCCAACTCCCTGTGAATGGTTCTCATTGCCATTGATCAGTGGTCTTTGATCAGCGGTTGTTGATCAATGGTCATGAGAATTTGCATATTAATGATCAAGGAACTGACCTCCCAGCCCATTGTTCCTTCAGTGGTGCTAGTTTCAGTCATTATGCAAATGTACTGTTTATAAGATTGGGGAAACCTGCAGTCAGCTGAGACTGAAGAAGTCAGTTGGATGAGCAATGAAACGTTTCTCCCACTGAAAACACTACGTCCAGATGAACAGGATCAACTTTTGGGGAGCACTAATGACAATAATAATAATTATTATTATAACAATAATAATAATAATAATTATGTAGTATTTATGAAGTCTGTCACTGACCTCAGCTACAACTTAGCAGGCCAA
Organism: Oreochromis aureus; assembly: GCF_013358895.1. Lineage (NCBI taxonomy): Eukaryota > Metazoa > Chordata > Actinopteri > Cichliformes > Cichlidae > Oreochromis > Oreochromis aureus. Next base: position 34,895,267 of record NC_052953.1, read on the forward strand.
AAATGATCTCAAACTAAAAGTGATGTTTTAGGTCAGATTAAAGCCATTTTCAAGGTTGCATCACTTTTCCTTACTTTAACTTTCATCAAAGGAAATATCTTCTTTGTGATTGGATTGACAGATTATTTCCTGCTAATTACACAAGAGATAAGATAAGATAAGATAAGATAAGATAACCTTTATTAGTCCCACACGTGGGAAATTTGTTTTGTCACAGCAGGAAGTGGACAGTGCAAAAGTTATGAAGCAAAAATTAGAATACAATAAGAATAAATACAGTACACAACTGTACAGAATAGAATAAAATAAAATACTATATACAGTAGAATAAAATAGAATAAAATATGCAATAAGATAAAAATAGAATACAAATGCTATATACAACTGAGTAAAACTACAATGATGCCAGAAAAGATTATTGCACTTAGTCTTATTGCACATGTGTGGATGTGTGTGTTTGATCAGTTAAAGTCTTTGTTGTAGAGTCTGACAGCAGTGGGGAGGAAAGACCGGCAAAATCTCTCCGTCCCACACCGTGGGTGCCGCAGCCTGCCACTGAAGGAGCTGCTCAGTGCTGTCAGAGTGTCCTGCATGGGGTGGGAGATGTTGTCCAACAGTGATGACAGCTTAGCCGCCATTCTCCTGTCACTCACCACTTCCACTGGGTCCAGAGGGCATCCTAGAACAGAGGTGGCCCTTCGGATCAGCCTGTTCAGTCTCTTCCTGTCCCCAGCAGAGATGCTGCCGCCCCAGCAGACCACACCATAAAAGATGGCAGAGGCCACCACAGAGTCATAGAAGGTCTTCAGGAGTGGGCCCTCCACTCCAAACGACCTGAGTCTCCGCAGCAGGTACAGCCTGCTCTGCCCTTTCCTGTAGAGGGCGTCTGAGTTATGAGTCCAGTCCAGTTTGTTGTTCAGATGAACACCAAGGTACCTGTAGCTGTCCACAGCCTCAATGTCCATACCTTGGATGTTCAGTGGTTGCAGTGGAGAATGCTTGTGCCTGCTGAAGCCTACCACCAGCTCCTTGGTTTTACTGGCGTTGATCTGGAGGTAGTTCAGCTGGCACCAGTCCACAAAGTCTTGAGTCAGTCCTCTGTACTCCTTGTCGTCCCCATCAGTGATGAGGCCGACTATTGCAGAGTCATCAGAGAACTTCTGCAGGAAGCACTGGGTGGAGTTGTGGGAGAAGTCTGCAGTGTAGATGGTGAAGAGGGCGGAGCCAGAACCGTTCCCTGTGGGGCCCCGTACTGCAGACGACCCTGTCCGACACACAGCCCTGAGTCCTCACATACTGTGGTCGGTCGGTGAGGTAGTCCAAAATCCAGGTAGTGAGGTGATGGCCCACTCCAGAGTTCTCCAGCTTGTCCTTCAGAACCGAGGGAAGAATAGTGTTGAAGGCACTGGAGAAATCAAAGAACATGATTCTCACAGTGCTCCCAGCGGTCTCCAGGTGAGCGAGGGAACGATGTAGGAGGTGAATGATGGCATCATCCGCTCCAATGCCAGGTTGGTAGGCAAACTGAAGTGGGCCCAGTGATGAGCTCACCAGGCGCCGAAGCTAAGCCAGGACCAACCGCTCCAGGGTCTCCATCAGGTGGGATGTCAGAGCCACCGGCCTGTAGCTGTTGAGGTCCTTGGGGCATGAAGTCTTTGGCACTGGTACAACACAGGAGGTTTTCCAGAGCTGTGGGACTCTCCCCAGCCTCAGGCTCAGGTTGAAGAGGTGCTCCATCACCCCACACAGTTGGGCTGCGCAGGACCTGACGACCCTCAAGCTGATGCCATCTGGGCCTGCTGCCTTCTTGGCTTTAATCCTCCTCAGTTCCCTCCTAACCTGGGTGGTTGAGAGAGACAGGCTGGAGCCTTGTGTTGAGCATCAAGAAGCCATCTAGTGATCCAATTTTCATTCATTTAACCAAAGTGATAAGGAATCATGCCAAGAAGAGCAAGGTATCCTACGACTTGGTAATCTAAGGAGCTTGGAAAGAAAAGTAACTAAACATCTTTAAGTTTCTTGAAAGCATCTCACCTTCACCAGAAGCTTCTTCTCCAACAGGGTTTACATCTGAGATTACCTGAGATTGACTTAATCCACAGGGCATTGTTAGAGTGTATGCAGGAGAACGGGTACAGAAAGTACTTTCCTGCACTTTTGATGAAGTTCATGAAAATAAAACTCTTCTATACATCCTCATTTTAGCGCCTATTGCCTTTGCATCATATCCTGTTTTTGTAAAAGATTCCTTTGTGGCTAAATGCTAAAAGTAGATTGGACTTGAAATATTGAACTTCTGTATTTGTTGCTCTTAACTGTGTAAATTAACAGGTTTGCATTTCATTGCTGTGGAATTAGAGAATTTAAATCAAATCTCAGTCATATATTTTTTTTTTAATTTCTGTTATCATATAAGAAGTGCTCTTTCCTTGTTGGAATGGAATCTTGGTTTATGCCAAAACTATCGCACATCTGATAATATGTATTGTAGGGTCACTACATTATAATATAAAGTGCCTTTAAGGTGACTGCTGTAGTGATTTAGCACTATATAAACTGTGAGAGTGAGAGCCAGGTCTCAGCACAATGAGAATGTGTGGTCTGACTGAGGAATGTGTCTGAAAAATCTAGATCTCACAGTGTTCCTAGAGATAAACGTTTGACATTAGAAGAATGTAACAAAAATTTAAAAAATGTAAAAAGACAATACGGCAAGAATAAGATGTGATTATTAGTTAGTAATGTCTGTGAAGGCTCTTAGTCATCTAGGTCACTGTAGTCTAAGGAGCTTTGGGAGAAAAAAGCGTCTGGACTTCTTTAAGTCACTTGAAGATGTTTCACCTCTCATTCGAAAAGCTTCTTCAGTCCTAAGGTCAAATGGTGGAGGGTTTAAATATGGTACTCTCCACCAGATTAAACATAGAATTACCATTTATATGTGAATTTGCTGATAGTTAATTATGCTCAATGTTGAACAGAACATAATCAGTAATTATAATATATAAAGTATAAAGATGTTTGAGTTTGGCTAAAATGATCAATAAAAATAAAAGTTAAAAAATAAAGATTTTGGAGACATGCCCAACTCAGGCCTAGCTGACTGTGTAGAAATAGCCTTGAGTGATATGACAGTGTGTGTGTGTGTGTGTGTGTGAGGGAGAGAGAGAGAGAGAGTAAATGAGAGCCCACACGAGGTCTCTGAATATCTGACTTTTACAGTTTATGATTTAGTACGGTAGGCTTCAGACAGCAGCGCCTCCATTTCCTGAGGGTTCTGAGATGGAACAGGCTGCAGACTAACCTATTATTGTGTGAGAGTATGCTGGTGCACGCCATCCTTGTGTTGTACACTGGTTGCACAACAGCGGACAAGAAGAGGCTCCAGAGGGTCATCAGAACTGCAGAAAAGGTGATCGGCTGTCCATCCTACCCCCTGGAGTCCATTGCCAGCTCTAGATGTCTCTCCAGAGCCAGGGCGATTATAGAAGACCACCTCCATCCTAACCACCACCTCTTCAACATCCTGCCCTATGGAATAAGGTTCAGATCAATCAGGTGCAAAACCAAAAGACTAAAGAACAGCTTCTACCCGTGGGCTGTCCGAACCATAAATGCAAATTAAGAGTGTGAACAGATTTTCAATCTGCACAATGACAATAAGAAAGTTCTAAGTTCTAAGAAAACATATTTGGTTTAATTGGGATTATGCTTAATGATCAGTGAATCTTATGTACACCTGATTGGTTTACTAGATATTAGAGAGTTGGGATGAGTGGGCACTTGAAGTATGAACTGGGATGCCTGGAGGCATTCTGGATCAGTCTCTGGCACCCTGCAAGTTGAGCAGTTAAAAGGATTGGATTTCAGGAGTTCACCAATTGAAATTCCAGCAGAGGTGCCAAGGGGAGATGGCCACGGTGAACTTACAGATTGGACTTGGATTGAACTCTATTTCTGCTCATCGTCATCATCATCATTATCATCATTGCGGTGTTTAATTATAACTCTGAGAAGGATTTGGACTTTCATCATTTTCCTAGTAGATTGCAGCTTCTTAAGACTTCCAAAGTTTTCCCTGTGGATTATAACTTGGAGATGATGTGGGAGCTATCAAGGAATCCTGTTTTCCGTATTATTTCTATTAACACAGAGCACTGAGGTGGAACACATCGTCAGTGCTGGAAATGCCATCACCAACCTCTCTCTCCCCACAGATGAGAACAAAATCTTATTCTTATTGTATTCCAGTGTTCTCTAATTTTTGCTATATAACTTTGCATTGTCCACTTTCTGCTATAACAAAACAAATTTCCCACGTGTGGGAGTAATAAAGGTTATCTTATTTTATCTTATCTTGAAATTAGAATTGTTTTTTAACTTTTGCTTTGCTTTTACCAAGCTGTTTTAATAAAATCTTCTGCAATTAGAGTCTAAACTATGAACATTTCCTTTTTAACCCTTTGTGAAACAATAAAATTATCAAAGTATTAATCTATATTAGTCCAAATAGCTCTAATAGGTTACTCTAGCCTTTTTTTCTAGCCTGCAGTCCAGGCTTCTAAAACCATCCCAGGTTAAGTGCCATGATCTAGAATGGAGCTGCCTGATCAGTGTGACTGATAACATTTGACCTGCAATGCTACTCGGGTTTTTTCATATCAAACTGGGCAAACACGGATAACACCTGTATGTCGAGGCAGTCAGGCTGGGCGAGTCCCCTCCACCACCCATTGGCTCCAGAACCTTTGGTCAGGGCATCTCCAAAACTGCAACTCTTGTAGGGTGTTCCTGGTCTGCAGTGGTCAGTATCTACGAAAAGCAAGGAAGGAAGGAACAATGGTGAACCTGTGACAGAGTCATGGACAGCCAAGGCTCCTGTGGGGAGCATGTTAAAAGACCTCAGTAGACAAGCTGCTGTAGCTCAAATTGCCAAAATCATTTGTGCTGGTTCTGATAGAAAGGTGTCAAAATGCGCAGTACATTGCAATTTGTTGATTATGGAACTTTAAGCCAAGGACCAGTCAGGGTGCCCGTGCTGAGCCCTGTCCCTCACTAAAAGTGCCTACTGGGCATGTGAGTAACAGAACAGGACCTCAGAGCAATGGAAGAAGGTGACCTGGCCTGAATCACATTTCTTTTACATCATGGAGCGTTTGCATCACTTATCTGGAAAACACGTGGCACTAAGATGCACTATGGAAAGACGGCAAGGTCAGCTGGGAAACCATCCCAGACATGTGGATTCTGCCACATACCACCTACCAAGCACTGTTCCAGACTATGTAGCCCCTTTTATGCAAACAATATTCCCTGATGGCCGTGGCCTCTTTCAGCTCTGCCGCAAAGCATAAAGAATGATTCACAAATGGTTTGGGGAGCACATCAATGAGTTTGAGGTGTTGACTTGGCCTCTAAATGCCCAGATCTAATATCCTGGTGCCTATAGCACCCATAGCACACCTTCAGGGGTCTAGTGAAGTCCATGCCTTAATGGGTCGAATCAGTATTAGGCAGGTGGCCATAATGTTATGGCTGATGAGTATAATTGCCCCCTTACGTAACAACTTTTGATGCCACAGTTGGCAGCAAGACTATAAATCAAGCATTTGGTTGAGTTTTTTATGCTGCTGTGGAGAGATTTTGGCTCATGCTTCTTTGCAGAGTTGTATGGAAAAAACATGTTTTCCATCAAACGCTGCGATGAAACAGGTCACGTGTTACAAAAACAGCCACAGTGTGAGGAACAATATCCTCAGATATCCCAAAATAACAGAACTGATCACATCTTATCATTATTTACACCTGTCACACAATCATTTAATCATTCATCAGGGCAAAGTGCATGCTTCCTTCTGCAGGGTGATTGAGATTTCTGGGTGCAGTTCAATAAGCAGGAAATAGTTCCTGGTTGCTAATTTGCTCCATTAAGATAAAGAAGAGATTTACTTAAAATTGAGTGCTGCTGTAAATCACTTGCCAAACTGCCCGTGTATAAAAGTTTGAGCTTCCTGAATATCTTGAGAAAACGTTCCTGGTTGAAGGAAAGCTTTGTCTTCAGCCCGGTTAGGTGGAGCACAAAAACAGAAAAAGTTTCCACTTGTGATTCACTGCAATGACTAAGTGGCTGTGTCTTGCCAGGAATCCCCAGGAACAGTGCCTCAAGGGAGCGGTCTTACAAAAATATTCTGCTTGTAACTGGGAAAGCAAATACTATGGACAACTGCTTTAATACCATAACATTAGGTTATCTTAGAGATGTGAAGATGCAACAAACACACTCCCTTTTACCAAAGAAACCATTCATCAGGAGAAAAGATAAAGTGAAAACTAAAACTTTCCACCCACTGACAGTTTCAGGCACAGAACCGTTACTTGCAGAGACAAACAGTTCCCACAAACTGAGCCTCTGACTTTGGACATGAAACATTTGAAATATGAGGAAATGTCTTACATGTAAGGTCAGAAAGTGAAACAAATCTGTAATGATCACCAAAAAACGGGAAATCGTGTCTTGGCATAAACTTTTATTTTAGAAACTATTCCCACAACTCGCACAAATATACAAGTTCACAAATTATGTAATTTCTTTCATTGTAGGAAATGCTGATTTATATACCACCAAGTATAGAATTCCCTGCAAGCAATGAATTAAATAATTAAATACAAACACATATTTCTAGGCTTGTTAAATAGGTATATATGAGCACACAGCAGCAACTCGTAGGTTAAAAGTATAAAGTGAAGTTTCACACATATATCTTTTCATCAGTTTACAATGAATCCCGTGGAAAAAACAACAAACAATAGTTACATTCTACCACATATAAATACTATGGTATACAATGTAATCCATCACTAACTCTGCAACTGAGTCTTCCAGCATCCCTCAAACATCTCGAGCCACACCTGCAGGTAGTGCAGTGGTGTAAGCATTCCCCCCAACATTGCACATGCTTCCTATTACACATCAATAAACTATGAGTATGACTCAGAGAAATTCTCTTACCGTCAGCGTTAAAACACTGACACCAGCGATGCACAGTGCTCATACGGACAAACTGCTGTGCTAAATCTTTTAAACATCATGTCAAAACACAATAAAAGTTGTGTGGCGCTGAGATGCTTTTATCACCACATTTAAGCTTTATTACCTGATGAGAGCATCACAGGTTTAGACTCCTACAAACATGTTACAATGACTACAGGACTGGACACTAAGCAACCAGTGCTGCATTTAATCAGCATACCACAGCACAACTGTATTTACAACTGTACAAAAAATTCATATTTCAGCTAATGCTTCCACTCCTTTTTGTTTCCTGCATCATTCACCATGTGGCCAATTAACTTTCTACTGGCGTCCTTTGAGCCAATATAACCTCTTGTTTTAAAACCTAATTTTTCGCAGTACATGGTATTTAGCCAAGAAGTCTCGTTTTTAGTTAGCTGAGATGGAGTCTTACAGCTTAAAGTATCAGCCTCCAATTTAGGCGAAGTGGCCTTCAGTGTAACTTTTAAATCTCGATACAATTTAAATGAGAGAGTTATAGAAAAATTAAGGGAGGAATTAGCTACAGAGACCAAAACTATTTCAGTAAAATGCTGTAAACATAATGTTTAAATGCTGTACAGTGTAGGACTTTGAACTAGAGATCTATGAGAACTGACTCACTTTTGGGGCCAGTCCAAACAGGCCAAGTCCTTCTTAGTTGTGACCGGAAATAAATACAGTCATGATGACAACAGTATATGTGTGGCTGGAAATTATGGGCTAATGATTCACTGTCTTCGGAAAACTTCTGAGCAGTGTCTCTATTTCAGCATAAAGTTCATATTTGGTCATGTCTTCGGCTCTTTTGCTTTTAGATCTTGAGACTGTTTGACTTTGAGAAATTTAAACCGAACTTGAGAAAATATTTCAAAACACTTTAAAAGGGACCATCACCAACAATTATCACAATGGCAAAATACATATTTTAATTCCAGACATATAAAATAAGAAGTAGGCTATGTAGGATATAATTGATGAGTTTTGCAGTTATACGAGTTAGGTGCTGTCAAGGACATATATTATATTTTATACCAGGAAACCACTATTTAGGAGGCAGCATGTAAAGTAAGCTGTCGTTAATGAGTAAAAAACAATGCAGCTTATAACTTGCATAGGGTGAAATTAACCCGCTGTCATAGCTTGTTCAATAGCTTCTCACTGCTGTTAATCAATCAGTAGCTGCATATGTTTCATGAGCAAAAGGAGTAAAGGGGAAACCATAAAATACACTGATTTTCCTGGAGAAGAGGCTAAAAACCATCCTCAAGATCGGATTCGGGCAATCTTGGGTATGTGATATAGATATTAGTGAGGAAAAAGCACAGCGCCAAAGAACACTTCGTATTCTTTCTTGGTAATATATTCTGGATGTGATGACATCACACGTAGTTTGTCTTTTGCTTTCAGGAAAAAGAAGCCAGCTGTATAGAGGGATTTACTCCAGACATCTTCGCTGCAGCTCATTGTGTGGATTGATGAGAGGAGAGTCATATCATTATTGTATTCTTCTGAACTATGCAACACCTTGTTCATCAGTTTTTTATGGAAAGGACACACTGAACCACTATACGTGATCTGCAGGTAGACACTGTACAAGCCATCTCTGGGCACCACAAGATCCCCATTGGAGTAGCTGAAGCCCCCGTGACAGTAAGCATTTCCGATGTCATGTGCCCATTGAAGGTACGGCCCATTCGTGTTATTCCCTACAGGAGCTAAAGAAGAAAAAAAAGAAAAACTAAGGTTACTTATGCTTCTACTTGTCTATGATTTATAGCTAGCTTCAATCTTGAGTAAAAGTGAATGACTTCTTGCAGAGTCATGTGCAAATAATTTAGGCACAGAACCTTTTTTTATTTATCATAAAAAAAGGTTCTCCATACAAAGTGTGGTTAATGAAAAAAACTTAAATCAGCATAAGATCAAGACACACACACACACCTTTTTTAACTTTACCTGTTAGCATGGCAGCTGGATTATCCAAGTTTTGATGTCTTGAAGTTTCTAGTTTGTTGACTACAACACAGATTGAAAAGAGAGATTGTTTGAAATGTGGTAATGGCATTTCTGTTTTAACTTTATGCTAACACAGTATTAACCATTTACCTGACAGGTCGGGTGGCGTGGTTGGCTGTAAGGAAACAGACAAAGTCTTAGCATACTTTATTATAATGACACTTTAGAATGTAGATGCCCCAAAAATATGATATAACTCTATGCCAATCTACCCTACACTATTTTCACCAAAGTGTAATAGCAGAACACTGTTTATGTATATTAGAAACAATAACCACAGGAACACTCAAACTATAGGTGCCTGGTAAATGAGCTCAACATTTAGGGAATATTACATCAATTTCAACAGTTTTGCTTCCTGGTTAAATAATGGTTTGGGACTAAAAGATAGACACTCTCCAAATCTGATTTTATATATATATATATATACATATATATATATATATACATTACATTTTATATACATTATACAACTATATACCCTGTTTTACTGCAGGAAGCAGGTTTCAAAACATTGATATTCATTGACATGAATGTCTTTAAATTTTTTTGGATGCTTCACTGAATCTGTGGTTCAGATTTACTGAAGTATTATGACCTCATTTGTTTGAGGACCACACAGTTTTTAGTGTTGTGCCAAAAAGTGATCATCTGACAAAAAGTGATTTCCGATGTTTCTGTGTTCTATTTCAGCAATTATTTTTCTAAGTAATAAATATCTATAACATATATATAAATATCTTTACTTACCAAGAACTTTATTGGTAAAAAGACTGTAGTGAAAACAATCTAGGAAGGCTTTATGTAAGAGATGACCAAGTATCTTTGCCAGCATGTTTATGATGCTGCATTATTGTACCTGTAAACAATCTAGTCCTTTTCAGTCACATAAAATATTCTTTTAGAACTGTGATGTTATATTTGTTTCAAGTTCTGTTCGCCTCTTGGCCAGATCTCTCTTGAAATTACTTTTTTCCCCCATTTTAAATAAATAAAAGATATATAAAATCCTCTTTGCCAAAAACTGATTGTGGCTTCTACTTTGTGATAAGAATATTCTTTCTGGCTCAAAAGAACTTGATATAATTCACAAGAAATGCGTTTGACATGTTTTTGACAGAGTATATGCCAACAGGTCACTTATAACAGTTTAAATACCCGCAATCAGTTTTTTAGCAAATACCGGAAATCACTTTGTGGCACAGCACAGGTCACTGTGGTCATAAAATGAACTCGCCAGCCATATTTTCCTGAATCACAGATCCCTTATTTTGGAGTTCATCCCTCTAAGAAGCGGTTAATGCAGTGACCTGTGGCACCTCTTCCTAGGCAACGAAACTAACACAGATAATAGGATGGGTTCTTCCTCGGTGTCTTTTACATACGCCGTTTTTAAGGTTTTGTAAGCATTTTTAAGCAAGTACGTTTCTGTAAATAAGCACGCCAAACTACAGCTGCGACAGGCGCGGTAACAACATTTGCGCACGTGCGCTCTGTTTTGCTGGCCGTGTGCGTGCGTATCTAGCTAGCGCGCGTGCTTGGCTTCAGTGTGCCCGCGACTCACAACTGCGAATAATTTCGTAGAAATTTCGCCGCCAACGCGCTTTGGCTAATGCTGTAGCCAAGTTTATCAAAACATTGCATGAGGGAATAAACTTTGACCCAGCTGGCTTGGAAACATAAAGAGTAAAACATATCGTGAACGCATCAGCTGAGGATTTAAAGGCGTATGAGTTAGCTGCGTTTATAATAGCTTACATGGTTTAATATGTGCTAAACTATTTTCCTCTCTTTTTGGTTTTTTAAAGCAGTGTTAAAATAATATTTCAGCAGCGGCAGCTCTAAACGGAAAAACTTAAGAGTGTCTCGGGTATATGTTACCTGGCTGCCCGGCGGTGCATGCCTTTGACTTCCGAGTAAAACCGTGATTAGTAAAGGCAGGACTCCTGCAAGCACCAGAAGCAGCACCAGGGCTAAAAGCTTAGCCCTTCGCCTGTTTCGTGTCGCGTTCGGCGGCAGTAACTGAAGAGAGGTGTTCGGGCTTTGAAGCACTGCCTCCTCTCCTTCGAAGCCCCATCTGTCTTCCTCCATGCCTCTGCTTTACTATTCCCGGATTAGCCGCTGGCTCCCATCCTCCATCTCCATTTATTAGCGTGGTGTCGCCCACGTTGTTGCAAGTCTCGCTTTAAATGAGTTTCACCGAGTATCGAGTATCAAACATGAACTTCCTCTTATTTGGGGCTGGCTTTTCTCTGACACTGTGAAATACGTTGGCTAGTTTGGTTTTTAGTGGAACCAAAGCACGAATGCTAGGAGAGAGATTTATTATAATATAAAACCACGACCATAAAAACTCACCTCCTTTTGACCACGCTGTGAAGGACAGTCCCGTTAAATGACCATTGGCTAGACTGTGTTTTTCATCTGCTCGTGTGGGCACTGACAGTGTTTTCGAATGAACGTCAACACTCCTGGCTGTTATCTGCCACTGTGTCCAGATGTAATTTGCAGACTAGCAGTAATCACGTCCGTGTAGTCTAGACATAATAAATAAATAATTAGTGGTATACTGTAGTAGGGTTACACATTTTTCCAAAGAACTATAAGATGGTGTAGCTTGTGAGCGGATCTAAAAAGAACCAACATCTAATATAAAAAACACATGGTTATGTGTGATAAACGGGATGTCATGTGAATGTAAGAAAGATGGGGGGGGGGGGGATGCAAGGAATGCTTTGAAACAGTTTCTGCAAAAAAAAACAAAACAAACAAAAAAAAAAAACTTTACAGGTCTTCAGGTACCCAGTAAATCAAGCTGAACGATAACTACAGATGACAATAACTTTAACAATAACCAAGTTACACAAACTGCACTGTGCAGTCTTAAAAGACACTGCAAAGTCCTGCTTAACATTTGAACTGGAAACCTCCATCTATCCACCCATTCATTTTTTTCCACTTATGCAGGGCTGGTTCATGGGGGCAGCTGCCTCAGCAGAGAAGCCCAGACCCTCTTCTCCTTGGCCATCTCCTTCAGCTTGTGCAGGGGAACACCAAGGCATTCCCAGGCCAGCTGAGAGATATAATCTTTCCAGCGTGTCTTGAGTCTGCCCCAGGACCTGCTCCCATTGGGACATGCCAGTAACACCTCGCCCAGGAGGCATCCTTGTCAGATGCCCGAACCACCTCAACTGGCTCCTTTCAATGTGGAGGAGTTAAGGTTCTACCCTGAGCCCTTTCTGAATGGCTGAGCTCTCTACCCTATCTATAAGGGAGACACCAGCCACTCCTGGGAGAAAGATCATTGCTTGTATCTGCGATCTCATTCTTTCAGTCACTACCGAAAGCTTATGACCATAGTTGAGGCTAGGGACCATGGCCTAAGACTTGGTGCTGATTCCCATTCCCGCCACATCATCTGTGAAATGCGGAGATGAGATTCTGAAAGCACCCAAGTGACACACAGTCTGGTTACACTGCACCTCCTATCTTTCTCATTTATTTGTTGTTTGTAGTCATACTGGCATTTAATCTGTTCTCCATTATTCTTACATTCACATGACATTGCAATAAATTCCTCATAATGTTACCTAAAATAAACGCTGCTGCAGCATTAGTTACTTACATATACAGATAATTCAGAGTGCTATGAAAACAGAAACTGACACTATATCAGTCAACGAAGTGTTGTAGATTACTGATCTAAGTAAGTTGGCAATGTTAAGCAATTTTAAGCAGCCTGCACTTGAAAAAGACTTTGAAAAAGAATTTAAGAGAATATGTCAACTGGTTAGCAGCAGTCAGCCTGCAGTAATTAGGGCATTAGTTACCTAGAAACAATGTGTGAGTAAATAAAGTTCCTCTTCACTCATCTTTGTAATTGTGACTTCCCTTGATTGTTTCGGTGAACAGTAAATCTTTTGCATTCTTCGAAAGGAATGATTCTTTGCAATCACCTTCTACTTAACGAACAGGATTTTGCATCATCAGAGCCAATATGAAATTTCAGCTGTCCAGTAGAACTTGGAATATTTTCTTGGAATTTCCCACATACTTTGGTTTATGCAATGTAGCAGTTTAAATAACTGAAATTAACTGAACAGAAACTGTAGTGTAAGTAATAAAAAGAATGCAAACTGGGCACTGTGTACAAAGCTGAAAATTAAGCGCTTTGCATACTCAGACTTTTTTTAATCAAGGGAAAGAAATAATGTTACATTTTTTCAGAATGTCACAGGATACCTTTTGATAACAATTCCCTTTTATCATACATAAACTTTTGTGTTGCATACAGGATGTAAACTGAATGTTTTAATGTTTTTAATTTGCACAGTGGAAAATGAAAGGCTTAAAAAACCCCTGCATACAGTGTAAATTTTAAACGGCTAACATGTATTTCTGTACTTTTTAAATTAATTGAGACAAGTTTTTTTTTTAATGTCTCAGGAGGGGATTGTTAAAATGTGATAAAGACATGTGCAACAGACATAAACAACAGTTAAACCCATTTTTATTTGAGAGTTGGGCTCTGACTGTGAGGTATTATTTACACTGTTCTTTTTTTAAATTCTTTGTTATGAGTTGTGGGTGCATTTGAGTTCTGTAGCTGCATGTATGGCAAAGTCCACTGAGAATAAGAAATCAAAATACAAAAAGCCGCAGGTCGACCGCCACATCACGCTCTGGGAAGTGAAAGGTTGGGAGCTTGTTGAGTGACAGTGTCCACACAGTTCTACCTGTACAATAATAGTGCTACTATTCACATTCATCTGTACAATAATAATATTTACAGAGATCACATTAGGGAAAGAGCCAGTACCTGAGGAGTTGGTTTCATAATTAGCTTTACTCATTCACCATGGTAAAAAGAAGCACACCCACCCAATGGTAGCTTTATTCACACAGAAAACGTGGGGTCCTGTCTGGGATCAGGTGGGAATTGCATCAATATTACAGCAACTCACTGCTTGAGATGATGCAATTTGATTGTAAGTGAGAACAGGATGTGTGGGGTTTTTGTTTTTTTTAAACATCTGCAGGTTGGTTTCACTACACAACAGTATCAAAAAGACAATACTGTTTATGTTTATAAACTCTCTATCATCTGAGTCACAGTACTCACCCTCTCTAAGAATGAGAAGCACTTATTGAAATGATTTGTTCAACTTTTGCTGAGGAAGGCAGCAAAGAGCAGATTAGATTATAAGATTATGGCCTTTTACACAATCCGAGTATGTGTCATTGTCTCACCATACTGCCAGAAGAAAGCAGTCTGTAAATACCAGTTGCAGTTTCTTTAAACAAAACACTCCTCTTAGATGGTTTAGGTGAGCTGGCACACTTTAACAAAAGTGAGGAAGCTATAAACAAAAGATGAGGTCACTAAGACGCTTGTGCCAACAGACTTTGTTTCCTTCTACAACTCTCTCTCTCTCTCTCTCTCTCCAAAACACATCAACTGTACATGAAAACATATCAGCCAGTTCAAAGTACCATTTGACAGCACATAAGATAAAACACCATGAATAAACACAGCATACATGTGCAGCATTTCTCCCAACCAATAAATAAGAACAGAATACAAATTCATTAAATAACAATCATCGTCTCAGATTGAAATCACCATACCAAGTGATTCAGTTATAACTTAAACAGTCACAAATTTATTTAAAAAATATCTGAAATGTTAAGCTCCTGGAAGTCCTCTGACTGGTTCCAGGATCAATTGTTTCAGCCAACAGGTGCATACTTTCACCAGCCTCTCACCGGCCCCCCTTAATCTGCCCAGCAGTGCCCTCTGCAGGCAGGACTTAAACTGGTTTCTTTGGACCCCGTTTCACTGATCAGCCATTCCACCCGAAATCACACGAAAAAGTGGAAACTCTGTGTCTCTTTGCTTTGAACTCTCTATCAGGTTGCCAGGTGCTGTAAATGCTGCAGATGAGCAGTATAATGACAAACTGTAAAACATGAAGGAGCTTTGGATTTGGTGCTTTCCAGCAGCTTTGTGTCATCTGTAAATCTAGGTGACTGCTTTGGAGACAGATGGAGAGCTAAGCTTTGTAGCAGTTTCCCTGCGTGGTGAGTGCCAGCTGGCCATTGGGCGCTACTTCATTAGCCTCATCCTCCAGCAGGCCTGACACATCAGCGTTGGGGATGCTGTCGTGGTAGCTGCTGAAGCTGATGTTGTCCTCTTTCAGTTCGATGGTCCAGAAGGGGGCGTTAAGCTTACGGTTCTGGTACTCCCTGTAGGTGTACACGCCTCCGACAAAGCCCAGCAGCAGCAGCACCACCAGGATGATGACAGCCAGAACGATGATGTTGAACTGAGTCCAGGTGACCTCTGTCAGGGCTGCTGTGGTGTTGTCAGTGGGGCTGCTTAGACTGGTCAGCAGAGCCTGGGTGGTGGAGGTGGTGCTTAGTGTGGTACTGGTGTTGCTGCTTGATGTGAAGGCTGGGATCCCCCTTGCTCTGGGAGACATCAAAGTAGTGCTGGTGGTTATTGTGGTGGAGGAGGATGTGGGGGGCTTTGCTGTAGCTTCTGGTGTGGGAATAATTCGGGGAGCTGAGGAGAAAAAGCATTTCAAGTATTTAATCATTTCAGATTTTATTTTTAAATGTGTGAGACTACAGCAGACCTTTTCTTCCAAATTTCAACCCATTATTTTTATTCCTTGACTTAAGTAGCTTTGCATGGTTTGCAGTTCTATATAATGCTCGTTTGTAATCATCTTCAACCCAGTAGTGTGTTTTGGACTTACTCGGCTGGGTGCAGTTAAGTTTGCGGGTGTCCCCTACGAAGCCAGGAGCACAAAACTGGCACTGCGTCCCAGTAGTGCCGTTGATGCAGCGGAGGCAGTGGCCGGTGTCGGGGTGACAGAGCTGGGGCGGGCCCAGAGGGTCTGCATTTCCATTGCAGTCACATGGAACACAAATACCAGCTGATTTGTAGAAACCAGCACTGCACTCAACACAGTGTGGTTTGCTGTACTGGGGAAGGCACTGGTCACATACTGGAGAGCCACTTTGATCTGCACAGGAACAGAGGGAGGTGCACATCAGCTGCTGATCACTGCTATTGTTGACTTTCAAGTACACAAGCATGATCTGAGCTTTGTTTATTTCCAAGATTACTCATGTTAAATATGAGCATTTGCTGGATTACACTTACTGGAGGGACAAAAAGAATGTTAAACACATATATAAAAATCCACATCAAAACACATTCCTTAGTCTCAACTTTGATCACTATCTCATTAACATACATCCATGTCTTTTCTTCTGCTTTGCCAATTCAGGGCTGGAGTTTATCCCAGTTGTCACAGGGTGAGAAGCAGGTTGTGTTTTCTGAAGAACCCTCTGAACATGTATGATCTTGTGTTATATTATACAACCCTAAATGAAACGGCTATTGTCAGGCCACTAGGTGGCTCAAGCTGACAGTATATGGATGTGAGAGAACCACGTTGTGTCATATCTCCAGAGGAGGGTGTGATTTTCCCTGTTTGTCCTGTGCAACTCAGTGAAAACACAGAGTGGTTATGCCTCAGCCAGGCCCACTATGAAGTACTCTGAAAAGGCTCTACATTTTTTTGTTTTTTAATTCTGGGTTTTAAAAAACAGCAGTGAGTTGTTTAAAGCTCAGTAATAGCTTGTATTCAACCAGAATTTACATGAATACTGTTCATCTGCAACAACTGCAGGTCAAAAGTCAGCTTTCTCCTAGCCTCGAGCCACTGGTCACATGACATCTTCTAGCACGTCAAACAGAGACTGCAGTACTGCAGTGCACTCCCTTCAACAGTGTTGTGTCACCAAGAGGAAAGTTTTCACTGGACATGTGTCAGATATTTCCTTTAAATACCTCTGTAGACTGCAAAGCTTTGACAGTGTTAAGTAAACATAGTGGTAGCCTCGATGATTAATCAAACCAAATGATCAACGCCTTATTTGAACAAGTAAATCAAGTCTGAATTGGATAAAATTCTTATCTGCCAAATGATTAGAATGCTTATTTTGTAATAAGTATTCAGTTTTAGATTTTAATTACAAGTAATATTATTTTAAGCTAAGTATGTGTTACACTGCCCAAAGGGCAGAACAGCCTTTGCTTTTAAAGGGTTGATCTGTCTGCAGTAGGAGGATTTTTGTCATATGACTTAGAGGTGGGAATCATCTCCATGACACAAAACTATCACAATAATACATTCAAAAAAGTCAAACTTTTCCAGTATCTTTTTTAATTAATAAAAGTTATCTCATGTCAGTTATTTTTTTGGCTGCAAAATGAGATGAAGCATACAACACTGCCAGTAAAAACTGCCATAAATGTTGCCATACGACAAAAATCAGTCAAGTCTGCAATCAGTCTGAAATTGAACTTGAATCCCCTCGAGTTGTGCTTATTGACAGACTCATAAGGACTGATGGGAACATGTTGGCAATTTGTCTGCATTTATAAATTAGACAGCAAGTATTTGCAAACTTTCAACAATCTGCCAGATAGTTATTTCAGTCAGTCCAAGAGAATATGAGAACAACATAGGTAACGATCACTGAAGAATTCATAGTAAGACCAGTGGTCACTCTGAGGCATCTTAATGGGCGCCCTTAAAAACTAAGGAGCAGCTTTGCTCCTTCTGAGCCACTGCACGTCCACCGGAAGAACTCTGGTCTAAGTTATAATCAAACTAATTTAAGTCACAGAATTGTATCACAATACATTATGCTGCTAACAAAGCTTTGTCTCTTTGAGAGCATCTGCACAAGCTAATGTGTGCTAATGTAAAGCTAGCCAAGAACAGAGATTGATGCTCAAGCCCAGTGCATGCTGACCCCAGCCCTGAACTTCAACAGGTAATAAAAGTAGGGATGTGCAACCTTGCAGAATAGTAGTGTTTCTATTTCTATTTGTACACACAGTGAGGTGATCACTTTGGAGTCTTTTAGTGCTCATTTTCAACTTTTCTTTGTGTAGATGATGTAACTAACCAAGCCTGCAAAATTATTTTTACACACATGCATGCACACACACACACACAAAACGCAACATCAAGATGGTGGGGATTGGAGGATTGTGTTATTTACCTGGTAGAGGGGAGTTTTTAAACACATCATATAGCAAATGTTTACTTCAATCTAAAGGGGTAGATTGCTCAGTAGTGAATATTCCACCAATATAGATAAAGATGTTTTTGCAACATGAACAATATGGCAAATGGTCCCATTGTTTTCCCTTTTTCAACACAAGCTGACAAGCCTGCAGTTCCATTTTACTGGTTCCCATATAGCTCTTCTCATCAAAACACTGCTGCTGTCCAAAGAATAACAGGTTCCAACTTTCTTATAACAAAGACTGGTTTCTGGCACAGATCCACAGAATGTGTGCTCCAAAACTAGGAGCCACTGATTTTCTTCCGACAGAACTTAGTTCTGCACTCCTCAATGTTCTGCTCTGAAACTTGTTGAAAAGTGTGTATGTTAACAATGTTGGTGTTAGAAAATAAGTAAAGAAAATAACCATCAGTTTGGTTCTTAAATGTTATTTTTATTTCTTTGAAGCAATCTGATTCTGCAGTGGGATAAATCTCACTGATACTCGAGCTACTAATCATTACTGTTAGAGTTTTGATTTGATGTGTAAAACTGAACAGAAAAAACTGGGTCATTGAGCAGTGGGTGAAGGAACACAATTTGGCTATGAGAAGTTGAGAACTCGTATAAATAATGTGTGTGACACTGCAACATAGTAGACCATTCCCTCTCCAGTCGTCAGCACAGGAGAGCTGTCGGCATTGAATGATTTAAGCACAGATAACTGCCTTTCAGTGGCCTAGATGTTGGTCTCCATCTACTGTAGTCACACGGCTGTGTTGACTTGCTAAAAAACACTAAGGAAGGCGCGTCTGATAAGCTTGATTTAACCTCTGCTGGGGGTTCAAAGGCAGTCACCTGCTGGGTTATATAACCAAAAGGAAACAGGAGCTGCTTTGCACTGCGCTGTCCTTGCCTGCTCATTTACCTTTTGTCTTCCTCTTTCCAACGGCACACACATACACACATACGAGTGGTACTGTTAGGCAGGCAGGTCCTACATACACAATTATGTAACACAAGACGATTTAAACAAATGAGTCAAAATATCTGATGAAGGATAAACGTAAAGAGCCTGGCTGTTCTATACCGCTGGGTAAAGACACAATCACACATGGATGATTTAATATGTGTGACCCACATTCTGAACTGGTGCAATACTCCATTTCACCTCTCCGAGTGTCAGTACAGAGGATATTCATTTACTGCAACAGGCCACATCAGCACATTTAGGAAGCATCTACCCCTCACAGAGGAGCCATGATACTGCATTGTGGCATCTTCTCACTTGTCACTGTTGCCGGGGCAACCTATACAGGGAGGCTGATCTCTTTCCTGTTCTAGTCTTGAGTCTGTGAGATCCTCAACAGCCATGCACCACTAACATGAGAGTACCTCACCCTGAGAACCATCCCAAGCATATTTCTAATCATTTCATCTCTTCAAGCTGTCTAAATAGAGGACATGACGATGCCCATCCCCCTGCTCCAGTCTGCTGCTGCCTGGCTGGCGCTGAAATGGCCCAGCTGTGAACATGCCGTCCCAGCTCCGCTCTGCCTGGTTCACATCCCATCCCCTCCCTCCCACATTTTGTAACCTCTGCTATCGCCCCTGGCAGTGGCAACCCTGACCTGGCAGTCTAAGTGCATCTATACATGGCTGTTGCCATGCAGGCCACCACCAATAGTGGTGGAGGGCATATCAGGATGTACCAAATATTTTATTTAACGCCTTGGAATGAAGTTCAGGCAATTTGAAGGTAACTGCCAAATTCCCTTGTTTGGTCGACAGCACAGTATCTTATTTGAAATTAAATAACTGTATTTCAGAACTGCAGTATATTAAATGTAGGTTCATCCCATGCAAACTTGTCTGCCTTGCATTTGACTGCTTTAGGGTCGGCTGATTCTTAAGTATATCTAAAGAAGTATATCTATGCATGTTCTTTCATAGGATGGAGCCTATCCCAGGTATCTTAGGGCAAGAGGCAGGCTACACCCTGGACAGGTTGCCAGTCTGTTGCAGGGCTAACACATAGACACCAACAACCATTTGCCCTCACATTCACACCTATGGGCAATGTTCCCTCTAAGCTGCGCACTGCTGGCACAGTCTCTGCACAGAAAATCTGTGTTGCGCACAAAAAAAATTAACCTGAATTGAAATTAAAATTAATACTTTAACAATTCTGTTTTGCAGTGTTAGTCAGTGAGTGACTGGCTGCTCCCATATTGTCAGTGGTGGTCCTAGCCTGTGTGGCGCCCTGGGCGAACACTCCCTCCTGCGATTCACATTCGTATATACGCAGCTACTCAACGTGGTTGACAGGCTATGACAGCGTCCTTATGAGCCGACACCGGTTTTTTAGCTGGCAAAGCGGCGTGGCTGATGTGGAGTGAAGCCACGTTAATGACAACGTGTACAACCATTAGAGATGTGAGCAGGACAGACGGAACAATTGACGGAAAATGTGTGGACTTTATACCAGTTTTTAAATTGTGTTGATAGGCCACGTAAAACCAGAGTTGTGACAAAAAAATATCTGCAATGTTTGGTTTTCTTCCTGAATACTGTCGTTGTTTATATTTACTGCGGGAAGAAACGGTAAAAACGGCGTTTTATAAGAAAAAAGGCTCGAAAGCGCTCTCCGCCTGTGAGCAAATACAAACTCCACACCCCTCTCCCTTTCCTATTCCTATTTCCTAGTCCAAAAAAGTACCATGTCGACCAATCAAAAAATGATATGGCAACGTGGCATCTAGTTGTTAAGAAACGGGGGGAAGTTTTAGGAGTGACGGCGGTGCTTTGATATGTGAGAGATTTGCGACGTTTAGCGCAAATCTTGTGTAGTTAGTGTGTAGTGTAGTTTTGTTGTGTGTCAGAACAATGAGGCGAGTACTGAATGTTACAGGTGTTACAGGAGTGATGCATCTCCTGTTGTCAGGCCTGCAGGTATCAGGCTGTTGTTCTCCTTTATCTCATAGGGGACAGAAATTATTTTTTGGAGTGGCACAAATGATTTGTGTGGCATCAGATTTGATGTAGAACAGCTGATTGTTCTGTAAATAGTTTGAAATGTTTATTTAAAAATGCCTTGGCTGCATTTAAAAAAAATAGCTGCAAAAATCTTTGTTGTTTGCCAAACTGAGTTACTTTTTTGAAGAAGTAACTATATAATTAATTGCCCAGCATTGGTCATTATATACTCTCTCCCAGACCACAGACTCATAATACAAGTCAGAGCTTTTTTTTAAAAAGAAAGAAAGTTGTGTTTTCAAAATTGGAGTTCAAGTTATTTTTACTTCCAATAGTGTTAACATACTACACAGGTCAATGACTAGATTTTTTTTTACATTTTCATTGTAAGTGGGCTAAAGCAGTTAATTAAAAGTAGTCTAACATAAATGTAAATGCTGTAATTTGATTATTTTAATAAACCATGTAACTTGGATGGATTAGATGCTGGCATGACCACAGTGCACATGTCTGATGTCGCTCACAGTGGTCCAAGGGATCGCTCAGGGAGTTTGTGTGTTCGCTCAGACACGTGAAAAATTAGAGGGAACATTGCCTATGGGCAATTTTGAGTTTCCAGTTAACCTATCCCCACTAACTGCATGTCTTTGGACCGTGGGAGGAAGCCAGAGTACCCAGAGAGAACCCACGCAATTAAGCCTATTTACAACAATTTGAAAAGGTGTTTTTTTTTAAACTTCAGTTCAATTCAATTCAATTTTATTTATATAGCGCCAAATCACAACAAAAGTCGCCTCAAGGCGCTTTATATTGTACAGTAGATAGCACAATAATAAAGACAGAGAAAAACCCAACAATCATATGACCCCCTATGAGCAAGCACTTTGGCGACAGTGGGAAGGAAAAACTCCCTTTTAACAGGAAGAAACCTCCGGCAGAACCAGGCTCAGGGAGGGGCAGCCATCTGCTGCGACCGTTGGGGTGAAAGAAGGAAAACAGGATGAAAGGCATGCTGTGGAAGAGAGACAGAGATTAATAACAGATATGATTCGATGCAGAGAGGTCTATTAACACATAGTGAGTGAGAAAGGTGACTGGAAAGGAAAAATTCAATGCATCATGGGAATCCCCGGCAGCCTACGTCTATTGCAGCATAACTAAGAGAGGATTCAGGGTCACCTGGTCCAGCCCTAACTATATGCTTTAGCAAAAAGGAAAGTTTTAAGCCTAATCTTGAATGTCTCCCGAATCCAAACTGGAAGCTGGTTCCACAGAAGAGGGGCCTGAAAACTGAAGGCTCTCCCTCCCATTCTACTTTTAAATACTCTAGGAACAGCAAGTAGGCCTGCAGAGCGAGAGCGAAGTGCTCTAATAGGGTGATATGGTACTACAAGGTCATTAAGATAAGATGGAGCCTGATTATTTAAGACCTTGTATGCAGTGTTGGTCAAGTTACTTGAAAAAAGTAATCAGTAACTAATTACTGATTACTTCCCCCAAAAGTAATCCCGTTACTTTACTGATTACTTATTTTCAAAAGTAATTAATTACTTAGTTACTTAGTTACTTTTTAAAAACACAATTTACAACTTGAATAGGTAATAAAGCGATAGATCTTTCAGCCCAATTCTACTTTTTCTGCACAATCCATCATACAAAATGTAATCAAATGGAAAAGTCTCTTTTTAAAACTTGTTTTATTATGTGTGCCTATGCCAAGAGGCACACATATTACTATTCCTCGGATTTATTATTCTTCTTCTTCTTATTATTATTATTATGTGTGCCTATGCCAAGAGGCACACATATTATTATGTGTGCCTATGCCAAGAGGCACACATATTACTATTCCTCGGATTTATTATTATTATGTGTGCCTATGCCAAGAGGCACACATATTACTATTCGTCGGATTTATTATTATGTGTGCCTATGCCAAGAGGCACACATATTACTATTCGTCGGATTTATTATGTGTGCCTATGCCAAGAGGCACACATATTACTATTCCTCGGATTTATTATTATGTGTGCCTATGCCAAGAGGCACACATATTACTATTCGTCGGATTTATTATTAGTATTATTATTATTATTATGTGTGCCTATGCCAAGAGGCACACATATTACTATTCGTCGGATTTATTATTATTATTATTTTATGTGTGCCTATGCCAAGAGGCACACATATTACTATTCCTCGGATTTATTATTATTATTATTATTGTGTGGATGCTGGAGGCATCCACACTATTGAGTTCCTGTTTCTCTTTATTCTTTATTGTGTGGATGCTGGAGGCATCCACACTACTATTGAGTTCCTGTTTCTCTTTATTGTGTGGATGCCCTAAAAGGGCTTCCACACTATTGAGTTCCTGTTTCTCTTTATTCTTTATTGTGTGGATGCTTTAGGCATCCACACTATTGAGTTCCTGTTTCTCTTTATTCTTTATTGTGTGGATGCTTTAGGCATCCACACTATTGAGTTCCTGTTTCTCTTTATTCTTTATACTTTATTATTGTGTGGATGCTTTTTGCATCCACACTATTGAGTTCCTGTTTCTCTTTATTCTTTATAATTTATTGTGTGGATGCTTTAAGCATCCACACTATTGTTTTCCTGTTTCTCTTTATTCTTTATTATTGTGTGGATGCTTTTTGCATCCACACTATTGAGTTCCTGTTTCTCTTCAAACTTTATTGTGTGGATGCTTTAAGCATCCACACTATTGAGTTCCTGTTTCTCTTTATTCTTTATTATTGTGTGGATGCTTTAGGCATCCACACTATTGAGTTCCTGTTTCTCTTTATTCTTTATACTTTATTATTATTATTCTAGTTGCCACTTTTTCACTTTTTTTGGCACTTAACTACTTTCACAATTTTCAGCCGATTTTCACCGTTCAAATTTTAAACTATTCTGCTATTTCTGCTAATGTGCGCTATGACTTTTGGTATTTTATGCTATTATACTTTTTAAAATATTAAGCTTTTTTCCTTTAATTTGTCCCATTGAAATGAATGGGAAACTTCCGCAATTCTGCTAAAACTTGCTTGTTTTTGAAACTTAACTACTTTTTCCTACTTTCACGTAGAACAACCATTCAAACTTTAAAATGTTCACAAATTATTGGGCTATTCATGAATGATTCAGCTTTTTCATATCTGTTACCATTTTCATCTTATCCTCTTTAAGTTTTGAGTTTCATCTTTGTCATTTTTCACAAAATACATGTGTTGTTATGGTTGCTATGCAGTTGGTTCTAAGTGAGCCACTGTACCTTTGGCAATTTTCTCTTCATGTCCGAACAACTTCTTGCTACTCACTCAATTTTCACTCAACCCACACAAATTATACATCAAAACGTAGGTATTTTTGCTGGCTTTCAGAAAATGTCACCATCATTGTTGTGAGATTTATAGAATTTTGGCAAATCTCCTCAGACCAACACAAAGTCGGAAAACTCTCCATAGAAAGTCAATGGAGAGCTTGTTCAAAATCACAGCTTGATTTCTGTAATGAGAGGCATATTCGAATCGTCATATCTCCTTAACGAAGCAAAGTTAAGACATAAGGCTTGTCCCAGTATATCTTCAGACACTCCTGACGCTCACAATTCAAGAATTATTTTCTCACCTATTACCGTTCTGAAATGAGTTAGACTTGTTTGAGGGTAGGAAATTCGTCCTTCGCTCAGATTTCTTCAGATTTCAAACTCTGGAAATGAACCACTTTTTTCTCTCGTCATATCTTTTTAATGGATTTCCACAGAGACCTGAAAATTTCCATGATTGTTCACCAAAGCCTGCTGTCTCTTACGGTGAAAGAATGATATTGATACTCCAAATAGATTTAGAGTTAGAAAGCGTTGTTTGAGGGCAAGTCAAGGCAGTTTTTGCTTTGCTCTACTCAGTTATGGTGCATTAGAAGTCAAATATCTTTAATAATTCATATTTTAATGATAAAGTGTCAACACTTTAAGATTCCCCCCTCTCTTCTGAACATAACGGTGTAAGAATGACCGTTCTAGCCCCTACGGTTAGGAAATTATGGTCATTTGTTTGAGGGGAGTCGTCATTATGAGAAATAGACTGCAAAAATCCTGTGTCTGTCTGTGCTGCGTGCACCTGTTTTGGCGGGAAAAAGTGCACAGGCTCTCTGATTGGTGGATTCAAATTCAGCAGCTCCCAGGCTGCTTGACTGAGCTAGAAACTTACTTCTCTCTCCCTGTGTGTGTGTCTGTGTGTGTGTGTGTGTGTGTGTGTGTGACAGAGAGAGAGAGAGGGACAGAGAGAAAGCCTTTTTATGGGATGATCTCATTGTAAGATTTAAATTCAATATATTTAGACTGGTTGACTGAATTGGATCTGTGTGTGTGTGTGTGTGTGTGTGTGTGTGTGTGTGTGTGTGTGTGTGTGACAGAGAGAGAGAGAGAGAGAGCGAGCGAGAGAGAAAGCCTTTATATGGGATGATCTCATTGTAAGATTTAAATTCAATATATTTAGACTGGTTGACGGAATTTGATCCTGTGTCTCTCTGTGCATGTGTGTTTCCATAGGTGTCCATATTTGTGATTGTGTGACTGTTATACTTTTTTTTGCTGATTTTTTTTCATTTAACAAGTACATTTGAGGGACCCTTAGCATGTTCAGCATTTTTTCAGCTGTCCATTTTGCTTTTCCAATTTTTCTGTTTAAGTTACTACTATTGTGCTAAATCATATTATTTCTGCTATTTTATAAGTTTTGTGCTAAATATAGTATTTCTGCCAAATATAGTATTTCTGATTAATTATAGTTTTTCTATCAAATCATATTACAGTATTTTTGCTTTTTATAAGATTTTAATAGGATATTTATATTGCTTAATTATAGTATTTTTGCTTTTTATAGGATTTGTGCTTAATACAGTATTTCTGCTAAATGTAGTATTTATGCTTAATCATACTATTTCTATATATTTTTGCCAGGTCCTCTGTGAGGACTGAGACATTCAAATTTACATATCAGGGCCTGCACGGCTTCCCAGCCAGCCAATCATATCTGAGGTCTGCCGTTTCTTCTCTCGTCATATCTCAGCGACGGATGTACAAGGAGCAATGAAAATCGCAGTCAAAGTACACCAAAGTCCGCTGATTCACCCAGTACAAGAATTATGCTTCTAGTCCACCTAGTTTTTGAGTTACACGACGTTTTGTAACTCCAAAAAACGGCGCTCTTTGCCTGTCACCACGATCTAATTCTGACTGCTCATCACCCTGTTTTCCAGGTGCTCGTTCTCTTTCCCAGTGGCACAGTTTGTAATGACACAGGTCTGCAACCCAAAGGTCGTGGGTTCAATTCCACCTTGGTCAACATTTTTTTTTTCCCTAGAAATTAATACACTATCACAGACCACTAATTCATATTCATCATTTATTACAATTCTGCAAAGTTTTATGATTTTAGCAGCTTTTCTAATATGGACCTCAGATTCTTCTTAACACTCCATGGCACAAATACTGTTCCCTTTAGGCTCTGTGTATCTGTGTGTATCAATATTTTTCCCATTTTAAAGTATTACTCCTCCATAATTGCATTTCTGTTAAATCAAAGTACTTTTACTACATCTTAGTACTTCTGCTCAATCATAGTATTTCTGCTGAATCATAGTATTTTTGCCACATCATGGTATTTGTGATAAAGCATTGTATTTCCACAAAATAACAGTATTATGTACTGTTATATTATTACTGCTCATAGTATTTCTGCCAAATCATAATATAACTGCAAAATAAAGATTTTTGAGCCAAATCATAGTGTTTGTGCTAAATCCTAGTAAATCTGCTCAGTGATATAACTTCTGCTATGCTGTAGTGCTTTTTGCTAGATTATAGAATTTCTTCTAAATCAAAGTATTTCATGTAAATCATAGAGCAGTTTTTACAGTCATCTTACTGTTAAGCCATAAATTACGTTTGTTTGAGGGGTGGAAATCTGTCCTCCTCTCACTTTTCAAACTCTGAAAATGAAGCCGTTTCTTCTCTCATCATATCTCCGTGACGGAGGTAAAAGGAGCAATGGAAATCGCAGTGAAAGTTCAGCAAAGTCTGCTGATTTGCCCAGTACAAGAATTGTGCTTCTATCCCACCTAGTTTTGGAGTTACATGACGTTTTGTAACTCCAAAAATCGGCGTTTTACGCCTTTCACCGCGATCTAAATCTGACACTTCATCTCCCCGTTTTCCAAACCGCTGCTCTGTTTCCCACTGGCACAGTTGGTAATGACGCCGGTCGGCAGCCTAAAGATCACGGGTTCAATTCTACCTTGGTCAACATTTTTTTTTGCCCTACAAATTAATACACTATCACAGACAAGTAATTCATATTCATCATTTATTACAATTCTGCAAAGTTTTATGATTTTAGCAGCTTTTCTAATATGGACCTCAGATTCTTCTTAACACTCCATGGCACAAATACTGTTCCCTTTGGGCTCTGTGTATCTGTGTGTGTATCAATATTTTTCCCATTTTAAAGTATTACTCCTCCATAATTGCATTTCTGTTAAATCAAAGTACTTTTACTACATCTTAGTACTTCTGCTCAATCATAGTATTTCTGCTAAATCATAGTATTTTTGCCATATCATGGTATTTGTGCCAAAACATTGTATTTGTACAAAGTCATAATATTTCTTCTAAATCATATTATTTCAATCAAATCTCAGGAGTTGTGCTAAAACACAGTATTATTACCAAATCATAGTATCTGTACCCAAACATATCTGTTCAACTTATTTAACTCTTCTCAACAGTCCAACACCTCTTCTTCACCCCGTTTCAGCAGAATTGAGTTCTTTCACCCCTTTTCAGCACAAATCCCAGCTTTTTCAGGTGTTTTCAACAGAAATCTCTTTTATTTCTGATTGCTGATGTCTTTGTTTTTCAGCTGCCCGCCCTCTTTCCAGGTGGCGCAATCAGTAATGACACGTCTCTGCAGCTCAAAGGTCGTGGGTTCAATCCCACCTTGGTCATTTTTTTTTTTCACTACAAATTTATACACTTTCACAGACCTGTAATTTATATTGCTAATTTTTTTCACTACAAATGAGTAGTGCAAAAACATACTATGTCTGCAACATCACAGTATATCTGTTATGTTATAGTATTACTACTAAATCACAGTATTTCTGCCAATTCAAGGAGGCTGACTGTTACTAAGTGCATCAGTGTACATAGGTCATCTCTTGTGTTGGAGTGCCCTCTTGTGGCGCCTTTTGGGTAGTGCCTTAGTAAACGTGAACGCTGCAAAGAAGTGGTATCAGACTGGTTTGTAGTGGAGGAATTTCTTGCCAGTTTCTTTCATCTTTAATCCGTATTCATGTTGTAATGTACCACAATATGGCAGAAACACTATGTTTTGGCACAAATACATAAAAACGGCTGCACCTGTTTTGGCGGGAAAAAGTACAGAGCCTCTCTGATTGGTGGATTCAAATTCAGCAGCTCCCAGGCTGCTTGACTGACCTAGAAAGTTTCTTCTCTCTCCCTCTGTGTGTGTGTGTGTGTGTGTGTGTGTGTGTGTGTGTGTGTGTGTGTGTGTGTGTGTGTGTGTGTGTGTGTGAGAGAGAGAGAGAGAGAGAGAGCAAGCCTTTTTATGGGATGATCTCATTGTAAGATTCAAATTCAATATATTTAGACTGGTTGACTGAATTTGATCCTGTGTGTCTCTCTGTACATGTGTGTTTCCATAGGTGTCCATATTTGTGATTGTGTGACTGTTATACTTTTTTTTGCTGAGTTTTTTTTTCATTTAACAAGTACATTTGAAGGATCCTTAGCATGATCAGCATTTTTCAGCTGTCCATTTTGCTTTTCCAATTTTTCTGTTTAAGTTATTACTATTGTGCTGAATCATACTATTTCTGCTATTTTACAAGATTTGTGCTAAATATACTATTTCTGCCAAATATAGTATTTCTGATTAATTATAGTTTTTCTACCAAATCATAGTATAGTATTTCTGCTTTTTATAGGATTTGTGCTTAATATAGTATTTTTGCTTTTTATAGGATTTGTGCTTAATACAGTATTACTGCTAAATGTAGTATTTATGCTTAATCATACTATTACTATATATTTCTGCCAGGTCCCCAGGCAGCCAATCCTCTGAGGACTGAGACATTCAAATTTACATATCAGGGCCTGCACGGCTTCCCAGCCAGCCAATCATATCTGAGGTCTGCCGTTTCTTCTCTCGTCATATCTCTGCGTCGGATGTACAAAGAGCAATGAAAATCGCAGTCAAAGTACACCAAAGTCCGCTGATTCACTCAGTACAAGAATTATGCTTCTAGTCCACCTAGCTTTTGAGTTACACGACATTTTGTAACTCCAAAAAATGGCATTCTTCGCCTCTCACCGCGATCTAATTCTGACTGCTCATCACCCTGTTTCCCAAGTGCTCACTGTCTTTCCCAGTGGCGCAGCTGGTAATGACACGGGTCGGCAACCCAAAGGTTGTGGGTTCAAGTCCACCTTGGTCAACATCTTTTTTTGCCCTACAAATTAATACACTATCACAGACCACTAATTCATATTCATCATTTATTACAATTCTGAAAACTTTTTACCAGCTTTTCTAATATGGACCTCAGTTTCTTGTTAACACTCCATGGCACAAATACTGTTCCCTTTAGGCTCTGTGTATGTGTGTGTATCAATATTTCTCCCATTTTAAAGTATTACTCCTCCATAATTGTATTTCTGTTAAATCAAAGTACTTTTACTACATCTTAGTACTTCTGCTCAATCATAGTATTTCTGCTAAATCATAGTATTTTGCCAAATTATGGTTTTTGTGCCAAATCATAACATTTGTGTTATGTTATAGTATTACTACTAAGTGGAGGAATTTATGTCATGTTACAGTATATGTGCTGATTACAGTATTTCTGCTAAATCATAGTATTTCTACTATATTATATTTTTTCTTTCTAAATATAGCATTTCTGCTATATAATTGTATTTCTGCTATGTTAAAATATTTGTGCTAAACCAGTGTATTTGTGCTGAAACATAGTATTTCTGCCAAATGTAGTATTTCTGTCAAATTACAGCATTTTTGCTATGTTGTACTGTTTCTCTAAATCATAGTATTTCTGTAATGTTTAAGAATGTTTGGCTAAATATATTCTTTCTGTTATCTTATACTATTTCTCCTAAATTCTTGTATTTTGAGAAGTTATCGTGTTTCTGGTAAGTTACAATGTTTCTGCTAAGTTCTGCTATGCTATTGTATTTCTGCCAAGTATTATGTTTCCTCTAAGATATTGCAGTTCTGCTAAGTTACTACATTTTAGCAAAGTTCCTTTGCTTCTGCAAAGTTTTTACAATTTCTGCAACTTTTCAGCTTTTTCAGCTAGTTTCAGCAGAAAGCTTCAGCTTTAAAGCATCCACACTGCATTTTCGCAGGAAATGCAAATTTTTCTAGTTGTGTGGATGCTTTAAGCATCCACACTATTGAGTTCCTGTTTCTCTTTATTCTTTATACTTTATTATTATTATTCTAGTTGCCACTTTTTCACTTTTTTGGCACTTAACTACTTCCACAATTTTCAGCCGATTTTCACCGCTCAAATTTTAAACTATTCTGCTATTTCTGCTAATGATCGCTATATCTTTTGGTGTTTATTACTGTTATACTTTTTAAAATATTCCACTTTTTTCCTTTAATTTGTCCCATTGAAATGAATGGGAAACTTCTGCAATTCTGCTAAATTTTGCTTGTTTTTGAAACTTAACTACTTTTTCCTACTTTCACGTAGAACAACCATTCAAACTTTAAAATGTTCTCAAATTATTGGGCTATTCAGGAATAAATCAGATTTTTCAAATCTTTTACCGTTTTATTTTTATGCCTCTTAAAGTTTTGAGTTGCAAAATTGTGATTTTTCAGAAAATACATGCGTTGTTATGGTTGCTATGCACTTGGCTTCCAGTGTGCCACTGTAGGTTTCGCAGTCTTCTCTTCATGTCCGAACAACTTCTTGCTACTTGCTCAATTTTCACTCAACTTCCACAAATTATACATCAAAACGTAGGTATTTTTGCTGGCTTTCCGAAAATGTCACCATCATTGTTGTGAGACTTATAGAATTTTGGCAAATCTCCTCAGACCAACACAAAGTCTCAAAACTCTCCATAGAAAGTCAATGGAGAGCTTGTTCAAAATCACAGCTTGATTTCTGTAATGAGAGGCATATTCGAATCGTCATATCTCCTTCACGAGCGAAGTTAAAACATGAGGCTTGTCCCAGTATATCTTCAGACACTCCTGACGCTCACAATTCAAGAATTTCTTTCTCACCTATTACCGTTCTGAAATGAGTTAGACTTGTTTGAGGGTAGGAAATTCGTCCTTCGCTCAGATTTCTTCAGATTTCAAACTCTGGAAATGATCCACTTTTTCTCTCGTCATATCTTTTGATAGATTTCCACAGAGACCTGAAAATTTCCATGACTGTTCACCAAAGCCTGCTGTCTCTTACGGTGAAAGAATGATATCGATACTCCAAATAGATTTAGAGTTAGAAAGCGTTGTTTGAGGGCAAGTCAAGGCAGATTTCGCTTGCCTCTACTCAGTTATGGTGCATTAGAAGTCAAATATCTTCAATAATTCATATTTTAATGATAAATTGTCAACACTTTAAGATTCCCCATCTCTTCTGAACAAAACGGTGTAAGAATGACTGTTCTAGCCCCTACGGTTAGGAAATTATGGCCATTTGTTTGAGGGGAATCCTCACTATGAGAAATTCACTGCAGAAATCCTGTCTCTGTGCTCTGTGTGTGTAAAAACGGCTGCACCTGTTTTGGCGGGAAAAAGTACACAGCCTCTCTGATTGGTGGATTCAAATTTAGCAGCTCCCAGGCTGCTTGACTGACCTAGAAACTTGATTTTTTCTCTGTGTGTGTGTGTGTGTGTGTGTGTGTGTGTGTGTGTGTGTGTGTGTGTGTGAGACAGAGAGAGAGAGAGAGAGAGGAGAGAGAGTTTTTATGGGAGCATCTTATTATATGATTTAAATTCAATATATTTAGACTGGTTGACTGAATTTGATCCTGTGTGTATCTCTCTGTGCTTGTGGGACTTTTTGCAGCTGTCCATTTTGCTTTTTCAATTTTTCTATTTAAGTTATTACTATTGTGCTAAGTCATAGCATTTGTGCTGCTTTTCAGTATTTGTGCTAAATACAGCATTTCTGCTAAATCATACTATTTCTGCTATTTTATAAGATTTGTGCTAAATACAGCATTTGTGCTAAATCATACTATTTCTGCTATTTTATAGGATTTGTACTTAATATAATATTTATGCTTAATTATAGTATTTCTGCCATTTTATAGTATTTGTGCTAAAACATAGTATTTCTACTAAACGCAGTATTTCTGGGTAATCATAGTATTTCTATGTATTCCTGCCAGCTCCTCAGGAAGCCAATCCTCTGTGAGGACTGTAATTTTCAAATTGACATATCAAGTCATGCACGGCTTCCCAGCCAGCCAATCATATCTGAGTCCTGGCACATTCAAATTTGCATATTGGGACCTTCATGGCTTCCCAGCCAGCCAATCATATCTGAGTCCTGGCACATTTAAATTTGCATATTGGGACCTTCATGGCTTCTAAGCCCACCAATCATCTATGTCATATATCTCTAATATTTCATATTTTTATTTTAAATGGTCAGCATTTCAAGATTCCCCATGTCTTCTGAATAAAATGGTCTAAGAATGACTGTTTTAGCCCCTACGGTTAGAAATTTATGGCTGTTTGTTTGAGGGGAATTCTCACTATGAGAAATAGACTGCAAAAATCCTGTCTCTCTGTGCTGCTGCGTGTGTAAAAGCCTGCACTTAGTGCACCAGTTTTGGCGGGAAAAAGTACACAGCCTCTCTGATTGGTGGATTCAAATTTAGCAGCTCCCAGGCTGCTTGACTGACCTAGAAACTTGATTTTCTCTCCTGTGTGTGTGTGTGTGTGTGTGTGTGTGTGTGTGTGTGTGTGTGTGTGTGTGTGTGAAACAGAGAGAGAGAGATAGAGAGGGCGAGAGAGAGTTTTATGGGAGCATCTTATTGTATGATTTAAATTCAATATATTTAGACTGGTTGACTGAATTTGATCCTGTGTGTGTCTCTCTGTGCTTGTGGGACTTTTGCAGCTGTCCATTTTGCTTTTCCAATTTTTCTATTTAAGTTATTACTATTGTGCTAAGTCATAGCATGTGTGCTGCTTTTCAGTATTTGTGCTAAATACAGCATTTCTGCTAAATCATACTATTTCTGCT
This sequence comes from Oreochromis aureus, assembly GCF_013358895.1. NCBI lineage: Eukaryota > Metazoa > Chordata > Actinopteri > Cichliformes > Cichlidae > Oreochromis > Oreochromis aureus. The sequence continues at coordinate 34,928,730 of NC_052953.1, forward strand.
ATTTTATAGGATTTGTACTTAATATAATATTTATGCTTAATTATAGTATTTCTGCCATTTTATAGTATTTGTGCTAAAACATAGTATTTCTACTAAATGCAGTATTTCTGGGTAATCATTGTATTTCTATATATTTCTGCCAGGTCCCCAGGGAGTCAGTCCTCTGTAAGGACTGTAATTTTCAAATTGACATATCAAGTCATGCACGGCTTCCCAGCCAGCCAATCATATCTGAGTCCTGGCACATTCAAATTTGCATATTGGGGCATTCATGGCTTCCCAGCCAGCCAATCATATCTGAGTCCTGGCACATTCAAATTTGCATATTGTTACCTTCATGGCTTCCCAGCCAGCCAATCATATCTGAGTCCTGGCACATTCAAATTTGCATATTGTTGCCTTCATGGCTTCCCAGCCAGCCAATCATATCTGAGTCCTGGCACATTTAAATTTGCATATTGGGACCTTCGTGGCTTCTAAGCCCACCAATCATCTATGTCATATATCTCTAATATTTCATATTTTTATTTTAAACGGTCAGCATTTCAAGATTCCCCTATGTCTTCTGAATTAAATGGTCTAAGAATGACTGTTTTAGCCCCTACGGTTAGGAATTTATGGCTGTTTGTTTGAGGGGAGTCCTCACTATGAGAAATAGACTGCAAAATCCTGTCTCTCTCTGTGCTGCATGTGTAAAAGCCTGCACTTGGTGCACCAGTTTTGGCGGGAAAAAGCACACAACCTCTCTGATTGGTGGATTCAAATTGAGAAGCTCACAGCTGTTTGACTGACCTAGAAACATGCTGTTAACAGCCCCTGTTCACTTGCTGCTGCTGCTGCTGTGTGTGTGTGTGTGTGTGTGTGTGTGTGTGTGTGTGTGTGTGTGAGAGAGAGAGAGAGAGAGAGGGACAGAGAGAGAGAGACAGAGAGAGAGAAAGAAAGACACACACAAAGACCTTTTTTAGGGCAGCATCTCATTGGTGGATAAAAATATAATATATTCAGACTGGTTGACTGGCATAAACCCTGTTTGTGTGTGTCTCTCACTGTACATTTGTGTATCCATATTTGATTTTTTGTGTATTTGGTGATTTGTGTATCCATATTTGATTTTGTGTATCTGTTGGCTGTTCTTTTTTTTTTTTTCTAAATGTATTTTTATTTTATTTTTCACAGGTGAACAAAAATTAGTTTTGAGCGAACTTAACCATGTTCCTTTTATTCAGCTTATCATTTTACCTTTCCAGTATTTTCACTTAAGTTATTACTATTCTGCTCAATCATAGTATCTGTTCTAAATCATCGTTATTAAGCTATATTGTAGGATTTCAGCTAAATCATAGTATTTCTACTATATTATATTTTTCTTTCTAAATATAGCATTTCTGCTATAGAATAGTGTTTCTGCTATATTATAATATTTGTGCTAAAATGGAGTATTTTTGCTAAAACATAGTATTTATATAAAATTACAATATTCATAGTATATTACAGTGTCTCTGGTAAATCACAGCATTTCTGCTATGTTGTACTGTTTTTCTAAATCATAGTATTTCTGTAATGTTTAAGAATGTTTAGCTAAATATATTCTTTCTGTTATCTTATACTATTTCTCCTAAATTCTTGTATTTTTGAGAAGTTATCATGTTTCTGGTAAGTTACAATATTTCTGCTAAGTTCTGCTATGCTATTGTATTTCTGCCAAGTATTATGTTTCCTCTAAGATATTACAGTTCTGCTAAGTTAATACATTTTAGCAAAGTTCCTTTGCTTCTGCAAAGTTTTTACAATTTCTGCAACTTTTCAGCTTTTTCAGCTATTTTCAGCAGATAGCTTCAGCTTTAAGCATCCACACTGCATTTTCGCAGGAAATGCAAATTTTTCTAGTTCTAGTTGCGTTCCGTACACTTTTTGGCACTTAACTAGTGCCACAATTTTCAGCCGATTTTCACCGTTCAAATTTTAAACTATTCTGCTATTTCTGCTAATAATGCGCTATATCTTTTGGTATTTTATACTGTTATACTTTTTAAAATATTAAGCTTTTTGTGCTTATTTTTGTCCCATTGAAATGAATGGGAAACTTCCATAATTCTGCTAAAACTTGCTTGTTTTTGAAACTTAACTACTTTTTCCTACTTTCACGTAGAACAACCATTCAAACTTTAAAATGTTCTCAAATTATTGGGCTATTCAAGAATAAATCAGCTTTTTCAAATCTTTTACCGTTTTACTTTTATGCCTCTTAAAGTTTTGAGTTGCAAAATTGTGATTTTTCACAAAATACATGCGTTGTTATGGTTGCTATGCACTTGGCTTCCAGTGTGCCACTGAAGGTTTTGCAGTCTTCTCTTCATGTCCGAACAACTTCTTGCTACTTGCTCAATTTTCACTCAACTTCCACAAATTATACATCAAAACGTAGGTATTTTTGCTGGCTTTCAGAAAATGTCACCATCATTGTTGTGAGATTTATAGAATTTTGGCAAATCTCCTCAGACCAACACAAAGTCTCAAAAATCCCCATAGAAAGTCAATGGAGAGCTTGTTCAAAATCACAGCTTGATTTCTGTAATGAGAGGCATATTCGAATCGTCATATCTCCTTAACGAAGCGAAGTTAAAACATGAGGCTTGTCCCAGTATATCTTCAGACACTCCTGACACTCACAATTCAAGAATTTCTTTCTCACCTATTACCATTCTGAAATGAGTTAGACTTGTTTGAGGGTAGGAAATTCGTCCTTCGCTCAGATTTCTTCAGATTTCAAACTCTGGAAATGATCGACTTTTTTCTCTCGTCATATCTTTTTAATGGATATCAACAGAGACCTGAAAATTTCCAAGATTGTTCACCACAGCCTGCTGTCTCTTACGGTGAAAAAATGATATTGATACTCCAAATAGATTTAGAGTTAGAAAGCGTTGTTTGAGGGCAAGTCAAGGCAGTTTTTGCTTCACCTCTACTCAGTTATGGTGCATTACAAGTCAAATATCTTTAAAAATTCATATTTTAATGATAAATTGTCAACACTGTAAGATTCCCCCATCTCTTCTGAACAAAACGGTGTAAGAATGACCGTTCTAGCCCCTACGGTTAGGAAATTATGGCCATTTGTTTGAGAGGAATCCTCACTATGAGAAATTCACTGCAGAAATCCTGTCTCTGTGCTCTGTGTGTGTAAAAACGGCTGCACCTGTTTTGGCGGGAAAAAGTGCACAGGCTCTCTGATTGGTGGATTCAAATTCAGCAGCTCCCAGGCTGCTTGACTGAGCTAGAAACTTACTTCTCTCTCCCTGTGTGTGTGTGTGTGTGTGTGTGTGTGTGTGTGTGTGTGTGTGTGTGTGACAGAGAGAGAGAGAGAGAGAGAGAGCGAGAGAGAGAGAAAGCCGTTTTATGGGATGATCTCATTGTAAGATTCAAATTCAATATATTTAGACTGCTTGACTGAATTGGATCTTGTGTGTTTGTGTCTGTGTGTGTGTGTGTGTGTGTGTGTGTGTGTGTGTGTGTGTGTGTGTGTGTGAGAGAGAGAGAGAGAGAGAGAGAGAAAAGCCGTTTTATGGGATGATCTCATTGTAAGATTCAAATTCAATATATTTAGACTGCTTGACTGAATTGGATCTTGTGTGTGTGTGTGTGTGTGTGTGTGTGTGACAGAGAGAGAGAGAGAGAGAGAGAGAGAGAGAGAGAGAAAGCCTTTTATGGGATGATCTCATTGTAAGATTCAAATTCAATATATTTAGACTGGTTGACTGAATTGGATCTGTGTGTGTGTGTGTGTGTGTGTGTGTGTGTGTGTGTGTGTGTGTGTGTGTGTGTGTGTGTGTGTGAGAGAGAGAGAGAGAGAGAGAAAGCCTTTTATGGGATGATCTCATTGTAAGATTCAAATTCAATATATTTAGACTGGTTGACTGAATTGGATCTTGTGTGTGTGTGTGTGTGTGTGTGTGTGTGTGTGTGTGTGTGTGTGTGACAGAGAGCAGAGAGAGAGAGAGAGAGAGAGAGAGAGAGAGAAAGCCTTTTTATGGGATGATCTCATTGTAAGATTCAAATTCAATATATTTAGACTGGTTGACTGAATTGGATCTTGTGTTTGTCTCTCTCTGTGCATGTGTGTTTCCATATGTGTCCATATTTATGATTGTGTGGCTGTTATATATTTTGTTTTTTTCCGATTTTTTTCTTTTAACAAGTATATTTGAGGGACCCTCAGCATGTTCAGCATTTTTTCAGCTGTCCATTTTGCTTTTCCAATTTTTCTGTTTAAGTTATTACTATTGTGCTAAATCATAGCATTTCTGCTGTTTTATAAGATTTGTGCTAAATATAGTATTTCTGATTAATTATAGTTTTCTACCAAATCATAGTACAGTATTTTTGCTTTTTATAGGATTTTATAGGATATTTATGTTGCTTAATATAGTATTTCCGCTTTTATGGGATTTTGCTTAATATAGTACTTCTGCTTATTATAGGATTTGTTCTTAATATAGTATTTCTGCTAAATGTAGTATTTATGCTTAATCATAGTATTTCTATATATTTCTGCCAGGTCCCCAGGCAGCCAATCCTCTGTGAGGACTGAGGCATTCAAATCTACATATCAGGGCCTGCACGGCTTCCCAGCCAGCCAATCATATCTGAGGATGAGACATTCAAATTTACAAATCAGGGTTTGACGGCTTCCCAGCTAGCCAATCATATCTGAGGTCTGCCCTTTCTTCTCTCGTCATATCTCAGCGACAGATGTACAAAGAGCAATGCAAATCACAGTCAAAGTACACCAAAGTACGCTGATTCACCCAGTACAAAAATTATGCTTCTAGTCCACCAAGTTTTTGAGTTACACGACGTTTTATAACTCCAAAAAACGGCGTTTTTCGCCTCTCACCGCAATCTAATTCTGACTGCTCATCACCCTGTTTTCCAGGCGCTCGCTCTCTTTCCCAATTCTGCAAACATTTATGATTTTAGCAGCTTTTCTAATATGGACCTCAGATTCTTGTTAACACTCCATGGCACAAATACTCTTCCCTTTAGGCTCTGTGTGTGTGTGTGTATCAATATTTCTCCCATTTTAAAGTATTACTCCTCCATAATTGTATTTCTGTTAAATCAAAGTACTTTTACTACATCTTAGTACTTCTGCTCAATCATAGTATTTCTGCTAAATCATAGTATTTTGCCAAATTATGGTTTTGTGCCAAATCATAACATTTGTTTTATGTTATAGTATTACTACTAAGTGGAGGAATTTCTGTCATGTTACAGTATATGTGCTGATTACAGTATTTCTGCTAAATCATAGTATTTCTACTATATTATATTTTTCTTTCTAAATATAGCATTTCTGCTATATAATTTTATTTCTGCTATGTTATAATATTTGTTCTAAACCAGAGTATTTCTGCTGAAAGATAGTATTTCTGCCAAATGATAGTATTTCTGTCAAATTACAGTATTTGTGCTAAAACATAGTATGTTTTTTTAAATTTCAATATTAATAGTATTTTACAGTGTCTCTGGTAAATCGCAGCATTTCTGCTATGTTGTACTGTTTTTCTAAATCATAGTATTTCTGTAATGTTTAAGAATGTTTGGCTAAATATATTCTTTCTGTTATCTTATACAATTTCTCCTAAATTCTTGTATTTTTGAGAAGTTATCGTGTTTCTGGTAAGTTACAATATTTCTGCTAAGTTCTGCTATGCTATTGTATTTTTGCCAAGTATTATGTTTCCTCTAAGATATTACAGTTCTGCTAAGTTACTACATTTTAGCAAAGTTCCTTGGCTTCTGCAAAGCTTTTACAAATTCTGCAACTTTTCAGCTTTTTCTGCTAGTTTCAGCAGACAGCTTCAGCATTACAGCATCCACACTGCATTTTCGCAGGAAATGCAAATTTTTCTAGTTCTTTTTCAAGTTGCTTCCGTACGTTTTTCGGCGTTTAACTACTTCCACAATTTTTGTGCTATTTTCACCGTTCAAATTTCACAATATTCTGCTATTTCTGCTAATTCCAGCTATATCTTTTGGTATTTTATACTGTTATACTTTTTAAAATATTACACTTTTTTCCTTTAATTTGTCCCATTGAAATGAATGGGAAACTTCCGCAATTCTGCTAAAACTTGCTTGTTTTTGAAACTTAACTACTTTTTCCTACTTTCACGTAGAACAACCATTCAAACTTTAAAATGTTCTCAAATTATTGGGCTATTCAGGAATAAATCAGCTTTTTCAAATCTTTTACCGTTTTATTTTTATACCTCTTAAAGTTTTGAGTTGCAAAATTGTGATTTTTCACAAAATACATGCGTTGTTATGGTTGCTATGCACTTGGCTTTCAGTGTGCCACTGTAGGTTTTGCAGTCTTCTCTTCATGTCCGAACAATTTCTTGCTACTTGCTCAATTTTCACTCAACTTCCACAAATTATACATCAAAACGTAGGTATTTTTGCTGGCTTTCAGAAAATGTCACTATCATTGTTGTGAGATTTATAGAATTTTGGCAAATCTCCTCAGACCAACACAAAGTCGGAAAACTCTCCATAGAAAGTCAATGGAGAGGTTGTTCAAAATCACCACTTGATTTCTGTAATGAGAGGCATATTCGAATCGTCATATCTCCTTAACGAAGCGAAATTAAAACATGAGGCTTGTCCGAGTATATCTTCAGACACTCCTGACGCTCACAATTCAAGAATTTCTTTCTCACCTATTACCGTTCTGGAATGAGTTACACTTGTTTGAGGGTAGGAAATTCGTCCTTCGCTCAGATTTCTTCAGATTTCAAACTCTGGAAATGAACCACTTTTTTCTCTCGTCATATCTTTTTAATGGATTTCCACAGAGACCTGAAAATTTCCATGATTGTTCACCAAAGCCTGCTGTCTCTTACGGTGAAAGAATGATATTGATACTCCAAATAGATTTAGAGTTAGAAAGCGTTGTTTGAGGGCAAGTCAAGGCAGTTTTTGCTTTGCTCTACTCAGTTATGGTGCATTAGAAGTGAAATATCTTTAATAATTCATATTTTAATGATAAATTGTCAACACTTTAAGATTCCCCCATCTCTTCTGAACAAAACGGTGTGAGAATGAGTAGTCAGCACAAATCCTGTCTCTGTGCTGCGTGTGTGTAAAAACAGGTGCACCTGTTTTGGTGGGAAAAAGTACACAGCCTCTCTGATTGGTGGATTCAAATTTAGCAGGTCCCAGGCTGCTTGACTGACCTAGAAACTTGCTTGTCTCTCCCTATATGTGTGTGTGTGTGTGTGTGTGTGTGTGTGAGAAAGAGAGAGCGAGAAAGGGAGGGCGAGAGAGAGTTTTTATGGGAGCATCTTATTGTATGATTTTAATTCAATATATTTAGACTGGTTGACTGAATTTGATCCTGTGTGTGTCTCTCTGTGCTTGTGTGTTTCAATATGTGTCCATATTTGTGACTGTGTGACTGTTATACTTTTTTTTGCTGATTTTTTTTTTCATTTAACAATTACATTTGAGGGACCCTTAGCATGTTCAGGATTTTTTCAGCTGTCCATTTTGCTTTTCCAATTTTTCTATTTAAGTTATTACTATTGTGCTAAGTCATAGCATTTCTGCTGCTTTTCAGTATTTGTGCTAAATACAGCATTTCTGCTAAATCATACTATTTCTGCTATTTTATAAGATTTGTGCTAAATATAGTATTTCTGCCAGATATAGTATTTCTGTCAAATTACAGCATTTCTGCTATGTTGTACTGTTTCTCTAAATCATAGTATTTCTGTAATGTTTAAGAATGTTTGGCTAAATATATTCTTTGTGTTATCTTATACTATTTCTCCTGAATTCTTGTATTTTTCGAGAAGTTATCGTCTTTCTGGTAAGTTACAATTTTTCTGCTAAGTTCTGCTATGCTATTGTATTTCTGCCAAGTATTATGTTTCCTCTAAGATATTACAGTTCTGCTAAGTTACTACATTTTAGCAAAGTTCCTTTGCTTCTGCAAAGTTTTTACAATTTCTGCAACTTTTCAGCTTTTTCAGCTAGTTTCAGCAGACAGCTTCAGCTTTAAAGCATCCACACTGCATTTTCGCAGGAAATGCAAATTTTTCTAGTTCTAGTTGCGTTCCGTACACTTTTTGGCACTTAACTACTTCCACAATTTTCAGCCGATTTTCACCGTTCAAATTTTAAACTATTCTGCTATTTCTGCTAATGTACGCTATATCTTTTGATATTTTTAACTGTTATACTTTTTAAAATATTACACTTTTTTCCTTTAATTTGTCCCATTGAAATGAATGGGAAACTTCCATAATTCTGCTAAAACTTGCTTGTTTTGAAACTTAACTACTTTTTCCTACTTTCACGTAGAACAACCATTCAAACTTTAAAATGTTCTCAAATTATTGGGCTATTCAGGAATAAATCAGCTTTTTCAAATCTTTTACCGTTTTACTTTTATGCCTCTTAAAGTTTTGAGTTGCAAAATTGTGATTTTTCACAAAATACATGCGTTGTTATGGTTGCTATGCACTTGGCTTCCAGTGTGCCACTGAAGGTTTTGCAGTCTTCTCTTCATGTCCGAACAACTTCTTGCTACTTGCTCAATTTTCACTCAACTTCCACAAATTATACATCAAAACGTAGGTATTTTGCTGGCTTTCAGAAAATGTCACCATCATTGTTGTGAGATTTATAGAATTTTGGCAAATCTCCTCAGACCGACACAAAGTCTCAAAAATCCCCATAGAAAGTCAATGGAGAGCTTGTTCAAAATCACAGCTTGATTTCTGTAATGAGAGGCATATTCGAATCGTCATATCTCCTTAACGAAAGCGAAGTTAAAACATGAGGCTTGTCCCAGTATATCTTGAGACACTCCTGACACTCACAATTCAAGAATTTCTTTCTCACCTATTACCATTCTGAAATGAGTTAGACTTGTTTGAGGGTAGGAAATTCGTCCCTCGCTCAGATTTCTTCAGATTTCAAACTCTGAAATGAACCACTTTTTCTCTCGTCATATCTTTTTAATGGATTTCCACAGAGACCTGAAAATTTCCATGATTGTTCACCAAAGCCCTGCTGTCTCTTACGGTGAAAGAATGATATTGATACTCCAAATAGATTTAGAGTTAGAAAGCGTTGTTTGAGGGCAAGTCAAGGCAGTTTTGCTTTGCTCTACTCAGTTATGGTGCATTAGAAGTCAAATATCTTTAATAATTCATATTTTAATGATAAATTGTCAACACTTTAAGATTCCCCATCTCTTCTGAACAAAACGGTGTAAGAATGACCGTTCTAGCCCCTACGGTTAGGAAATTATGGTCATTTGTTTGAGGGGAGTCGTCATTATGAGAAATAGACTGCAAAATCCTGTGTCTCTCTGTGCTGCGTGCACCTGTTTTGGCGGGAAAAAGTGCACAGGCTCTCTGATTGGTGGATTCAAATTCAGCAGCTCCCAGGCTGCTTGACTGAGCTAGAAACTTACTTCTCTCTCCTGTGTGTGTGTGTGTGTGTGTGTGTGTGTGTGTGTGAGAGAGAGAGAGAGAGAGAGAGAGAGAGAGAGAAAGCTTTTTATGGGATGATCTCATTGTAAGATTCAAATTCAATATATTTAGACTGGTTGACTGAATTGGATCGTGTGTGTGTGTGTGTGTGAGAGAGAGAGAGAGAGAGAGAGAGAGAGAGAGAGAAAGCCTTTTCATGGGATGATGTCATTGTAAGATTCAAATTCAATATATTTAGACTGGTTGACTGAATTGGATCTTGTGTGTGTGTGTGTGTGTGTGTGACAGAGAGAGAGAGGGAGAGAGAGAGAGAGAGAGAGAAAGCCTCTTTATGGGATGATCTCATTGTAAGATTCAAATTAAATATATTTAGACTGGTTGACTGAATTGGATCTTGTGTGTCCGTGTGTGTGTGTGTGTGTGTGTGTGTGTGAGAGAGAGAGAGAGAGAGAGAGAGAGAGAGAGAGAGAGAGAGAAAGCCTTTTATGGGATGATCTCATTGTAAGATTCAAATTCAATATATTTAGACTGGTTGACTGAATTGGATCTTGTGTGTGTGTGTGTGTGTGTGTGTGTGTGTGTGTGTGTGTGTGTGTGTGTGTGTGAGAGAGAGAGAGAGAGAAAGCCTTTTTATGGGATGATCTCATTGTAAGATTCAAATTAAATATATTTAGACTGGTTGACTGAATTGGATCTTGTGTGTCCGTGTGTGTGTGTGTGTGTGTGTGTGTGTGACAGAGAGAGAGAGGGAGAGAGAGAGAGAGAGATAGAGAAAGCCTTTTTATGGGATGATCTCATTGTAAGATTCAAATTCAATATATTTAGACTGGTTGACTGAATTGGATCCTGTGTGTGTGTGTGTGTGTGTGTGTGTGTGTGTGTGTGTGTGACAGCGAGAGAGAGAGAGAGAGAGAGAGAGAGAGAGAGAGAGAGAGAAAGCCTCTTTATGGGATGATCTCATTGTAAGATTCAAATTAAATATATTTAGACTGGTTGACTGAATTGGATCTTGTGTGTCCGTGTGTCTGTGTGTGTGTGTGTGTGTGTGTGTGTGACAGAGAGAGAGAGAGAGAGAGAGAGAGAGATAGAGAAAGCCTTTTTATGGGATGATCTCATTGTAAGATTCAAATTCAATATATTTAGACTGGTTGACTGAATTGGATCCTGTGTGTGTGTGTGTGTGTGTGTGTGACAGAGAGAGAGAGGGAGAGAGAGAGAGAGAGAGAGAGAGAGAAAGCCTCTTTATGGGATGATCTCATTGTAAGATTTAAATTCAATATATTTAGACTGGTTGACTGAATTGGATCTTGTCAGGGTTCGTACGCTTTTTTCAGGGTCAAATTCAAGCACTTTTTAAGCACTTTCAAGATCCGTTTTTAAGCTTTTCCAGCCCCCCCCCCCCGCTACCCGCCCCCCAAAAAAGAATGCATGTTTCAATTCGCATCACCTCAGTAAGACCATGTGAAAAGACACCTTAGCTCCCCTTTTGTTAGGACTCAGAAAACGCACCACACAAAAATACTGCAAAAGGAACGGTCACCTTTTATACTTAGTGTATAAACTCAAAAGCACATTTCACTTAAAAATTAAGATGTGCAAATGTGAACAAATCAACTTGTTAGAGATATTCTTCTCCTGTTGAAAAAAACCAAAAATAAATAAGTCTAGATATTGATGTTTCTTTCCTGTGTGCCAAAAAAATAGGAGACAGATGTTTGTTTGTTTTTAAGTTATTTCCCAATAAAACTGTTTTATTGCTAACTACATTGCTGTCTGTATTATTGCTGAAGTCCTAAATGATCACCTTTAAAGTGTTTGTGCTAATAACATCAAGTCAGTCAGGCATGGAGAACAGCACTGACTGTTTAACTAGTTTAATGTGTCGGTGGCGATAAACATATTTTGAATGAAAGCCGGGAACTTTGGTAGCACAGAAACAAGTGGTTATTCTTTGTGACCATATGGATCACTCATATTACCATTATTTCACCCAAAGGTACCAAATTAATACTCAAAAAGCTGCAGCAATACACACAAATATAAACAGTACTTGGTGACAACTTTGCCTTTAGCCGTTAACCCTCTGGTGTCCAGGGTATAATTGGCCGTTTTCAACTACTTTTGATTTGGCCTCTATATTTCACCATTAAAAACTGTTTATCTTGCCAATCTGTTATTATCTCATTTTGACATAATGTGTCAGTACAATTGATCTAAATTCAGACAAAATTTAAAATACAAGTAGAAAGTGATATTTTTGACTGTAAAACCACAAGCATGTTTAAAGAATCATTTTCACAACTTAGTAATAGAAATTGGACATTTTAAAAAATATGAACAAGTTTTGCAAACAACAGAGTTATATGGTACTATTTACCTAAAAATGCAGCCAAGGCTCAGACGTTTTTTATATAACCATTCAAAACTATTTACAGAACAATCAGGTGTTCTGCATCAAATAAGAAGGCACACAAATTATTTATGCAACTCCAAAACATAGTTTGTGTCACTATAACACAGATGAGAACAGCACAGGGATAAACCTGCAGGTCTGACAGCAGGTGTGTCACTCAGCGTTTACACTGCAACCTGCCTTTGGTGGCTTTTTTTGCAGCAACTGTAACGTTCACTAGTAGAACTGACACACAAAACACAACTACTACACTACACACTAACTACACAAGACAACACACTAACTTGAGACTCCAAACACGATAAACGTCACAAATCTCAGTATCAAAACTCTCTCTCTCTCTTTCGCTCACTCGCTCTCTCTCTTCCTCTCTTCCCAACAACCAAATACCACATGTTGCTGTATCATTTTTGATTGGTCGACATGGTACATTTTTCCACCAATAGGGAAGGAGTGTTTTTCTTTTTCACTCACAAGCAAAGCGTCTTTGCTAGCGCTCTCCATAAAAAAACAGTTTTGCCGTTTCTTCCCGGAGTAAACGCCACTGTTGTATTCAGACCCCCAAAACAAAACAAAACAAAACAAAATAAAAACAAAAAATCGGGTTTACGTGACCTATCAATACAATTTAAAAAACTGGTATATAGTTTGAAGTCCGCACATTTGACCCAAGTTGAAATGGAGGATCTGGGTCCGTCGACCCCAGAGGGTTAATCAGAAAGCCTTAAGTTAGCTAGTTATGTATCGGGCTAATGTTTAAAGCTTTCACTTGAGTAAATTACTCATATTACTGCTAAGTAATGTTAGCTAAGTTCACAGCATATTCCGTAATAGCGCTGCCATACTGCATCACACTCAGTGCATTTCAATCATGTCTCCAGCGAGTTTGATAGCTAGCTAAATAATAATCTTTTTTTTTCTTTTTCTTTAAATAGCATAATGTAACGTGCTGGCGTCGTCGTACAGGAAAATTATTTACTAGGACTCACCTATCATGCGACCAGAGAGCGCAAACTCCGCCATTGTTGTTTTCCATCATTAAAAACATTAAAAGCATTAAAACAGCAACCTACAGGTATGTTAGCGCACTCATCCCCAACTGTCCGAGGGAGGGCGGGTCACATATTAAAACAGACATAAAGGCAGCCCAGGCGGGAAATTTTGCTTTTGCTTTTTGCGACTCATTTTATTTCTCTATCTGATCAGAAAACAATTCAATCAGATAGCTATTTATTGTGAATGAAATACAGTTACATTTTCAAGCACTTTTAAGCACCACATCTGAAATTCAAGCACTTTCACAACCTTGAAAAGAGGACATCAGAATTCAAGCACTTTCAAGGATTTCAAGCACCCGTACGAACCCTGTCTTGTGTGTGTGTGTGTGTGTGTGTGTGTGTGTGTGTGTGTGTGTGTTTGTCTGACAGAGAGAGAGAGAGAGAGAGAGACTTTTTATGGGATGATCTCATTGTAAGATTCAAATTCAATATATTTAGACTGGTTGACTGAATTGGATCTTGTGTGTGTGTGTGTGTGTGTGTGTGTGTGTGTGTGTGTGTGTGTGTGTGTGTGTGTGTGTGTGTGTGTGTGTGTGTGTGTGACAGAGAGAGAGAGAGAGAGAGAGAGAGCCTTTTATGGGAGCATCTTATTGTATGATTTAAATTCAATATATTTAGACTGGTTGACTGAATTTGATCCTGTGTGTGTCTGTCTGTGCTTGTGTGTTACCATATGTGTACATATTTGTGATTGTGTGACTGTTATACTTTTTTTTTGCTGGTTTTTTTTTCATTTAACAATTACATTTGAGGGACCCTTAGCATGTTCAGGATTTTTTCAGCTGTCCATTTTGCTTTTCCAATTTTTCTATTTAGGTTATTACTGTTGTGCTAAGTCATAGCATTTCTGCTGCTTTTCAGTATTTGTGCTAAATACAGCATTTCTGCTAAATCATACTATTTCTGCTATTTTATGAGATTTGTGCTAAATACAGCATTTGTGCTAAATCATACTATTTCTGCTATTTCATAAGATTTGTGCCAAATATAGTGTTTCTGCTAAAAAATAGTATTTCTGCCAAATATAGTATTTTTGATTAATTATACTTTTTCTACCAAATCATAGTACAGTTTTACTGCTTTTTATATGGCTTCTAAGACAACCAATCATATCCGAGGGCTTGCACATTCAAATTTGCATATTGGGGCATTCATGGCTTCTAAGACAACCAATCATCTATGTCATATATCTATGATATTTCATATTTTTATTTTAAATGGTCAACATTTCAAGATTCTCCCATGTCTTCTGAACACAACGGTCTAAGAATGACCGTTTTAGCCCCTACGGTTAGGAATTTATGGCTGTTTGTTTGAGGGGAGTCCTCACTATGAGAAATACACTGCAAAAATCCTGTCTCTCTCTGTGCTGCATGTGTACAAGCCTGCACTTGGTGCACCAATTTTGGCGGGAAAAAGCACACAGCCTCTCTGATTGGTGGATTCAAATTGAGAAGCTCACAGCTGTTTGACTGACCTAGAAACATGCTGTTAACAGCCCCTGTTCACTTGCTGATGCTGCTGGTGTGTGTGTGTGTGTGTGTGACACAGAGAGAGAGAGAGAGAGAGAGAGGGAGAGAGAGCCTTTTATGGGAGCATCTTATTGTATGATTTAAATTCAATATATTTAGACTGGTTGACTGAATTTGGTCCTGTGTGTGTCTCTCTGTGCATGTGTGTTTCCATATGCGTCCATATTTGTGATTGTATGATGGTTATAGTTTTTTTGCTGATTTTTTTTTCATTTAACAATTACATTTGAGGGACCCTTAGCATGTTCAGGATTTTTTCAGCTGTCCATTTTGCTTTTCCAATTTTTCTATTTAAGTTATTAATATTCTGCTAGGTCATAGCATTTCTGCTGCTTTTCAGTATTTGTGCTAAATACAGCATTTCTGCTAAATCATACTATTTCTGCTATTTCATAAGATTTGTGCTAACTATAGTGTTTCTGATAAAAAATTGTATTTCTGCCAAATACAGTATTTTTGATTAATTATAGTTTTCTACCAAATCATAGTACAGTTTTACTCCTTTTATATGGCTTCTAAGACAACCAATCATATCTGAGGGCTTGCACATTAAAATTTGCATATTGTTGCCTTCATGGCTTCCCAGCCAGCCAATCATATCTGAGGGCTTGCACATTCAAATTTGCATATTAGCCTTCGTGGCTTCCCAGCCAACCAATCATCTATGTCATATATCTATAATATTTCATATTTTTATTTTAAATGGTCAACATTTCAAGATTCCCCCACGTCGTCTGAACAAAAGAATGTCTAAGAATGACCGTTTTAGCCCCTACAGTTAGGAATTCATGGCTGTTTGTTTGAGGGGAGTCCTGACTATGAGAAAGAGACTGCAAAAATCCTGTCTCTCTCTGTGCTGCATGTGTAAAAGCCTGCACTTGGTGCACCAGTTTTGGCGGGAAAAAGCACACAGCCTCTCTGATTGGTGGATTCAAATTGATAAGGTCACAGCTGTTTGACTGACCTAGAAACATGCTGTTAACAGCCCCTGTTCTCTTGCTGATGCTGCTGTGTGTGTGTGTGTGTGGGTGTGTGGTATTGGTATTTTTCACTCTTATACTTTTTAAAATATTACACTTTTTTCCTTTAATTTGTCCCATTGAAATGAATGGGAAACTTCCGCAATTCTGCTAAAACTTGCTTGTTTTTGAAACTTAACTACTTTTTCCTACTTTCACGTAGAACAACCATTCAAACTTTAAAATGTTCTCAAATTATTGGGCTATTCAGGAATAAATCAGCTTTTTCATATCTTTTACCGTTTTACTTTTATGCCTCTTAAAGTTTTGAGTTGCAAAATTGTGATTTTTCAGAAAATACATGCGTTGTTATGGTTGCTATGCACTTGGCTTCCAGTGTGCCACTGAAGGTTTTGCAGTCTTCTCTTCATGTCCGAACAACTTCTTGCTACTTGCTCAATTTTCACTCAACTTCCACAAATTATACATCAAAACGTAGGTATTTTTGCTGGCTTTCAGAAAATGTCACCATCATTGTTGTGAGATTTATAGAATTTTGGCAAATCTCCTCAGACCAACACAAAGTCTCAAAAATCCCCATAGAAAGTCAATGGAGAGCTTGTTCAAAATCACAGCTTGATTTCTGTAATGAGAGGCATATTCGAATCGTCATATCTCCTTAACGAAGCGAAGTTAAAACATGAGGCTTGTCCCAGTATATCTTCAGACACTCCTGACACTCACAATTCAAGAATTTCTTTCTTACCTATTACCGTTCTGAAATGAGTTAGACTTGTTTGAGGGTAGGAAATTCGTCCTTCGCTCAGATTTCTTCAGATTTCAAACTCTGGAAATGATCCACTTTTTTCTCTCGTCATATCTTTTTAATGGATATCAACAGAGACCTGAAAATTTCCAAGATTGTTCACCAAAGCCTGCTGTCTCTTACGGTGAAAAAAATGATATTGATACTCCAAATAGATTTAGAGTTAGAAAGCGTTGTTTGAGGGCAAGTCAAGGCAGTTTTGCTTTGCTCTACTCAGTTATGGTGCATTAGAAGTCAAATATCTTTAATAATTCATATTTTAATGATAAATTGTCAACACTTTAAGATTCCCTGATCTCTTCTGAACAAAACGGTGTAAGAATGACCGTTCTAGCCCCTACGGTTAGGAAATTATGGCCATTTGTTTGAGAGGAATCCTCACTATGAGAAATTCACTGCAGAAATCCTGTCTCTGTGCTCTGTGTGTGTAAAAACGGCTGCACCTGTTTTGGCGGGAAAAAGTATACAGCCTCTCTGATTGGTGGATTCAAATTCAGCAGCTCCCAGGCTGCTTGACTGAGCTAGAAACTTACTTCTCTCTCCCTGTGTGTGTGTGTGTGTGTGTGTGTGTGTGTGTGTGTGACAGAGAGAGAGAGAGAGAGAGAGAGAGAGAGAGAGAGAGAGAGAGAGAGAGAGAGAGAGAAAGGCTTGTTATGGGATGATCTCATTGTAAGATTTAAATTCAATATATTTAGACTGGTTGACTGAATTGAATCTTTGTGTGTGTGTGTGTGTGTGTGTGTGTGTGTGTGTGTGTGTGTGTGTGTGTGTGTGTGTGTGTGTGTGTGTGTGTGTGAGAGAGAGAGAGAGAGAGAGAAAGGCTTGTTATGGGATGATCTCATTGTAAGATTTAAATTCAATATATTTAGACTGGTTGACTGAATTGGATCTTGTGTGTGTGTGTGTGTGTGTGTGTGTGTGTGTGTGTGTGTGTGTGTGTGTGTGTGTGACAGAGAGAGAGAGAGAGAGAGAGAGAGACAGAGAAAGCCTTTTTATGGGATGATCTCATTGTAAGATTTAAATTCAATATATTTAGACTGGTTGACTGAATTGGATCTTGTGTGTGTGCGTGTGTGTGTGTGACAGAGAGAGAGAGAGAGAGAGAGAGAGAGAAAGCCTTTTTATGGGATGATCTCATTGTAAGATTCAAAATCAATATATTTAGACTGGTTGACTGAATTGGATCTTGTGTGTGTTTTGTGTGTGTGTGTGTGTGTGTGTGTGACAGAGAGAGAGAGAGAGAGAGAGAGAAAGGCTTGTTATGGGATGATCTCATTGTAAGATTTAAATTCAATATATTTAGACTGGTTGACTGAATTGGATCTTGTGTGTGTGTGTTTGACAGAGAGAGGGAGAGAGAGAGAGAGAGAGAGAGAGAGAAAGCCTTTTATGTGATGATCTCATTGTAAGATTTAAATTCAATATAGTTAGACTGGTTGACTGAATTTGATCCTGTGTGTGTCTGTCTGTGCATGTGTGTTACCATATGTGTACATATTTGTGGTTGTATGACTGTTATACTTTTTTTGGTGGTTTTTTTTTTCATTTAACAATTACATTTGAGGGACCCTTAGCATGTTCAGGATTTTTCAGCTGTCCATTTTGCTTTTCCAATTTTTCTATTTAAGTTATTACTATTGTGCTAAGTCATAGCATTTCTGCTGCTTTCCAGTATTTGTGCTAAATACAGCATTTCTGCTAAATCATACTATTTCTTCTATTTCATCAGATTTGTGCTAAATATAGTGTTTCTGCTACAAAATAGTATTTCTGCCAAATATAGTATTTTTGATTAATTATAGTTTTCTACCAAATCATAGTACAGTTTTACTGCTTTTATATGGCTTCTAAGACAACCAATCATATCCGAGGGCTTGCACATTCAAATTTGCATATTGTTGCCTTCATGGCTTCCCAGCCAGCCAATCATATCTTAGGCCTTGCACATTCAAATTTGCATATTGGGGCAATCATGGCTTCTAAGACAACCAATCATCTATGTCATATATCTATGATATTTCATATTTTTATTTTAAATGGTCAACATTTCAAGATTCTCCCATGTCTTCTGAACACAATGGTCTAAGAATGACCGTTTTAGCCCCTACGGTTAGGAATTTATGGCTGTTTGTTTGAGGGGAGTCCTCACTATGAGAAATAGACTGCAAAATCCTCTCTCTCTCTGTGCTGTAAAAGCCTGCACTTGGTGCACCAGTTTTGCAGGAAAAAGCACACAGCCCTCTGATTGGTGGATTCAAATTGAGAATCTCACAGCTGTTTGACTGACCTAGAAACATGCTGTTAACAGCCCTTGTTCACTTGCTGATGCTATGTGTGTGTGTGTGTGAGCCTGTGTGTGTGTGTGTGTGTGTGTGTGTGTGTGTGTGTGTGTGTGTGAGAGAGAGAGAGAGAGAGAGAGAGAGAAGACACACACAAAGCCCTTTTAGGGCAGCATCTCATTGTTGGATAAAATATAATATATTCAGACTGGTTGACTGGCATAGACCCTGTGTGTGTGTGTCTCTCTCTGTACATTTGTGTATCCATATTTGATTTTGTGTGTATTTGTTGATTTGTGTATCCATATTTAATTTGTGTGTATCTGTTGGCTGTTCTTATTTGTATTTCTAAATGTATATTTTATTTTATTTTTCACAGGTGAACAAAAATTAGTTTTGAGCAAACTTAACCATGTTCCTTTTATTCAGCTTGTCATTTTACCTTTCCAATATTTTCACTTAAGTTATTACTATTCTGCTAAATCATAGTATCTGTTCTAAATCATTGTTATTGAGCTATATTGCAGGATTTCTGCTAAATCATAGTATTTCTACTATATTATATTTTTCTTTCTAAATATATCATTTCTGCTATAGAGTAGTATTTCTGTAATGTTTAAGAATGTTTGGCTAAATATATTCTTTCTGTTATCTTATACTATTTCTCCTAAATTCTTGTATTTTTGGGAAGTTATCGTGTTTCTGGTAAGTTACAATATTTCTGCTAAGTTCTGCTATGCTATTGTATTTCTGCCAAGCATTATGTTTCCTCTAAGATATTGCAGTTCTGCTAAGTTACTACATTTTAGCAACGTTCCTTTGCTTCTGCAAAGTTTTTACAATTTCTACAACTTTTCAGCTTTTTCAGCTAGTTTCAGCTCACAGCTTCAGCGTTCCAGCATCCACACTGCATTTTCGCAGGAAATGCAAATTTTTCTAGTTCTTATTATTATTGTGTGGATGCTTTAGGCATCCACACTATTGAGTTCCTGTTTCTCTTTATTGTGTGGATGCCCTAAAAGGGCTTCCACACTATTGAGTTCCTGTTTCTCTTTATTCTTTATTCCACTATTTACTAGTTGCTTCCGCACGCTTTTTGGCACTTAACTACTGCCTGAGTTTTCAGCCGATTTTCTCCGCTCAAACTCTAAACTGTTCTGCTCTTTCTGCTAATTCCTGCTATGACTTTTGGTGTTTATTAATATTATACTAATTAAAATATTACACTTTTTCCTTTAATTTGTCCTATTGAAATGAATGGGAAACTTCCACAATTCTGCTAAAACTTGCTTGTTTTTGAAACTTAACTACTTTGTCATACTTTCACCTAGAAACTCCATTCAAACTTTAAAATGTTCTCAGATTATTGGGCTATTCCTGTCTGATTCAGCTTTTTCAGATCTTCTACCGTTTTAATCTTATCTCTTTAAGTTTTCAGTTTCAAAATTGTGATTTTTCAGAAAATACATGCGTTGCTATGGTTGCTATGCAATTAAGTCAGAGTGAGTGCTGGTCCGTTCTGAATTTTCTCTTCATGTTTAAACAACTTCTTGCTACTTACTCAATTTCCACTCAACCCCACAAATTATACATCAAAACGTAGGTATTTTGCTGGCTTTCAGAAAATGTCACTATCTTTATTGTGAGATTTACCGTTTTTTCGCAATTTGCCTCGGAGTGACACAGGTCTGACAACTCCCATTTAAAGTCTATGGGGAGGTTTTGAAATTCAGAGCTGAAATTCTGTAACGGGAGGCATTTTCAAATCGCCATATCTCTTTAACAAAGCAAAGTTAGGACATGAGGCTTGTGCCAATATATCTTCAGACACTGCTGACACTCACAGTGGAAGCAGTTTTACAGTTATCTTACCGTTGAGCAATGAATTACGTTTGTTTGAGGGTGGAAATCTGTCCTTCTCTCAGTCTTCAAACTCTGGAAATGAAGCCGCTTTTCTCTCTCGTCATATCTCTCCGACGGAGGTAGAACGAGCTATGAAAATCGCAGTCAAAATACACCAAAGTCCGCTGATTCACCCAGTACAAGAATTATGCTGCTAGCCCTCCTAGTTTTTGAGTTACACGACGTTTTGTAACTCCAAAACGGCGTTTTTCGCCTCTCACCGCGATCTATTTTCTGACTGCCCAAGTATCTGTCTTTCAGATCGCCGCCCCTTTCCAGGTGGCGCAATCAGTAATGACACGGCTCTGCAGCTCAAAGGTCGTGGGTTCAATCCCACCTTGGTCCACGCTTTTTTTTTTTTTTCACTACAAATTTATACACTATCACAGACCTGTAATTTATATTGCTAATTTATTACAATTCTGCAAAGTTTTATGATTTTAGCAGCTTTTCTAATATGGACCTCAGATTCTTGTTAACGCTCCATGGCAGAAACAAGTACACAGCCTGATGAAGCAGACTGAGGCAGTACCTCTGATTGGTGAATTTGAGCAGAACCAGGTTGTTCTTTCATTTCATTTCTTTATTTATTTCACACATGGTTCAACAGTGTTTCTTTTTCTACATACAGAACCTTCTGCCTCTTTTCAGCAGAAATTCTGCTCATTCACCTCATCTCTTGTGTTGGAGTGCCCTCTTGTGGCGCCTTTTGGGTAGTGCCTTAGTAAACGTGAACACTGCAAAGAAGTGGTATCAGACTGGTTTGTAGTGGAGGAATTTGTTGCCAGTTTCTTTCATCTTTAATCCGTATTCATGTTGTAATGTAGCAGTACCACAATATGGCAGAAACACTATGTTTTGGCACAAATACTTTGGTTTAGTATACTTTAGCTTCTTCATCTTCTTCACCCCTTTTCAGCAAAATGTTCATTTTTTCACCCCTTTTCAGCACAAATTCCAGCTTTTTGGCTGTATTCAGAAAAAGACAACTCTTTTGAGCAGAAACTCTGCTGATTCATCTCTTTTCAGCGCAAGTTTCTGCTTCTTTGCCTCTTTTCTGCAGAAATTCTGCTGATTCACCTCTTTTCTGCAAAATTTTCAGCCTTTTCACCTCTTATCAGCACAATTGTCAGCAGCTTCTGTTCATTTCAGCAGAATTGTCCGCTCTCCACCTCTTCTTTGTAAGAATGACTTTGGCTCAGGGAAATGAATAGCCGCCTTTGAGCAGAAATTCTGCTGATTCATCTCTTTTCAGCGCAACTTATTGCTTCTTTACCTCTTTTCTGCAGAAATTCTGCTGATTCACCTCTTTTCTGCAAAATTTTCAGCCTTTTCACTTCTTCTCAGCACAATTCTCAGCAGCTTCTGCTCATTTAGCAAAATTGTCAGATTCTCCATCTCTTGTTTTTGAGAGAAAGAGTTTGGTTCAGTGAGATGAGCAGCTGCCTTGAGACCAGGAGGGCCAGGTTCAAAACCCGTTCATGGCAAAACCTGTTTTCAGTTTTCTCTTTTGTTCTTTTGTTCTGCCTCTTTTCTGCAGAAATTCTGCTGATTTACCTCTTTTCTGCAAAATTTTCAGCCTTTTCACCTCTTATCAGCACAATTCTCAGCAGTTTCTGCTCATTTCACCATAATAATTGCCAGTCTCTCCATCTCTTTCCTTGTGAGAGTGAGTTGGGTCAGTGAGATGAATAGCCACCTTGAGTCCAGGAGGGCCAGGTTGGAATCCTGCTCAGGGTGACAATTTTTTTTTCACCACCATACAACTTTTTCCAACTTTTCAGCTTTTTCAGCTTTTCAGCAGACAGCTTCAGCGTTAAGGCATCCACACAGCATTTTCGCAGGAAATGCAAATTTTCTAGTTCTTTATACTTTATTATTCTAGTTGCCACTTTTTTTATGCGTTTTTGGCACTTAACTACTTTAACAATTTTCAGCCGATTTTCACCGTTCAAATTTTAAACTATTCTGCTATTTCTGCTAATGATGGCTATGACTTTTGGTATTTTATGCTATTATACTTATTAAAATATTAAGCTTTTTTCCTTTAATTTGTCCCATTGAAATGAATGGGAAACTTCCACAATTCTGCTAAAACTTGCTTGTTTTTGAAACTTAACTACTTTCTCATACTTTCGCCTAGAACAACCATTCAAATTTTAAAATGTTCACAAATTATTGGGCTATTCATGAATGATTCAGCTTTTTCATATCTGTTACCGTTTTCATCTTATCCTCTTTAAGTTTTGAGTTTCATTTTGTGATTTTTCACAAAATACATGCGTTGTTATGGTTGCTATGCACTTGGCTTCCAGTGTGCCACTGTAGGTTTCTGCAGTCTTCTCTTCATGTCCGAACAACTTCTTGCTACTTGCTCAATTTTCACTCAACTTCCACAAATTATACATCAAAACGTAGGTATTTTTGCTGGCTTTCAGAAAATGTCACCATCATTGTTGTGAGATTTATAGAATTTTGGCAAATCTCCTCAGACCAACACAAAGTCGGAAAACTCTCCATAGAAAGTCAATGGAGAGTTTGTTCAAAATCATCGCTTGATTTCTGTAATGACAGGCATATTCGAATCGTCATATCTCCTTAACGAGCGAAGTTAAAACATGAGGCTTGTCCCCAGATATCTTCAGACACTCCTGACGCTCACAATTCAAGAATTTTTTTCTCACCTATTACCGTTCTGAAATGAGTTAGACTTGTTTGAGGGTAGGAAATTAGTCCTTCGCTCAGATTTCTTCAGATTTCAAACTCTGGAAATGAACAACTTTTTTCTCTCGTCATATCTTTTTTTGGATTTCCACAGAGACCTGAAAATTTCCATGACTGTTCACCAAAGCCTGCTGTCTCTTACGGTGAAAGAATGATATCGATACTCCAAATAGATTTAGAGTTAGAAAGCGTTGTTTGAGGGCAAGTCAAGGCAGTTTTCGCTTGCCTCTACTCAGTTATGGTGCATTACAAGTCAAATATCTTCAATAATTCATATTTTAATGATAAATTGTCAACACTTGAAGATTCCCCATCTCTTCTGAACAAAACGGTGTAAGAATGACCGTTCTAGCCCCCACGGTTAGGAAATTATGGCCATTTGTTTGAGAGGAATCCTCACTATGAGAAATAGACTGCAAAAATCCTGCCTCTCTCTGTTCTGAGTGTGTGTAAAAACGGCTGCACCTGTTTTGGCGGGAAAAAGTACACAGCCTCTCTGATTGGTGGATTCAAATTTAGCAGCTCCCAGGCTGCTTGAATGACCTAGAAACTTGCTCTCTCTCCTGTGTGTGTGTGTGTGTGTGTGTGTGTGTGTGTGTGTGTGTGTGTGTGTGTGTGTGTGTGTGTGTGTGTGTGTGAGAGAGAGAGAAAGAGAGGGCGAGACAGAGTTTTTATGGGAGCATCTTATTGTATGATTTAAATTCAATATATTTAGACTGGTTGACTGAATTTGATCCTGTGTGTGTCTCTCTGTGCATGTGTGTTTCCATATGTGTCCATATTTGTGATTGTGTGACTGTTACACTTTTTTTCTGAGTTTTTTTTTCATTTAACAAGTACATTTGAAGGACCCTTAGCATGTTCAGCATTTTTTCAGCTGTCCATTTTGCTTTTCCAATTTTTCTGTTTAAGTTATTACTATTGTGCTGAATCATACTATTTCTGCTATTTTATAAGATTTGTGCTAAATATAGTATTTCTGCCCAATATAGTTTTTCTGATTAATTATAGTTTTCACCAAATCATATTACAGTATTTTTGCTTTTTATAGGATTTTTATAGGATATTTATATTGCTTAATATAGTATTTCTGCTTTTTATAGGATTTGTGCTTAATATAGTATTTCTGCTTTTTATAGGATTTGTGCTTAATATAGTATTTCTGCTAAATGTAGTATTTATGCTTAATCACACTATTACTATATATTTCTGCCAGCTCCCCAGCCAATCATATCTGAGGTCTGCCGTTTCTTCTCTCGTCATATCTCAGCGACGGATGTACAAAGAGCAATGAAAATCGCAGTCAAAGTACACCAAAGTCCGCTGATTCACCCAGTGCAAGAATTATGCTTCTAGTCCACCTAGTTTTTGAGTTACACGACGCTTTGTAACTCCAAAAACGGCGCTCTTTGCCTCTCACTGCGATCTAATTCTGATTGCTCATCACCCTGTTTCCCAAGAGCCCACTGTCTTTCCCAGTGGCGCAGCTGGTAATGACACAGGTCTGCAACACAAAGGTCGGGGGTTCAACTCCACCTTGGACAATATGTTTTTTGCCCTACAAATTAATACACTATCACAGACCACTAATTCATATTCATCATTTATTACAATTCTGAAAACTTTTTACCAGCTTTTCTAATATGGACCTCAGATTCTTCTTAACACTCCATGGCACAAATACTCTTCCCTTTAGGCTCTGTGAATGTGTGTGTGTATCAATATTTCTCCCATTTTAAAGTATTACTCCTCCATAATTGATTTCTCTTAAATCAAAGTACTTTTACTACATCTTAGTACTTCTGCTCAATCATAGTATTTCTGCTCAATCATAGTATTTTTGCCAAATCATGGTTTTTGTGCCAAATCATCAGAATCGTGTTTATTGGCCAAGTATATGTGCAGACAAATACAAGGAATTTCGTTCGGTAGATGGTGGCTCTCGAGCACAGCAATGTAAATCTCACACACACACACACACACACGCACCCACACACACACGTATCTATATATACATTACACATGCATACACATACATACACAAAGCTGTGTAAACCAACTATAAATAACTAATCTAAACGTATATACATAAAATACAGAAATGAAATGAGGTGGAATGAATACTACAGAATGTACATAAGGTGCAGTTGCAGTCTGGCAGTGGGGAGCAGTGTGACAGTTCAACTGTTTAGAAGGGAGATGGCGAGGGGAAAGAAACTGTTCCTGTGTCGGGTGGTCCTGGTCTGCAGGCTTCTGTACCGTCTGCCAGAGGGCAGCAGATCAAAAAGTCTGTGTCCAGGGTGTGAGGGGTCTGTGATGATTTTCCCTGCCCGTTTCCTGGTTCTTGAGAGGTACAGATCCTGGATGGAGGGCAGGGCGCCGATGATCCTTTCTGCTGCCTGTACAGTCCGCTGCAGTCTGCACCTGTCCTGTTTAGTGGCTGCACCATACCAGACTGTGATGGAGGAGCACAGGACAGACTCAATGACTGCAGTGTAGAACTGGATCAGCAGCTCCTGTGGAAGACTGTACTTCCCCAGTTGTCTCAGGAAGTACATCCTCTGCTGGGTCTTTTTGAGGATGGAGTTGATGTTGGTCTCCCACTTCAGGTCCTGGGAGATGGTGGTACCCAGCAACTTGAAGATCTCCACAGTCGACACAGGGCTGTCTGATATGATGAGGGGGGGCAGAGTTGAGGGATGTCTCCTGAAGTCCACTGTCATCTCTACAGTTTTAAGAGTGTTCAGCTTCAGATTGTGCTGACTGCACCAGAGTACCAGCCGCTCAACTCATCATAACATTTGTGTTATGTTATAGTATTACTACTAAGTGGAGGAATTTCTAAAATGTTACAGTATATATGCTGATTACAGTATTTCTGTATAATAGAATTTTGGCAAATCTCCTCACACCAACACAAAGTCTGAAAACTGCATAGAAAGTCAATGGAGAGCTTGTTCAAAATCACCACTGGATTTCTCTAATGAGAGGCATTTTCAAATCGTCATATCTCAACGCAGCAAAGTTAAGACATGAGGCTTGTGCCAATATATCTTCAGACACTCCTGACGCTCACAATTCAAGAATTTCTTTCTCACCTATTACCATTTGGCCATGAATTGGGTTTGTTTGAGGGTAGGAAATTCATCCCTCGCTCAGATTTCTTCAGATTTCAAACTCTGGAAATGAGGCACTTTTTTTCTCTCGTCATATCTTTTGATGGATTTCACACAGACCTGAAAATTTCCATGACTGTTCACCAAAGCCTGCTGTCTCTTACGGTGAAAGAATGATATCGATACTCCAAATATATTTAGAGTTAGAAAGCATTGTTTGAGGGCAAGTCAAGGCAGTTTTTGCTTTGCCTCTACTCAGTTATGGTGCATTAGAAGTCAAATATCTTCAATAATTCAGATTTTAATGATAAATTGTCAACACTTTAAGATCCCCCCATCTCTTCTGAACAAAACGGTGTAAGAATGACTGTTCTAGACCCTACGGTTAGGAAATTATAGCCATTCGTTTGAGAGGAATCCTCACTATGAAAAATAGACAGCACAAATCCTGTCTCTGTGCTGCATGTGTGTAAAAACAGGTGCACCTGTTTTGGCGGGAAAAAGTATACAGCCTCTCTGATTGGTGGATTCAAATTCAGCAGCTCCCAGGCTATTTGGCTGCTGCTGCTGCTAGTGTGTGTGTGTGTGTGTGTGTGTGTGTGTGACAGAGAGAGAGAGAAAGAGAGGGCGAGAGAGCGTTTTTATGGGAGCATCTTATTGTATGACTTAAATTCAATATATTTAGACTGGTTGACTGAATTTGATCCTGTGTCTCTCTGTGATTGTGTGTTTCCATATGTGTCCATATTTTTGATTGTGTGACTGTTATACTTTTTTTTTTGCTGATTTTTTTTTTCATTCAACAATTACATTTGAGGGAGCCTTAGAATGTTCAGCATTTTTTCAGCTGTTCATTTTGCTTTTCCAATTTTTCTATTTCAGTTATTACTATTGTGCTAAGTCATAGCATTTCTGCTGCTTTTCAGTATTTGTGCTAAATACAGCATTTGTGCTAAATCATACTATTTCAGCCATTTTATAGTATTTGTGCTAAAACATAATATTTCTACAAAATGCAGTATTTCTGGGTAATCATAGTATTTCTATGTATTCCTGCCAGCTCCTCAGGGAGCCAATCCTCTGTGAGTACTGTAATTTTCAAATTGACATATCAAGTCATGCATGACTTCCCAACCAGCCAATCATATCTGAGGACTGAGACATTCAAATTTGCATATTGAGGCCTTCATGCCTTCCCAGCCAGCCCATCACATCTGAGGGCTGAGACATTCAAATTTGCATATTGGGGCTTTCATGGCTTGTAAGCCAACCACTCATCCATGTCATGTATCTCTACAAATTCATATTTTTACTTTAAACACACAACACTTGACAATCCCCATCTCTTCTGAACAAAACAGTGTAAGAATGACCGTTCTAGACCCTACGGTTAGGAAATTATAGCCATTTGTTTGAGAGGAGTCCTCATTATGAAAAATAGACTGCACAAATCCTGTCTCTGTGTTGTGTGTGTAAAAACAGGTGCACCTGTTTTGGCGGGAAAAAGTACATAGCCTTTCTGATTGGTGGATTCAAATTAAGCAGCTCCAGGCTTTTTGACCTACCTAGAAACATACAGGAAACACTGTATGTACAGCCCCTATTTGTTCACTTGCTTCTGCTGCTGCTGCTGTGTGTGTGTGTGTGTGTGTGTGTGTGTGTGTGTGTGTGTGAGAGAGAGAGAGAGAGAGAGAGAGAGAGAGAGAGAGAGAGCCTTTTTATGGGTGTATCTTATTGTGTGCCTACTGGTGGTGGTCAGAGGGCCCGGTGGCGCCAGTGTCCAGCAGCCTCGCCTCTGTCAGTGCGCCCAGGGTGGCTGTGGCTACAACGTAGCTTGCCATCACCAGTGTGTGAATGGGTGAATGACTGGATATGTAAAGAGCTTTGGGGTCCTTAGGGACCATAAAAGCGCTTATATAAATACAGGTCATTTACCATGTCCATATTTGTAATTGTGCAAGTTATTACTATTATGCTAAATTATAGTATTTCTGCTACTTTTTCGGTATTTGTGCTAAATACAGTATTTCTGCTAAATCTTAGTATTATTGCTTAATCATATTATTTGAGCAAAATCATAGTATATGAGCATATTCTTTCTATTTGTGTCATAGCATAGTATATTTGCTGAATTACAGCATTTCTGCTATGTTGTAGTATT
This sequence comes from Oreochromis aureus, assembly GCF_013358895.1. Lineage (NCBI taxonomy): Eukaryota > Metazoa > Chordata > Actinopteri > Cichliformes > Cichlidae > Oreochromis > Oreochromis aureus. Next base: position 34,957,206 of record NC_052953.1, read on the forward strand.
TGTCCTAAATCACAGTATTTGTGCAATGTTTAGGTATTTTGTTTAAATAAAGTATCTATGTAATCTTGTACCATGGTTGCTAAAATCCTGTATTTCTGAAAAGTTATCTTGTTTCTGCTAAGTTACAATATTTATTCTAATTTCTGCTGCTAAGTTCTGCTATGTTATTGTATTTCTGCCAAGTATTATGTTTTCTTTACGTTATTGCAGTTCTGCTGAGTAATTACATTTTGCTAAGTTCTTATGCTTCTGCAAAGTTATTACAATTTTTGCAAAGGTTTTACAATTTCTGCAACTTTTCAGCTTTTTCAGCTACTTTCAGCTGACAGCTTCAGCTTTACAGCATCCACACTGCATTTTCGCAGAGGAAATGCAAATTTTTCTAGTTCTTATTGTGTGGATGCTGGAGGCATCCACACTATTGAGTTCCTGTTTCTCTTTATTCTTTATACTTTATTCTAGTTGCTTCCGTACGTTTTTTGGCACTTAACTAGTCCCACAATTTTCAGCCGATTTTCACCGTTCAAATTTTAAACTATTCTGCTATTTCTGCTAATGTGCGCTATGACTTTTGGTATTTTTTGCTGTTATACTTTTTAAAATATTAAGCTTTTTTCCTTTAATTTGTCCCATCGAAATGAATGGGAAATTTACAAAATTCTACTAAAACTTGCTTGTTTTTGAAACTTAACTACTTCCTCAAACTTTCGCCTAGAACAACCATTCAAATTATAAAATGTTCACAAATTATTGGGCTATTCATGTCTGATTCAGCTTTTTCATATCTGTTACCGTTTTCATCTTATCCCTCTTTAAGTTTTGAGTTTCATCTTTGTGATTTTTCACAAAATACATGCGTTGTTATGGTTGCTATGCAGTTGGTTCTAAGTGAGCCACTGTACCTTTGGCAATTTTCTCTTCATGTCCGAACAACTTCTTGTTACTCGCTCAATTTTCACTCAACCCACACAAATTATACATCAAAACGTAGGTATTTTTGCTGGCTTTCAGAAAATGTCACTATCATTGTTGTGAGATTTATAGAATTTTGGCAAATCTCCTCAGACCAACACAAAGTCAGAAAACTCTCCATAGAAAGTCAATGGAGAGTTTGTTCAAAATCATCGCTTGATTTCTCTAATGAGAGGCATATTCAAATCGCCATATCTCCTTAACGAGCGAAGTTAAAACATGAGGCTTGTCCCCGTATATCTTCAGACACTCCTGACGCTCACAATTCAAGAATTTTTTCTCACCTATTACCGTTCTGAAATGAGTTAGACTTGTTTGAGGGTAGGAAATTTGTCCTTCGCTCAGATTTCTTCAGCTTTCAAACTCTGGAAATGAACCACTTTTTTCTCTCGTCATATCTTTTGATAGATTTCCACAAAGACCTGAAAATTTCCATGACTGTTCACCAAAGCCTGCTGTCTCTTACGGTGAAAGAATTATATCGATACTCCAAATAGATTTAGAGTTAGAAAGCATTGTTTGAGGGCAGGTCAAGGCAGTTTTGCTTCGCCTCTACTCAGTTATGGTGCATTACAAGTCAAATATCTTTAATAATTCATATTTTAATGATAAATTGTTAACACTTGAAGATTCCCCATCTCTTCTGAACAAAACGGTGTAAGAATGACCGTTCTAGCCCCCTACGGTTAGGAAATTATGGCCATTTGTTTGAGAGGAATCCTCACTATGAGAAATACACTGCAGAAATCCTGTCTCTCTCTGTGCTGAGTGTGTAAAAACGGCTGCACCTGTTTTGGCGGGAAAAAGTACACAGCCTCTCTGATTGGTGGATTCAAATTTAGCAGCTCCCAGGCTGCTTGACTGACCTAGAAACTTGCTTGTCTCTCCCTGTGTGTGTGTGTGTGTGTGTGTGTGTGTGTGTGACAGAGAGAGAGAAAAGGAGGCGAGAGAGAGTTTTATGGGAGCATCTTATTATATGATTTAAATTCAATATATTTAGACTGGTTGACTGAATTTGATCCTGTGTGTGTCTCTCTGTGCATGTGTGTTTCCATATGTGTCCATATTTGTGATTGTGTCACTGTTATACTTTTTTTGCTGATTTTTTCATTTAACAATTACATTTTAGGGACCCTTAGCATGTTCAGGATTCTTTCAGCTGTCCATTTTGCTTTTCCAATTTTTCTATTTAAGTTATTACTATTGTGTTGAGTCATAGCATTTCTGCTGCTTTTCAGTATTTGTGCTAAATACAGCATTTCTGCAAAATCATACTATGTCTGCTATTTTATGAGATTTGTGCTAAATACAGCATTTCTGCTAAATCATACTCTTTCTGCTATTTCATAAGATTTGTGCTAAATATAGTGTTTCTGCTATTTCTGCCAAATTTAGTATTTTTGATTAATTAGGGTTTTTCTACCAAATCATAGTACAGTTTTACTGCTTTTTATAGGATTTTTAGAGGATATTTATATTGCTTAATATAGTATTTCTGCTTTTTATAAGATTTGTGCTTAATATAGTTTTTCTAAAAATGTAGTATTTATGCTTAATCATACTATTTCTATATATTTCTGCCAGGTCCCCAGGCAGCTAATCCTCTGTGAGGACTGATACATACAAATACATATCAGGGCCTGCACGGCTTCCCAGCCAGCCAATCATATCTGGGGTCTGCCCTTTCTTCTCTCGTCATATCTCAGCGACAGATGTACAAAGAGCAATGCAAATCACAGTCAAAGTACACCAAAGTACGCTGATTCACCCAGTACAAGAATTATGCTTCTAGTCCACCTAGTTTTTGAGTTACACGACGTTTTGTAACTCCAAAAACAGCGTTTTCGCCTCTCACCGCAATCTGATTCTGACTGCTCATCACCCTGTTTTCCAGGCGCTCGCTCTCTTTCCCAGTGGCGCAGTTGGTAATGACACAGGTCTGCAACCCAAAGGTCATCGGTTCAATTACACCTTGGGCGACACGTGTTTTTTTCCCTACAAATTAATACACTATCACAGACCACTAATTCATATTCATCATTTATTACAATTCTGCAAACTTTTATGATTTTAGCAGCTTTTCTAATATGGACCTCAGATTCTTGTTAACACTCCATGGCACAAATACTGTTCCCTTTAGGCTCTGTGTGTGTGTGTGTGTGTGTGTGTGTGTGTGAGAGAGAGAGAGAGAGAGAGAGCGAGAGAGAGCCTTTTGATGGGAGCATCTTATTATATCACTTAAATTCAATATATTTAGACTGGTTGACTGAATTTGGTCCTGTGTGTGTCTCTCTGTGCATGTGTGTTTCCATATGTGCCCATGTTTGTGATTGTGTGACTGTTATACTTTTTTTGCTGATTTTTTTTTTTTCAATTAACAATTAGATTTGAGGGACCCTTAGCATGTTCAGGATTTTTCCAGCTGTCCATTTTGCTTTTCCAATTTTTCTATAAGTTATTACTGTTGTGCTAAGTCATAGCATTTCTGCTGCTTTTCAGTATTTGTGCTAAATACAGCATTTCTGCTAAATAATACTATTTCTGCTATTTTATGAGATTTGTGCCAAATACAGCATTTCTGCTAAATCATACTATTTCTGCTATTTCATAAGATTTGTACTAAATATAGTGTTTCTGCCAAATATAGTATTTCTGCTTAATTATGGTATTTCTGCCATTTTATAGTATTTGTGCTAAAACATAGTATTTCTACTAAATGTAGTATTTATGCTTAATCATACTATTTGTATATATTTCTGCCAGGTCCCCAGGCAGCTAATCCTCTGTGAGGACTGATACATACAAAATTTACATATCAGGGCCTGCACGGCTTCCCAGCCAGCCAATCATATCTGAGGTCTGCCCTTTCTTCTCTCGTCATATCTCAGCGACAGATGTACAAAGAGCAATGCAAATCACAGTCAAAGTACACGAAAGTACGCTGATTCACCCAGTACAAGAATTATGCTTCTAGTCCACCTAGTTTTTGAGTTACATGACGTTTTGTAACTCCAAAAAACAGCGTTTTTCGCCTCTCACCGCAATCTAATTCTGACTGCTCATCACCCTGTTTTCCAGGCGCTCGCTCTCTTTCCCAGTGGCGCAGTTGGTAATGACACAGGTCTGCAACCCAAAGGTCGTGGGTTCAATTACACCTTGGGCAACATGTTTTTTTCCCTACAAATTAATACACTATCACAGACCACTAATTCATATTCATCATTTATTACAATTCTGCAAACTTTTATGATTTTAGCAGCTTTTCTAATATGGACCTCAGATTCTTGTTAACACTCCATGGCACAAATACTGTTCCCTTTAGGCTCTGTGTGTGTGTGTGTATCAATATTTCTCCCATTTTAAAGTATTACTCCTCCATAATTGTATTTCTGTTAAATCAAAGTACTTTTACTACATCTTAGTACTTCTGCTCAATCATAGTATTTCTGCTAAATCATAGTATTTTGCCAAATTATGGTTTTTGTGCCAAATCATAACATTTGTTTTATGTTATAGTATTACTACTAAGTCGAGGAATTTCTGTCATGTTACACTATATGTGCTGATTACAGTATTTCTGCTAAATCATAGTATTTCTACTATATTATATTTTTTCTTTCTAAATATAGCATTTCTGCTATATAATTGTATTACTGCTATGTTATAATATTTGTGCTAAACCAGAGTATTTCTGCTGAAACATAGTATTTCTGCCAAATGATAGTATTTCTGTCAAATTACAGTATTTGTGCTAAAACATAGTATTTTTTAAAAAAAAATTCAATATTAATAGTAAATTACAGTGTCTCTGGTAAATCGCAGCATTTCTGCTATGTTGTACTGTTTTTCTAAATCATAGTATTTCTGTAATGTTTAAGAATGTTTGGCTAAATATATTCTTTCTGTTATCTTATACTATTTCTCCTAAATTCTTGTATTTTTGAGAAGTTATCGTGTTTCTGGTAAGTTACAATATTTCTGCTAAGTTCTGCTATGCTATTGTATTTCTGCCAAGTATTATGTTTCCTCTAAGATATTGCAGTTCTGCTAAGTTATTACATTTTAGCAAAGTTCCTTTGCTTCTGCAAAGTTTTTACAAATTCTGCAACTTTTCAGCTTTTTCTGCTTGTTTCAGCAGACAGCTTCAGCATTACAGCATCCACACTGCATTTTCGCAGGAAATGCAAATTTTCTAGTTATTATTATTCTAGTTGCCACTTTTGCACTTTTTTGGCACTTTTCTACTTCCACAATTTTCAGCCGATTTTCACCGCTCAAATTTTAAACTATTCTGCTATTTCTGCTAATGTGCGCTATGACTTTTGGTATTTTTAACTATTATACTTTTTAAAATATTAAGCTTTTTCCTTTAATTTGTCCCATTGAAATGAATGGGAAACTTCATAATTCTGCTAAAACTTGCTTGTTTTTGAAACTTAACTACTTTTTTCCTACTTTCACGTAGAACAACCATTCAAACTTTAAAATGTTCACAAATTATTGGGCTATTCATGAATGATTCAGCTTTTTCATATCTGTTACAGTTTTACTTTTATCCCTCTTAAAGTTTTGAGTTGCAAAATTGTGATTTTTCAGAAAATACATGCGTTGTTATGGTTGCTATGCACTTGGCTTCCAGTGTGCCACTGTAGGTTTCGCAGTCTTCTCTTCATGTCTGAACAACTTCTTGCTACTTGCTCAATTTTCACTCAACTTCCACAAATTATACATCAAAACGTAGGCATTTTTGCTGGCTTTCCGAAAATGTCACCATCATTGTTGTGAGATTTATAGAATTTTGGCAAATCTCCTCAGACCAACACAAAGTCTGAAAACTCTCCATAGAAAGTCAATGGAGAGTTTGTTCAAAATCACCGCTTGATTTCTGTAATGAGAGGCATATTCGAATCGTCATATCTCCTTAACGAAGCGAAGTTAAGACATGAGGCTTGTCCGGTATATCTTCAGACACTCCTGACGCTCACAATTCAAGAATTTTTTCTCACCTATTACCGTTCTGAGATGAGTTACACTTGTTTGAGGGTAGGAAATTCGTCCTTCGCTCAGATTTCTTCAGATTTCAAACTCTGGAAATGAGGCACTTTTTTCTCTCGTCATATCTTTTTGATGGATTTCCACAGAGACCTGAAAATTTCCATGACTGTTCACCAAAGCCTGCTGTCTCTTACGGTGAAAGAATGATATCAATACTCCAAATAGATTTAGAGTTAGAAAGCGTTGTTTGAGGGCAAGTCAAGGCAGTTTTCGCTTGCCTCTACTCAGTTATGGTGCATTAGAAGTCAAATATCTTTAATAATTCATATTTTAATGATAAATTGTCAACACTTTAAGATTCCCCCATCTCTTCTGAACAAAACGGTGTAAGAATGACCGTTCTAGCCCCTACGGTTAGGAAATTATGGCCATTTGTTTGAGAGGAATCCTCACTATGAGAAATACACTGCAGAAATCCTGTCTCTTTCTGTGCTGAGTGTGTAAAACGGCTGCACCTGTTTTGGCGGGAAAAAAAGTACACAGGCTCTCTGATTGGTGGATTCAAATTTAGCAGCTCCCAGGCTGCTTGACTGACCTAGAAACTTGCTTGTCTCTCTCCTATGTGTGTGTGTGTGTGTGTGTGTGTGTGTGTGTGTGACAGAGAGAGAGAGAAAGGAGGCGAGAGAGAGAGTTTTTATGGGAGCATCTTATTGTATGATTTAAATTCAATATATTTAGACTGGTTGACTGAATTTGATCCTGTGTGTGTCTCTCTGTGCTTGTGTGTTTCCATATGTGTCCATATTTGTGATTGTGTGACTGTTATACTTTTTTTTTGCTGATTTTTTTTTTCATTTAACAATTACATTTGAGGGACCCTTAGCATGTTCAGCATTTTTTCAGCTGTTCATTTTGCTTTTCCAATTTTTCTGTTTAAGTTATTACTATTGTGCTGAATCATACTAATTCTGCTATTTTATAAGATTTGTGCTAAATATAGTATTTCTGCCAAATATAGTATTTCTGATTAATTATAGTTTTCTACCAAATCATAGTACAGTATTTTTGCTTTTTATAGGATTTGTGCTTAATACAGTATTTCTGCTAAATGTAGTATTTATGCTTAATCATACTATTACTATATATTTCTGCCAGGTCCCCAGGCAGCCAATCCTCTGAGGACTGAGACATTCAAATTTACATATCAGGGCCTGCACGGCTTCCCAGCCAGCCAATCATATCTGAGGTCTGCCCTTTCTTCTCTCGTCATATCTCAGCGACGGATGTACAAAGAGCAATGCAAATCGCAGTCAAAGTACACCAAAGTCCGCTGATTCACCCAGTACAAGAATTATGCTTCTAGTCCACCTAGTTTTTGAGTTACACGACGTTTTGTAACTCCAAAAAAACGGCGCTCTTTGCCTCTCACCGCGATCTAATTCTGACTGCTCATCACCCTGTTTTCCAGGCGCTCGTTCTCTTTCCCAGTGGCACAGTTTGTAATGACACAGGTCTGCAACCCAAAGGTCGTGGGTTCAATTCCACCTTGGTCAACATGTTTTTTTCCCTACAAATTAATACACTGTCACAGACCACTAACTCATATTGATCATTTATTACAATTCTGCAAACTTTTATGATTTTAGCAGCTTTTCTAATATTGACCTCAGATCCTTGTTAACACTCCATGGCACAAATACTGTTCCCTTTAGGCTCTGTGTATGTGTGTGTGTATCAATATTTCTCCCATTTTAAAGTATTACTCCTCTATAATTGTATTTCTCTTAAATCAAAGTACTTTTACTACATCTTAGTACTTCTGCTCAATCATAGTATTTTGCCAAATCATGGTTTTTGTGCCAAATCATAATATTTGTGTTATGTTATAGTATTACTACTAAGTGGAGGAATTTCTGTCATGTTACAGTATATGTGCTGATTACAGTATTTCTGTATAATAGAATTTTGGCAAATCTCCTCAGACCAACACAAAGTCTGGAAACTCTGCATAGAAAGTCAATGGAGAGCTTGTTCACAATCACCGCTGGATTTCTCTAATGAGAGGCATTTTCAAATCGTCATATCTCCTTAACGCAGCGAAGTTAAGACATGAGGCTTGTGCCAATATATCTTCAGACACTCCTGACGCTCACAATTCAAGAATTTCTTTCTCACCTATTACCATTTGGCCATGAATTGGGTTTGTTTGAGGGTAGGAAATTCGTCCCTCGCTCAGATTTCTTCAGCTTTCAAACTCTGGAAATGAACCACTTTTTTCTCTCGTCATATCTTTTTGATGGATTTCCACACAGACCTGAAAATTTCCATGACTGTTCACCAAAGCCTGCTGTCTCTTACGGTGAAAGAATGATATCGATACTCCAAATAGATTTAGAGTTAGAAAGCATTATTTGAGGGCAAGTCAAGACAGTTTTCGCTTTGCCTCTACTCAGTTATGGTGCATTAGAAGTCAAATATCTTCAATAATTCATATTTTCAAGATAAATTGTCAACACCTTAAGATTCCCCCATCTCTTCTGAACAAAACGGTGTAAGAATGACTGTTCTAGCCCCTACGGTTAGGAAATTATAGCCATTTGTTTGAGGGGAATCCTCACTATGAAAAATAGACAGCACAAATCCTGTCTCTGTGCTGCATGTGTGTAAAACAGGTGCACCTGTTTTGGCGGGAAAAAAGTACACAGCCTCTCTGATTGGTGGATTCAAATTCAGCAGCTCCCAGGCTGTTTGGCTGACCTAGAAACTTGCTTGTCTCTGTGTGTGTGTGTGTGTGTGTGTGTGTGTGTGTGTGTGTGTGTGTGTGTGTGTGTGTGTGTGAGAGAGAGAGAGAAAGGAGGCGAGAGAGAGTTTTTATGGGAGCATCTTATTGTATGATTTAAATTCAATATATTTAGACTGGTTGACTGAATTTGATCCTGTGTGTGTCTCTCTGTGCTTGTGTGTTTCCATATGTCTCCATATTTGTGATTGTGTGACTGTTGTACTTTTTTTTGCCGATTTCTTTTTCATTTAACAATTACATTTGAGGGACCCTTAGCATGTTCAGCATTTTTTCAGGTGTTCATTTTGCTTTCCAATTTTTCTATTTAAGTCATTACTATTGTGCTAAGTCATAGCATTTCTGCTGCTTTTCAGTATTTGTACTAAATACAGCATTTCTCCTGAATAATACTATTTCTGCTATTTCATAAGATTTGTGCTAAATATAGTGTTTCTGCTAAAAAAAAAATAGTATTTCTGCCAAATATAGTATTTTTGATTAATTATAGTTTTTCTACCAAATCATAGTATACTTTTACTACTTTTTATATGGCTTCTAAGACAACCAATCATATCTGAGGGCTTGCACATTCAAATTTGCATATTTTTACCTTCATGGCTTCCCAGCCAGCCAATCATATCTGAGGGCTGGCACATTCAAATTTGCATATTGGGGCATTCATGGCTTCTAAGACAACCAATCATATCTGAGGGCTGGCACATTCAAATTTGCATATTGTTGCCTTCATGGCTTCCCAGCCAGCCAATCATATCTGAGGGCTGGCACATTCAATTTGCATATTGGGGCCTTCGTGGCTTCTAAGCCAACCAATCATCTATGTCATATATCTTTAATATTTCATATTTTTATTTTAAATGGTCAACATTTCAAGATTCCCCCATGTCTTCTGAACAAAACGGTCTAAGAATGACCGTTTTAGCCCCTACGGTTAGGAATTTATGGCTGTTTGTTTGAGGGGAATCCTGACTATGAGAAATAGACGGCAAAAATCCTGTCTCTGTGCTGCGTGTGTGTAAAAACAGGTGCACCTGTTTTGGCGGCAAAAAGCACACAGCCTCTCTGATTGGTGGATTCAAATTGAGAAGCTCACAGCTGTTTGACTGACCTAGAAACATGCTGTTAACAGCCCCTATTCACTTGCTGCTGCTGCTGTGTGTGTGTGTGTGTGTGTGTGTGTGTGTGTGTGTGACACACACACACACACACACACACACACACACACACACCCACACAAAGACCCTTTTTAGGGCAGCATCTCATTGTTGGATAAAAATATAATATATTCAGACTGGTTGACTGGCATAGACCCATTCTGTGTGTCTCTCTCTGTACATTTTTGTATCCATATTTGATTTTGTGTGTATCTGTTGATTTGTATATTCATATTTGATTTTGCATGTATCTGTTGGCTGTTCTTATTTGTTTTTTTCCTAAATGTATTTTTATTTTATTTTTTCAGAGGTAAACAAAAATGAGTTTTGAGCAAACTTAACCATGTTCCTTTTATTCAGCTTGTCATTTTACCTTCCCAATATTTTCACTTAAGTTATTACTATTCTGCTCAATCATAGTATCTGTTCTAAATCATTGTTATTAAGCTATATTGTAGGATTTCTGCTAAATCATAGTATTTCTACTATATTATATTTTTCTTTCTAAATATAGCATTTCTGCTATAGAATACTATTTCTGCTATGTTATAATATTTGTGCTAAACTGGAGTATTTTTGCTAAAACATAGTATTTATATAAAATTACAATATTCATAGTATATTACAGTGTCTCTGGTAAATCACAGCATTTCTTCTATGTTGTACTGTTTTTCTAAATCATAGTATTTCTGTAATGTTCAAGAATGTTTGGCTAAATATATTCTTTCTGTTATCTTATACTATTTCTCCTGAATTCTTGTATTTTTGAGAAGTTATCGTGTTTCTGCTAAGTTACAATATTTCTGCTAAGTTCTGCTATGCTATTGTATTTCTGCCAAGTATTATGTTTCCTCTAAGATATTACAGTTCTGCTAAGTTACTACATTTTAGCAAAGTTCCTTTGCTTCTGCAAAGTTATTACAATTTCTGCAACTTTTCAACTTTTTCAGCTAGTTTCAGCAGACAGCTTCAGCTTTAAAGCATCCACACTGCATTTTCGCAGGAAATGCAAATTTTTCTAGTGTTTTCTTTACGTTATTGCAGTTCTGCTAAGTAATTACATTTTTGCTAAGTTCTTATGCTTCTGCAAAGTTATTACAATTTTTTGCAAAGGTTTTACAATTTCTGCAACTTTTCAGCTTTTTCAGCTAGTTTCAGCTGACAGCTTCAGCTTTACAGCATCCACACTGCATTTTCAAGAGGAAATGCAAATTTTTCTAGTTGTGTGGATGCTGGAGGCATCCACACTATTGAGTTCCTGTTTCTCTTTATTCTTTATTGTGTGGATGCTTTAAGCATCCACACTATTGAGTTCCTGTTTCTCTTTATTCTTTATACTTTATTATTATTATTATTCTAGTTGCCACTTTTTCACTTTTTTTGGCACTTAACTACTTCCACAATTTTCAGCCGATTTTCACCGTTCAAATTTTAAACTATTCTGCTATTTCTGCTAATGATCGCTATATCTTTTGGTGTTTATTACTGTTATACTTTTTAAAATATTCCACTTTTTCCTTTAATTTGTCCCATTGAAATGAATGGGAAACTTAGGCAATTCTGCTAAATTTTGCTTGTTTTTGAAACTTAACTACTTTTTCCTACTTTCACGTAGAACAACCATTCAAACTTTAAAATGTTCTCAAATTATTGGGCTATTCAGGAATAAATCAGATTTTTCAAATCTTTTACGGTTTTATTTTTATGCCTCTTAAAGTTTTGAGTTGGAAAATTGTGATTTTCACAAAATACATGCGTTGTTATGGTTGCTATGCACTTGGCTTCCAGTGTGCCACTGTAGGTTTTTCGAGTCTTCTCTTCATGTCCGAACAACTTCTTGCTACTTGCTCAGTTTTCACTCAACTTCCACACATTATACATCAAAACGTAGGTATTTTTGCTGGCTTTCCGAAAATGTGACCATCATTGTTGTGAGACTTATAGAATTTTGGCAAATCTCCTCAGAGCAACACAAAGTCTGAAAACTCTCCATAGAAAGTCAATGGAGAGTTTGTTCAAAATCACCGCTTGATTTCTGTAATGAGAGGCATATTCGAATCGTCATATCTCCTTAACGAAGCGAAGTTAAAACATGAGGCTTGTCCCAGTATATCTTCAGACACTCCTGATGCTCACAATTCAAGAATTTTTTCTCACCTATTACCGTTCTGAGATGAGTTACACTTGTTTGAGCGTAGGAAATTGTCCTTCGCTCAGATTTCTTCAGATTTCAAACTCTGAAATGAACCACTTTTTTCTCTCGTCATAACTTTTTGTTGGATTTCCACAGAGACCTGAAAATTTCCATGATTGTTCACCAAAGCCTGCTGTCTCTTACGGTGAAAAAATGATATTGATACTCCAAATAGATTTAGAGTTAGAAAGCGTTGTTTGAGGGCAAGTCAAGGCAGTTTTTGCTTTGCTCTACTCAGTTATGGTGCATTAGAAGTCAAATATCTTTAATAATTCATATTTTAATGATACATTGTCAACACTTTAAGATTCCCCCATCTCTTCTGAACAAAACGGTGTAAGAATGACCGTTCTAGCCCCTATAGTTAGGAAATTATGGTCATTTGTTTGAGGGGAGTCGTCATTATGAGAAATAGACTGCAAAAATCCTGTGTCTCTCTGTGCTGCATGCACCTGTTTTGGCGGGAAAAAGTGCACAGGCTCTCTGATTGGTGGATTCAAATTCAGCAGCTCCCAGGCTGCTTGACTGAGCTAGAAACTTACTTCTCTCTCCCTGTGTGTGTGTGTGTGTGTGTGTGTGTGTGTGTGTGTGTGTGTTTGTGTGTGTGACAGAGAGAGAGAAAGAGAGGGCGAGACAGAGTTTTTATGGGAGCATCTTATTGTATGATTTAAATTCAATATATTTAGACTGGTTGACTGAATTTGATCCTGTGTGTGTCTCTCTGTGCATGTGTGTTTCAATATGTGTCCATATTTGTGATTGTGTGACTGTTATACTTTTTTTTGCTGATTTTCTTTTCATTTAACAATTACATTTGAGGGACCCTTAGCATGTTCAGGATTTTTCAGCTGTCCATTTTGCTTTTCCAATTTTTCTATTTAAGTTATTACTATTGTGCTAAGTCATAGCATTTCTGCTGCTTTTCAGTATTTGTGCTAAATACAGCATTTCTGCTATTTTATAAGATTTGTGCTAAATATAGTATTTCTGTCAAATTACAGCATTTCTGCTATGTTGTACTGTTTCTCTAAATCATAGTATTTCTGTAATGTTTAAGAATGTTTGGCTAAATATATTCTTTCTGTTATCTTATACTATTTCTCCTAAATTCTTGTATTTTTGAGAAGTTATCTTGTTTCTGGTAAGTTACAACATTTCTGCTAAGTTCTGCTATGCTATTGTATTTCTGCCAAGTATTATGTTTCCTCTAAGATATTGCAGTTCTGCTAAGTCACTACATTTTAGCAAAGTTCCTTTGCTTCTGCAAAGATTTTACAATTTCTGCAACTTTTCAGCTTTTTCAGCTAGTTTCAGCAGAAAGCTTCAGCTTTAAAGCATCCACACTGCATTTTCGCAGGAAATGCAAATTTTTCTAGTTATACTTTATTATTATTCTAGTTGCAACTTTTGTACTTTTTGGCACTTAACTACTTCCACAATTTTCAACCGATTTTTACCGCTCAAATTTTAAACTATTCTGCTATTTCTGCTAATGTGCGCTATGACTTTTGGTATTTTTAACTGTTATACTTTTTAAAATATTAAGCTTTTTCTTCCTTTAATTTGTCCCATTGAAATGAATGGGAAACTTCCATAATTCTGCTAAAACTTACTCTTTTTCGAAACTTAACTACTTTCTCATACTTTCGCCTAGAACAACCATTCAAATTTTAAAATGTTCACAAATTATTGGGCTATTCATGAATGATTCAGCTTTTTCATATCTGTTACCGTTTTCATCTTATCCTCTTTAAGTTTTGAGTTTCATCTTTGTGATTTTCACAAAATACATGCGTTGTTATGGTTGCTATGCACTTGGTTCTAAGTGAGCCACTGTACCTTTGGCAATTTTCTCTTCATGTCCGAACAACTTCTTGTTACTCGCTCAATTTTCACTCAACCCACACAAATTATACATCAAAATGTAGGTATTTTTGCTGGCTTTCAGAAAATGTCACTATCATTCTTGTGAGATTTATAGAATTTTGGCAAATCTCCTCAGACCAACACAAAGTCAGAAAACTCTCCATAGAAAGTCAATGGAGAGTTTGTTCAAAATCATCGCTTGATTTCTCTAATGAGAGGCATATTCAAATCGTCATATCTCCTTAACGAAGCGAAGTTAAAACATGAGGCTTGTCCCAGATATCTTCAGACACTCCTGACGCTCACAATTCAAGAATTTTTTCTCACCTATTACCGTTCTGAAATGAGTTAGACTTGTTTGAGGGTAGGAAATTTGTCCCTCGCTCAGATTTCTTCAGCTTTCAAACTCTGGAAATGAACCACTTTTTTTTCTCGTCATATCTTTTGATAGATTTCCACAAAGACCTGAAAATTTCCATGACTGTTCACCAAAGCCTGCTGTCTCTTACGGTGAAAGAATGATATCGATACTCCAAATAGATTTAGAGTTAGAAAGCGTTGTTTGAGGGCAGGTCAAGGCAGTTTTTGCTTCGCCTCTACTCAGTTATGGTGCATTACAAGTCAAATATCTTTAATAATTCATATTTTAATGATAAATTCTTAACACTTGAAGATTCCCCATCTCTTCTGAACAAACGGTGTAAGAATGACCGTTCTAGCCCCTACGGTTAGGAAATTATGGCCATTTGTTTGAGAGGAATCCTCACTATGAGAAATACACTGCAGAAATCCTGTCTCTCTCTGTGCTGAGTGTGTAAAACGGCTGCACCTGTTTTGGCGGGAAAAAGTACACAGCCTCTCTGATTGGTGGATTCAAATTTAGCAGCTCCCAGGCTGCTTGACTGACCTAGAAACTTGCTTGTCTCTCCCTGTGTGTGTGTGTGTGTGTGTGTGTGTGTGTGTGTGTGTGTGTGTGTGTGTGTGTGTGGTGTGAGAGAGAGAGAAAGGGAGGGAGAGAGAGAGTTTTTATGGGAGCATCTTATTATATGATTTAAATTCAATATATTTAGACTGGTTGACTGAATTTGGTCCTGTGTGTGTCTCTCTGTGCATGTGTTTCCATATGTGTCCATATTTGTGATTGTGTCACTGTTATACTTTTTTTGCTGATTTTTTCATTTAACAATTACATTTGAGGGACCCTTAGCATGTTCAGGATTCTTTCAGCTGTCCATTTTGCTTTTCCAATTTTTCTATTTAAGTTATTACTATTGTGTTGAGTCATAGCATTTCTGCTGCTTTTCAGTATTTGTGCTAAATACAGCATTTCTGCAAAATCATACTATGTCTGCTATTTTATGAGATTTGTGCTAAATACAGCATTTCTGCTAAATCATACTCTTTCTGCTATTTCATAAGATTTGTGCTAAATATAGTGTTTCTGCTATTTCTGCCAAATTTAGTATTTTTGATTAATTAGGGTTTTCCTACCAAATCATAGTACAGTTTTACTGCTTTTTATAGGATTTTAGAGGATATTTATATTGCTTAATATAGTATTTCTGATTTTTATAGGATTTGTGCTTAATATAGTTTTTCTAAAAATGTAGTATTTATGCTTAATCATACTATTTCTATATATTTCTGCCAGGTCCCCAGGCAGCTAATCCTCTGTGAGGACTGATACATACAAATACATATCAGGGCCTGCACGGCTTCCCAGCCAGCCAATCATATCTGGGGTCTGCCCTTTCTCTCTCTCGTCATATCTCAGCGACAGATGTACAAAGAGCAATGCAAATCACAGTCAAAGTACACGAAAAGCGCTGATTCACCCAGTACAAGAATTATGCTTCTAGTCCACCTAGTTTTTGAGTTACACGACGTTTTGTAACTGCAAAAAACGGCGTTTTTCGCCTCTCACCGCAATCTGATTCTGACTGCTCATCACCCTGTTTTCCAGGCGCTCACTCTCTTTCCCAGTGGCGCAGTTGGTAATGACACAGGTCTGCAACCCAAAGGTCATGGGTTCAATTACACCTTGGGCAACATGTTTTTTTCCTACAAATTAATACACTATCACAGACCACTAATTCATATTCATCATTTATTACAATTCTGCAACCTTTTATGATTTTAGCAGCTTTTCTAATATGGACCTCAGATTCTTGTTAACACTCCATGGCACAAATACTGTTCCCTTTAGGCTCTGTGTATGTGTGTGTGTATCAATATTTCTCCCATTTTAAAGTATTACTCCTCCATAATTGTATTTCTCTTAAATCAAAGTACTTTTACTACATCTTAGTACTTCTGCTCAATCATAGTATTTCTGCTAAATCATAGTATTTCTACTATATTATATTTTTCTTTCTAAATATAGCATTTCTGCTATATAATTGTATTACTGCTATGTTATAATATTTGTGCTAAACCAGTGTATTTCTGCTGAAACATAGTATTTCTGCCAAATGATAGTATTTCTGTCAAATTACAGTATTTGTGCTAAAACATAGTATTTTTTTTTTTAAATTTCAATATTCATAGTAAATTACAGTGTCTCTGGTAAATCGCAGCATTTCTGCTATGTTGTACTGTTTTTCTAAATCATAGTATTTCTGTAATGTTTAAGAATGTCTGGCTAAATATATTCTTTCTGTTATCTTATACTATTTCTCCTAAATTCTTGTATTTTTGAGAAGTTATCGTGTTTCTGCTAAGTTACAATATTTCTGCTAAGTTCTGCTATGCTATTGTATTTCTGCCAAGTATTATGTTTCCTCTAAGATATTGCAGTTCTGCTAAGTTACTACATTTTAGCAAAGTTCCTTTGCTTTTGCAAAGTTTTTACAAATTCTGCAACTTTTCAGCTTTTTCTGCTAGTTTCAGCAGACAGCTTCAGCTTTACAGCATCCACACTGCATTTTCGCAGGAAATGCAAATTGTGTGGATGCTTTAAGCATCCACACTATTGAGTTCCTGTTTCTCTTTATTCTTTATACTTTATTATTATTATTATTGTGTGGATGCTTTATGCATCCACACTATTGAGTTCCTGTTTCTCTTTATTCTTTATTATACTTTATTATTATTCTAGTTGCAACTTTTTGTACTTTTTGGCACTTAACTACTTCCACAATTTTCAACCGATTTTTACCGCTCAAATTTTAAACTATTCTGCTATTTCTGCTAATGTGCGCTATGACTTTTGGTATTTTTAACTGTTATACTTTTTAAAATATTAAGCTTTTTTCCTTTAATTTGTCCCATTGAAATGAATGGGAAACTTCTGCAATTCTGCTAAAACTTGATCGCTTTTTGAAACTTAACTACTTTTTTTCATACTTTCACATAGAAACTCCATTTAAACTTTAAAATGTTCACAAATTATTGGGCTATTCATGGATGATTCAGCTTTTTCATATCTGTTACGGTGTTCATCTTATCCCTCTTTAAGTTTTGAGTTGCAAAATTGTGATTTTTCAGAAAATACATGCGTTGTTATGGTTGCTATGCACTTGGCTTTCAGTGTGCCACTGTAGGTTTCATGAGGCTTCTCTTCATGTCCGAACAACTTCTTGCTACTTGCTCAATTTTCACTCAACTTCCACAAATTATACATCAAAACGTAGGTATTTTTGCTGGCTTTCAGAAAATGTCACTATCATTGTTGTGAGATTTATAGAACTTTGGCAAATCTCCTCAGACCAACACAAAGTCTCAAAAATCCCCATAGAAAGTCAATGGAGAGTTCGTTTAAAATCACCGCTTGATTTCTGTAATGAGAGGCATTTTCGAATCGTCATATCTCCCGAACGAAGCGAAGTTAAGACATGAGGCTTGTGCCAATATATCTTCAGACACTCCTGACGCTCACAATTCAAGAATTTTTTTCTCACCTATTACCATTTGGCCATGAATTGGGTTTGTTTGAGGGTAGGAAATTTGTCCCTCGCTCAGATTTCTTCAGATTTCAAACTCTGAAATGAACCACTTTTTCTCTCGTCATATCTTTTGATAGATTTCCACAAAGACCTGAAAATTTCCATGACTGTTCACCAAAGCCTGCTGTCTCTTACGGTGAAAAAATGATATTGATACTCCAAATAGATTTAGAGTTAGAAAGCGTTGTTTGAGGGCAAGTCAAGGCAGTTTTTGCATTGCTCTACTCAGTTATGGTGCATTAAAAGTCAAATATCTTTAATAATTCATATTTTAATGATAAATTGTCAACACTTTCAGATTCCCCCATCTCTTCTGAACAAAACGGTGTAAGAATGACCGTTCTAGCCCCTACGGTTAGGAAATTATGGTCATTTGTTTGAGGGGAGTCGTCATTATGAGAAATAGACTGCAAAATCCTGTGTCTCTCTGTGCTGCGTGCACCTGTTTTGGCGGGAAAAAGTGCACAGGCTCTCTGATTGGTGGATTCAAATTCAGCAGCTCCCAGGCTGCTTGACTGAGCTAGAAACTTACTTCTCTCTCCCTGTGTGTGTGTGTGTGTGTGTGTGTGTGTGTGTGTGTGTGTGTGTGTGTGTGTGTGTGTGTGTGACAGAGAGGAGGAGAGAGAGAGAGAGAGAGAGAGAAAGCCTTTTTATGGGATGATCTCATTGTAAGATTTAAATTCAATATATTTAGACTGGTTGACTGAATTGGATCTTGGGTGTGTGTGTGTGTGTGTGTGTGTGTGTGTGTGTGTGTGTGTGTGTGTGTGTGAGAGAGAGAGAGAGAGAGAGAGAGAGAGACAGCCTTTTTATGGGATGATCTCATTGTAAGATTCAAATTCAATATATTTAGACTGGTTGACTGAATTGGATCTTGTGTGTGTGTCTCTCTGTGCATGTGTGTTTCCATATGTGTCCATATGTGTGATTGTGTGGCTGTTATATATTTTTTTGCCGATTTTTTTTCATTTAACAAGTATATTTGAGGGACCCTTAGCATGTTCAGCATTTTTTCAGCTGTCCATTTTACTTTTCTAATTTTTCTGTTTAAGTTATTACTGTTGTGCTAAATCATAGCATTTCTGCTGTTTTATAAGATTTTTGCTAAATATAGTATTTCTGATTAATTATAGTTTTTCTACCAAATCATAGTATAGTATTTCTGCTTTTTATAGGATTTGCGCTTAATACAGTATTTCTGCGAAATGTAGTATTTATGCTTAATCATACTATTACTATATATTTCTGCCAGGTCCCCAGGCAGCCAATCCTCTGAGGACTGAGACATTCAAATTTACATATCAGGGCCTGCACAGCTTCCCAGCCAGCCAATCATATCTGAGGTCTGCCCTTTCTTCTCTCGTCATATCTCAGCGTCGGATGTACAAAGAGCAATGAAAATCGCAGTCAAAGTACACCAAAGTCCGCTGATTCACTCAGTACAAGAATTATGCTTCTAGTCCACCTAGCTTTTGAGTTACACGACGTTTTGTAACTCCAAAAAACGGCATTCTTTGCCTCTCACCGCGATCTAATTCTGACTGCTCATCACCCTGTTTCCCAAGAGCTTACTGTCTTTCCCAGTGGCGCAGCTGGTAATGACACAGGTCTGCAACCCAAAGGTTGTGGGTTCAAGTCCACCTTGGTCAACATCTTTTTTGCCCTACAAATTAATACACTATCACAGACCACTAATTCATATTCATCATTTATTACAATTCTGAAAACTTTTTACCAGCTTTTCTAATATGGACCTCAGTTTCTTCTTAACACGCCATGGCACAAATACTGTTCCCTTTAGGCTCTGTGTATGTGTGTGTGTATCAATATTTCTCCCATTTTAAAGTATTACTCCTCCATAATTGTATTTCTCTTAAATCAAAGTACTTTTACTACATCTCAGTACTTCTGCTCAATCATAGTATTTCTGCTAAATCATAGTATTTTGCCAAATTATGGTTTTTGTGCCAAATCATAACATTTGTGTTATGTTATAGTATTACTACTAAGTGGAGGAATTTATGTCATGTTACAGTATATGTGCTGATTACAGTATTTCTGCTAAATCATAGTATTTCTACTATATTATATTTTTCTTTCTAAATATAGCATTTCTGCTATATAATTGTATTTCTGCTATGTTAAAATATTTGTGCTAAACCAGTGTATTTGTGCTGAAACATAGTATTTCTGCCAAATGTAGTATTTCTGTCAAATTACAGCATTTTTGCTATGTTGTACTGTTTCTCTAAATCATAGTATTTCTGTAATGTTTAAGAATGTTTGGCTAAATATATTCTTTCTGTTATCTTATACTATTTCTCCTAAATTCTTGTATTTTTGAGAAGTTATCGTGTTTCTGGTAAGTTACAATGTTTCTGCTAAGTTCTGCTATGCTATTGTATTTCTGCCAAGTATTATGTTTCCTCTAAGATATTGCAGTTCTGCTAAGTTACTACATTTTAGCAAAGTTCCTTTGCTTCTGCAAAGTTTTTACAATTTCTGCAACTTTTCAGCTTTTTCAGCTAGTTTCAGCAGAAAGCTTCAGCTTTAAAGCATCCACACTGCATTTTCGCAGGAAATGCAAATTTTTCTAGTTCCAGTTGCTTCCGTACGTTTTTTGGCACTTTTCTACTTCCACAATTTTCAGCCGATTTTCACCGTTCAAATTTTAAACTATTCTGCTATTTCTGCTAATGATCGCTATGACTTTTGGTATTTTATGCTATTATACTTTTTAAAATATTAAGCTTTTTTCCTTTAATTTGTCCCATTGAAATGAATGGGAAACTTCCATAATTCTGCTAAAACTTGCTTGTTTTTGAAACTTAACTACTTTTCCTACTTTCACGTAGAACAACCATTCAAACTTTAAAATGTTCACAAATTATTGGGCTATTCATGAATGATTCAGCTTTTTCATATCTGTTACAGTTTTGCTTTTATCCTCTTAAAGTTTTGAGTTGCAAAATTGTGATTTTTCAGAAAATACATGCGTTGTTATGGTTGCTATGCACTTGGCTTCCAGTGTGCCACTGTAGGTTTCATGAGTCTTCTCTTCATGTCCGAACAACTTCTTGCTACTTGCTCAATTTTCACTCAACTTCCACAAATTATACATCAAAACGTAGGCATTTTTGCTGGCTTTCAGAAAATGTCACCATCATTGTTGTGAGATTTATAGAATTTTGGCAAATCTCCTCAGACCAACACGAAGTGTGAAAACTCTCCATAGAAAGTCAATGGAGAGTTTGTTCAAAATCACCGCTTGATTTCTGTCATGAGAGGCATATTCGAATCGTCATATCTCCTTAACGAAGCGGGTTAAAACATGAGGCTTGTCCCAGTATATCTTCAGACACTCCTGACGCTCACAATTCAAGAATTTGTTTCTCACCTATTACCGTTCTGAGATGAGTTACACTTGTTTGAGGGTAGGAAATTAGTCCTTCGCTCAGATTTCTTCAGATTTCAAACTCTGGAAATGAGGCACTTTTTTCTCTCGTCATATATTTTTTTTGGATTTCCACAGAGACCTGAAAATTTCCATGACTGTTCACCAAAGCCTGCTCTCTTACGGTGAAAGAATGATATCAATACTCCAAATAGATTTAGAGTTAGAAAGCGTTGTTTGAGGGTGAGTCAAGGCAGTTTTCTTCGCCTCTACTCAGTTATGGTGCATTGCAAGTCAAATATCTTTAATAATTCATATTTTAATGATAAATTATCAACACTTGAAGATTCCCCATCTCTTCTGAACAAAACGGTGTAAGAATGACTGTTCTAGCCCCTACGGTTAGAAAATTATAGCCATTTGTTTGAGGGGAATCCTGACTATGAAAAATAGACAGCACAAATCCTGTCTCTGTGCTGCGTGTGTAAAAAGAGGTGCACCTGTTTTGGCGGGAAAAAGTGCACAGCCTCTCTGATTGGTGGATTCAAATTTAGCAGCTCCCAGGCTGCTTGACTGACCTAGAAACTTGATTTTCTCTCCCTGTGTGTGTGTGTGTGTGTCACACATACACAGAGAGAGAGAGAGAGAGAGAGAGAGGGAGAGCCTTTTTATGGGAGCATCTTATTGTATGATTTAAATTCAATATATTTAGACTGGTTGACTGAATTTGATCCTGTGTGTCTCTCTGTGCTTGTGTGTTTCCATATGTGTTCATATTTGTGATTGTGTGACTATTATACTTTTTTTTTTTGCTGATTTTTTTTCATTTAACAATTACATTTGAGGGACCCTTAGCATGTTCAGGATTTTTTCAGCTTTCCATTTTGCTTTTCCAATTTTTGTATTTAACTTATTACTATTGTGCTAAGTCATAGCATTTCTGCTGATTTACAGTATTTGTGCTAAATACAGCATTTCTGCTAAATCATACTATTTCTGCTATTTTATAGGATTTGTACTTAATATAATATTTCTGCTTAATTATAGTATTTCTGCCATTTTATAATATTTGTGCTAAAACATAGTATTTCTACTAAATGCAGTATTTCTGGGTAATCATTGTATTTCTATATATTTCTGCCAGGTCCCCAGGAGTCAGTCCTCTGTAAGGACTGTAATATTCAAACTTACCTATCAGGACCTGGACGGCTTCCCAGCCAATCATATCTGAGCCCTGGCACATTCAAATTTCCATATTGTTGGCTTCATGGCTTCTAAGACAACCAATCATATCTGAGCCCTGGCACATTCAAATTTGCATATTGTTGGCTTCATGGCTTCTAAGACAACCAATCATATCAGAGCCCTGGCACATTCAAATTTGCATATTGGGTCATTCATGGCTTCTAAGCCAACCAATCATCTATGTCATATATCTTTAATATTTCATATTTGTATTTTAAATGGTCAACATTTCAAGATTCCCCCATGTCTTCTGAAGAAAACGGTCTAAGAATGACTGTTTTAGCCCCTACGGTTAGGAATTTATGGCTGTTTGTTTGAGGGGAATCCTGACTATGAGAAATAGACAGCACAGATCCTGTCTCTGTGCTGCGTGTATGTAAAAAGAAGTGCACCTGTTTTGGCGGGAAAAAGTGCACAGCCTCTCTGATTGGTGGATTCAAATTTAGCAGCTCCCAGGCTGCTTGACTGACCTAGAAACTTGATTTTCTCTCCCTGTGTTTGTGTGTGTGTGTGTGTGTGTGTGTGTGTGTGTGTGTGTGTGTGTGTGTGTGTGTGTGTGTGTGTGTGTGTGTGTGTGTGTGTGTGTGTGACAGAGAGAGAGAGAGACTTTTATGGGAGCATCTTATTGTATGATTCAAATTCAATATATTTAGACTGGTTGACTGAATTTGATCCTGTGTGTCTCTCTGTGCTTGTGTGTTTCCATATGTGTTCATATTTGTGATTGTGTGACTGTTATACTTTTTTTTTGCTGATTCTTTTTTCATTTAACAATTACATTTGAGGGACCCTTAGCATGTTCAGGATTTTTTCAGCTTTCCATTTTGCTTTTCCAATTTTTGTATTTAACTTATTACTATTGTGCTAAGTCATAGCATTTCTGCTGATTTACAGTATTTGTGCTAAATACAGCATTTCTGCTAAATCATACTATTTCTGCTATTTTATAGGATTTGTACTTAATATAATATTTCTGCTTAATTATAGTATTTCTGCCATTTTATAATATTTGTGCTAAAACATAGTATTTCTACTAAATGCAGTATTTCTGGGTAATCATTGTATTTCTATATATTTCTGCCAGGTCCCCAGGGAGTCAGTCCTCTGTAAGGACTGTAATATTCAAACTTACCTATCAGGACCTGGACGGCTTCCCAGCCAATCATATCTGAGCCCTGGCACATTCAAATTTCCATATTGTTGGCTTCATGGCTTCTAAGACAACCAATCATATCTGAGCCCTGGCACATTCAAATTTGCATATTGTTGGCTTCATGGCTTCTAAGACAACCAATCATATCAGAGCCCTGGCACATTCAAATTTGCATATTGGGTCATTCATGGCTTCTAAGCCAACCAATCATCTATGTCATATATCTTTAATATTTCATATTTGTATTTTAAATGGTCAACATTTCAAGATTCCCCATGTCTTCTGAAGAAAACGGTCTAAGAATGACTGTTTTAGCCCCTACGGTTAGGAATTTATGGCTGTTTGTTTGAGGGGAATCCTGACTATGAGAAATAGACAGCACAGATCCTGTCTCTGTGCTGCGTGTATGTGTAAAAAGAAGTGCACCTGTTTTGGCGGGAAAAAGTGCACAGCCTCTCTGATTGGTGGATTCAAATTTAGCAGCTCCCAGGCTGCTTGACTGACCTAGAAACTTGATTTTTCTCCCTGTGTTGTGTGTGTGTGTGTGTGTGTGTGTGTGTGTGTGTGTGTGTGTGTGTGTGTGTGTGTGTGTGTGTGTGTGTGTGTGTGTGTGTGTGACAGAGAGAGAGAGACTTTTATGGGAGCATCTTATTGTATGATTCAAATTCAATATATTTAGACTGGTTGACTGAATTTGATCCTGTGTGTCTCTCTGTGCTTGTGTGTTTCCATATGTGTTCATATTTGTGATTGTGTGACTGTTATACTTTTTTTTTTGCTGATTCTTTTTCATTTAACAATTACATTTGAGGGACCCTTAGCATGTTCAGGATTTTTTCAGCTGTCCATTTTGCTTTTCCAATTTTTGTATTTAACTTATTACTATTGTGCTAAGTCATAGCATTTCTGCTGATTTACAGTATTTGTGCTAAATACAGCATTTCTGCTAAATCATACTATTTCTGCTATTTTATAGGATTTGTACTTAATATAATATTTCTGCTTAATTATAGTATTTCTGCCATTTTATAGTATTTGTGCTAAAACATAGTATTTCTACTAAATGCAGTATTTCTGGGTAATCATTGTATTTCTATATATTTCTGCCAGGTCCCCAGGGAGTCAGTCCTCTGTAAGGACTGTAATATTCAAACTAATCTATCAGGACCTGGACGGCTTCCCAGCCAATCATATCTGAGCCCTGGCACATTCAAATTTGCATATTGGGGCCTTCATGGCTTCTAAGACAACCAATCATATCTGAGCCCTGGCACATTCAAATTTGCATATTGGGGCATTCATGGCTTCTGAGCCAACCAATCATCTATGTCATATATCTTTAATATTTCATATTTGTATTTTAAATGGTCAACATTTCAAGATTCCCCCATGTCTTCTGAGCAAAACGGTCTAAGAATGACTGTTTTAGCCCCTACCGTTAGGAATTTATGGCTGTTTGTTTGAGGGGAGTCCTGACTATGAGAAATAGACTGCAAAAATCCTGTCTCTGTGCTGCATGTGTAAAAGCCTGCACTTGGTGCACCAGTTTTGGCGGGAAAAAGCACACAGCCTCTCTGATTGGTGGATTCAAATTGAGAAGCTCACAGCTGTTTTACTGACCTAGAAACATGCTGTTCACTTGCTGCTGCTGCTGTGTGTGTGTGTGTGTGTGTGTGTGTGTGTGTGTGTGTGTGTGTGTGTGTGTGTGTGTGTGTGTGTGTGTGTGTGTGTGTGTGTGTGAGAGAGAGAGAGAGAGAGAGAGAAAGAAAGATATACACAAAGACCTTTTTAGGGCAGCATCTCATTGGTGGATAAAATTTAATATATTCAGACTGGTTGACTGGCATAGACCCTGTGTGTTTGGCTCTCTCTCTGTGCTGTGTGTGTAAAAACAGGTGCATCTGTTTTGGCAGGAAAAAGTGCACAGCCTCTCTGATTGGTGGATTCAAATTTAGCAGCTCCCAGGCTGCTTGACTGACCTACAAACTTGCTGTTCTCTTCATGTGTGTGTGTGTGTGTGTGTGTGTGTGTGTGTGAGTGTGTGTGTGACAAAGAGAGAGAGATAGAGAGGGCGAGAGAGAATTTCTATTGAAGCATCTTAGTGTATGATTTTAATTTAATATATTTAGACTTGTTGACTGAATTTGATCCTGTGTGTCTCTCTGTGCATGTGTGTTTCCATATGTGTACATATTTGTGATTGTGTGACTGTTATACTTTTTTGCTGATTATTTTTCGTTTCACAATTACATTTGAGGGACCCTTAGCATGTTCAGCATTTGTTCAGCTGTCCATTTTGCTTTTCCAATTTTTCTATTTAAGTTATTACTATTGTGCTAAGTCATAGGATTTCTGCTGCTTTTCAGTATTTGTGCAAAATACAGCATTTCTGCTAAATCATACTATTTCCGCTATTTTATAGGATTTCTACTTAATATAATATTTCTGCTTAATTATAGTATTTCTCTCATTTTTCATATTTCTGCTAAGTTCTGCTATGCTATTTTATTTCTGCCAAGTATTATGTTTCCTCTAAGATATTACAGTTCTGCTAAGTTACTACATTTTAGCAAAGTTCCTTTGCTTCTGCAAAGTTTTTACAATTTCTGCAACTTTTCAGCTAGTTTCAGCAGACAGCTTCAGCGTTCCAGCATCCACACTGCATTTTCGCAGGAAATGCAAATTTTTCTAGTTTTTCTAGTTATTCTAGTTGCCACTTTTTGCACTTTTTTTGGCACTTTTCTACTTCCACAATTTTCAGCCGATTTTCACCGTTCAAATTTTAAACTATTCTGCTATTTCTGCTAATGTGCGCTATGACTTTTGGTATTTTTAACTATTATACTTTTTAAAATATTAAGCTTTTTTCCTTTAATTTGTCCCATTGAAATGAATGGGAAACTTCCGTAATTCTGCTAAAACTTGCTTGTTTTTGAAACTTAACTACTTTTTCCTACTTTCACGTAGAACAACCATTCAAACTTTAAAATGTTCACAAATTATTGGGCTATTCATGAATGATTCAGCTTTTTCATATCTGTTACCGTTTTCATCTTATCCCTCTTTAAGTTTTGAGTTTCATCTTTGTGATTTTTCACAAATTACATGCGTTGTTATGGTTGCTATGCACTTGGCTTTCAGTGTGCCACTGTAGGTTTCGCAGTCTTCTCTTCATGTCCGAACAACTTCTTGCTACTTGCTCAATTTACACTCAACTTCCACAAATTATACATCAAAACGTAGGCATTTTTGCTGGCTTTCAGAAAATGTCACCATCATTGTTGTGGGATTTATAGAAATTTGGCAAATCTCCTCAGACCAACACAAAGTCTGAAAACTCTCCATACAAAGTCAGTGGAGAGTTTGTTCAAAATCACCGCTTGATTTCTGTAATGAGAGGCATATTCAAGCGTCATATCTCCTTAACGGAAGCGAAGTTAAAACATGAGGCTTGTCCCAGTATATCTTCAGACACTCCTGACGCTCACAATTCAAGAATTTCTTTCTCACCTATTACTGTTCTGAAATGAGTTAGACTTGTTTGAGGGTAGGAAATTCGTCCTTCGCTCAGATTTCTTCAGATTTCAAACTCTGAAATGAACCACTTTTTTTCTCTCGTCATATCTTTTTAATGGATTTCCACAGAGACCTGAAAATTTCCATGATTGTTCACCAAAGCCTGCTGTCTCTTACGGTGAAAGAATGATATTGATGCTCCAAATAGATTTAGAGTTAGAAAGCATTGTTTGAGGGCAAGTCAAGGCAGTTTTTGCTTTGCTCTACTCAGTTATGGTGCATTAGAAGTCAAATATCTTTAATAATTCATATTTTAATGATAAATTGTCAACACTTTAAGATTCCCCCATCTCTTCTGAACAAAACGGTGTAAGAATGACCGTTCTAACCCCTACGGTTAGGAAATTATGGGCATTTGTTTGAGGGGAGTCGTCATTATGAGAAATAGACTGCAAAAATCCTGTGTCTCTCTGTGCTGCGTGCACCTGTTTTGGCGGGAAAAAGTGCACAGGCTCTCTGATGGGTGGATTCAAATTCAACAGCTCCCAGGCTGCTTGACTGAGCTAGAAACTTACTTCTCTCTCCCTGTGTGTGTGTGTGTGTGTGTGTGTGTGTGTGTGTGTGTGTGTGTGTGTGTGTGTGTGTGTGTGTGTGTGTGTGACAGAGAGCGAGAGAGAGAGAGAGAGAAAGTCTTTTTATGGGATGATCTCATTGTAAGATTTAAATTCAATATATTTAGACTGGTTGACTGAATTGGACCGTGTGTGTGTGTGTGTGTGTGTGTGTGTGTGTGTGTGAGAGAGAGAGAGAGAGAGAAAGCCTTTTATGGGATGATCTCATTGTAAGATTTAAATTCAATATATTTAGACTGGTTGAGTGAATTGGATCTTGTGTGAGTGTGTGTGAGTGTGTGTGTGTGTGTGTGACAGAGAGCGAGAGAGAGAGAGAGAGAGAGAGAAAGTCTTTATGGGATGATCTCATTGTAAGATTTAAATTTAATATATTTAGACTGGTTGACTGAATTGGACCGTGTGTGTGTGTGTGTGTGTGTGTGTGTGTGAGAGAGAGAGAGAGAGAGAAAGCCTTTTTATGGGATGATCTTATTGTAAGATTTAAATTCAATATATTTAGACTGGTTGACTGAATTGGATCTTGTGTGTGTGTGTGTGTGTGTGTGTGTGTGTGTGTGTGTGTGTGAGAGAGTGTGTGTGTGTGTGTGTGTGTGTGTGACAGAGAGAGAGAGAGAGAGAGAGAGAGAGAGAGAGAGAGAAAGCCTTTTTATGGGATAATCTCATTGTAAGATTCAAATTCAATATATTTAGACTGGTTGACTGAATTGGATCGTGTGTGTGTGTGTGTGTGTGTGTGTGTGTGTGTGTGTGTTTGTGACAGAGAGAGAGAGAGAGAGAAAGCCTTTTATGGGATGATCTCATTGTAAGATTCAAATTCAATATATTTAGACTGGTTGACTGAATTTGATCCTGTGTGTCTCTCTGTACATGTGTGTTTCCATAGGTGTCCATATTTGTGATTGTGTGACTGTTATACTTTTTTTTGCTGAGTTTTTTTTTTCATTTAACAAGTACATTTGAAGGATCCTTAGCATGATCAGCATTTTTTCAGCTGTCCATTTTGCTTTTCCAATTTTTCTGTTTAAGTTATTACTATTGTGCTGAATCATACTATTTCTGCTATTTTACAAGATTTGTGCTAAATATAGTATTTCTGCCAAATATAGTATTTCTGATTAATTACAGTTTTTCTACCAAATCATAGTATAGTATTTCTGCTTTTTATAGGATTTGTGCTTAATATAGTATTTTTGCTTTTGATAGGATTTGTGCTTAATACAGTATTTCTGCTAAATGTAGTATTTATGCTTAATCATACTATTACTATATATTTCTGCCACGTCCCCAGGCAGCCAATCCTCTGAGGACTGAGACATTCAAATTTACATATCAGGGCCTGCACGGCTTCCCAGCCAGCCAATCATATCTGAGGTCTGCCCTTTCTTCTCTCGTCATATCTCTGCGCCGGATGTACATAGAGCAATGAAAATCGCAGTCAAAAGCACACCAAAGTCCGCTGATTCACTCAGTACAAGAATTATGCTTCTAGTCCACCTAGCTTTTGAGTTACACGACGTTTTGTAACTCCCAAAACGGCATTCTTCGCCTCTCACCGCGATCTAATTCTGACTGCTCATCACCCTGTTTCTCCCAGTGGCGCAGCTGGTAAAGACACGGGTCTGCAACCCAAAGGTCGTGGCTTCAAGTCCACCTTGGTCAACATCTTTTTGCCCTACAAATTAATACACTATCACAGACCACTAATTCATATTCATCATTTATTACAATTCTGAAAACTTTTACCAGCTTTTCTAATATGGACCTCAGTTTCTTGTTAACACTCCATGGCACAAATACTGTTCCCTTTAGGCTCTGTGTATGTGTGTGTGTATCAATATTTCTCCCATTTTAAAGTATTACTCCTCCATAATTGTATTTCTCTTAAATCAAAGTACTTTTACTACATCTTAGTACTTCTGCTCAATCATAGTATTTCTGCTAAATCATAGTATTTTGCCAAATTATGGTTTTTGTGCCAAATCATAACATTTGTGTTATGTTATAGTATTACTACTAAGTGGAGGAATTTCTGTCATGTTACAGTATATGTGCTGATTACAGTTTTTCTGCTAAATCATAGTATTTCTACTATATTATATTTTTCTTTCTAAATATAGCATTTCTGCTATATAATTGTATTTCTGCTATGTTAAAATATTTGTGCTAAACCAGTGTATTTGTGCTGAAACATAGTATTTCTGCCAAATGTAGTATTTCTGTCAAATTATAGCATTTTTGCTATGTTGTACTGTTTCTCTAAATCATAGTATTTCTGTAATGTTTAAGAATGTTTGGCTAAATATATTCTTTCTGTTATCTTATATATTATTTCTCCTAAATTCTTGTGTATTTTTGAGAAGTTATCGTGTTTCTGGTAAGTTACAATATTTTTGCTAAGTTCTGCTATGCTATTGTATTTCTGCCAAGTATTATGTTTCCTCTAAGACATTGCAGTTCTGCTAAGTTACTACATTTGAGCAAAGTTCCTTTGCTTCTGCAAAGTTTTTACAATTTCTGCAACTTTTCAGCTTTTTCAGCTAGTTTCAGCAGAAAGCTTCAGCTTTAAAGCATCCACACTGCATTTTCGCAGGAAATGCAAATTTTTCTAGTTATTATTATTCTCCAGTTTCCGCCTGAAATTTTGCAGCGAATCTCGCCCCGCAGTTTTGAAACAAGCTTCATATATGTTACCTCATTTTGTGCGGCTGGATCAGGAATGGTGTGCTATGACTTTTGGTGTTTATGACTATTACAGTTTTTTAAATATTAATATTTTAGTGAAAATTTTCCCGCGCTCCTCTGCCAAACAGTTTTGAAAATAGGGTTACATATGTTAGATCATTTTGTGCGGCTGGAGCTGGACTAGTATGGTATACACTTTTGGTGTTTATGACTTTTGTAGTTTTTGAAATATTTAGATTTTAGTGCAAATTTAGGCCAATTTCCATAGAAACAGACTTTATTTGTGGTGTATTGGCTCTCTCTAGTGGTATACCGGGAGTAGTACGGCTGAAAATCTGTATGCTTGTTACAAAACTCCATATCCCATAATTCATAGCACCCCTCTGCCGAGTCAAACAATGGCGGACACCACTTCGTTTTAAACGTCTTTTATTCTTGTTTCTACGTCACAAAATAAACTTTTAAGATATTTTCAGGCGAGAATGTAGGTGTGTAAACTTCAAATATCTGCTCGTTTTATCAGGACATCCCATATTAGCGACAATTCTCTTACATGTTGCTGATAGCCGGCTAGCTAGCTAGCGCCGCTAGCTTAGCTTAGCTAGCGCCGCTAGCAACCCTTCGTGAAAAACCACCCAGGCTTGGCTGATAGTGAGGTGGCTAAAATTTGTTTCATCGCTCGGCAAGGGTCTGTGTCTTAGCTGGACTTATTTTTCGTTTATATGGGCCGATGATGCTGGTCGATGTGGAAAAAATACCTGAGTTGTTTGGTGGTGGAGCTACAACAGAGGGCAGCTATCCACCGGTGTGTGACAGAAAGGACATGCCGCGAACGAGACATACAAGGCGGTGAGGCTACCGCCAATCGACCGGTGTTTGCTAACGCGGAGGTCAATCGTGGATCAGGGAAAGCGAAGGCAGGAGCGTGAGGTGAACTGAATTTCAGGTAAGAAGTTATGACCTGCACTCTATTTGGGTCAGATATAAACCGAGTTTAGGTGTAGTTTATTTAGCAACAGTTCTCTTACCTGTTGCTGATAGCAGGCTAGCTAGCTAGCACCGCTAGCTTAGCTAGCTAGCGCCGCTAGCGACCCTTCGTGAAAAACCACCCAGGCTTGGCTGATAGTGAGGTGGCTAAAATTTGTTTCATCGCCCGATCGCTCGGCAAGGGTCTGTGTCTTAGCTGGACTTATTTTTCGTTTATATGGGCCGATGATGCTGGTCGATGTGGAAAAAATAACTGAGTTGTTTGGTGGTGGAGCTACAACAGAGAGCAGCTATCCACCGGTGTGTGACAGAAAGGACATGCCGCGAACGAGACATACAAGGCGGTGAGGCTACCGCCGATCGACCGGTGTTTGCTAACGCGGAGGTCAATCGTGGATCAGGGAAAGCGAAGGCAGGAGCGTGAGGTGAACTGAATTTCAGGTAAGAAGTTATGACCTGCACTCTATTTGGGTCAGATATAAACCGAGTTTAGGTGTAGTTTATTTAGCAACAGTTCTCTTACCTGTTGCTGATAGCAGGCTAGCTAGCTAGCACCGCTAGCTTAGCTAGCTAGCGCCGCTAGCGACCCTTCGTGAAAAACCACCCAGGCTTGGCTGATAGTGAGGTGGCTAAAATTTGTTTCATCGCCCGATCGCTCGGCAAGGGTCTGTGTCTTAGCTGGACTTATTTTTCGTTTATATGGGCCGATGATGCTGGTCGATGTGGAAAAAATAACTGAGTTGTTTGGTGGTGGAGCTACAACAGAGGGCAGCTATCCACCGTGTGTGACAGAAAGGACATTCATGAACGAGACATACAAGGCGGTGAGGCTACCGCCGATCGACCGGTGTTTGCTAACGCGGAGGTCAATCGTGGATCAGGAAAGCGAAGGCAGGAGCATGAGGTGAACTGAATTTCAGGTAAGAAGTTATGACCTGCACTCTATTTGGGTCAGATATAAACCGAGTTTAGGTGTAGTTTATTTTCGTTGTGCTGACTTTTTCAATCACTTACAATAACTCGTACTCGCGTGCTAGCTAGCACGACGGAGTTTCTATACAGCTGTGTGCGCGCTAAGTTACCGATGTTACCGATGTTGAACTTTATGAAAGCCTCCCTGTCATTCTCTCGCCTGTTGAAACTTCAGTCATGAAACTGATCAATGATCGGCTTTTTTCTCTTGTTTGTTTATCGCGCTAAACAACAGCAGCACGTTTAAGCTTGATCAGCTGTTGTTAGAATTCATTTGCTTTTAATTTCTAGTATCAGCTGATGTTTGCTGCAGCCACAGCTGTAAAAACGGCTGTTCCAAACCAGATGTCCTTACTGAATCATCAGAGCTGAACTGGTGATGGAGAAACAGGTTTACCCTTAGGTGACATGAATGAGTTCAAGGGAAGTTATGAACTGTTTCTGACAGACAAATATACACCAAGCTCCTTTTTTTGTGTAGCTGACAGCTGGTAACTGTGCAGGGGCGGATCTAGCAAAGCTTTTGCCAGGGGCCAGGTAGGGCATTAACAGAGAAAGGTGGACACAAAGATATACTTTTCTTTCTTACTCTCATATAAAATATTTAGCTTTTATTAAATAGTTATCTGAATCTTACAACCAAAGTTTGTATAATAATACACAAGATTGGCTGTAGACCATTGTTCATCATTCAGAACACTGTGTAAAAATAACAAA
This sequence comes from Oreochromis aureus, assembly GCF_013358895.1. NCBI lineage: Eukaryota > Metazoa > Chordata > Actinopteri > Cichliformes > Cichlidae > Oreochromis > Oreochromis aureus. Next base: position 34,990,429 of record NC_052953.1, read on the forward strand.
AACAAAAAGTGAATGCAAAAGTGCATAAATATTTATTTTACGTGTTTGATGTGTGTGGCGGGCGTGGTCTGCAGTGCCGCTGCAGGGGAGGTGGACCCACCTGAGCGGCACCTGCAATCACGCCTCGGGCGTAGTCTGTGCTCTCTCGGCTGTTTTTTGGGTGTGTGTCGGGCTGTGAGTTGAAAAGCTACAGCCGGCTGTTTGGGTACACCAACCATGTGTGAAAAGTGGTCCATAACGTAATGCTTCAAAGCGTGTTCATGCAAACATTGTCGGATCTGCCGTGGTACAATGGGACTTCTGCTCATGAACCTGTGTGCACAGCGCCTGCAAATCGGCGCTGTACTGAAGTAACTTCATCTTTACACAAAACTGTAAGCTGTTATCTGTGAAGCGTGAGCGGTGTTTGTTTTTACCATAGTTCATGGTGGAGAATGGCTGCTCTTCTGAGTTTTGCTCTCTGTAGCTGTATGAATGGCAAACTACACTGAATAGCAGCGGCATAGGCACACATAAAATTTCTTCTGAAATTTTCGCTTTCTAGTTAGTTTTAATCTTTTAACTTTATGCATCAAGCAAAAATTTAATTATATGCAACATTCTCTGACTGGAAGAAATTTGTTTAACATTTAAACCTATTTTCTGCACATTCCAGCACATAAAATAAAATATTTTTTTTGTGTTTACACTGACTCTTTCAAATAGATGCAAGTAAAACACAGCAGAAAATAAATAAAGTCAAAGACTAGTTGCTCTATTTTCACCTGTAAAGCAGGACTGGGGAAGGCGGAGGTTTACCCTGATGCAGGTGTGCCGCAGCGGTCAGTTGAAGACTCCGCGAGTTTCTCTGTGAATTTCCCATTACAGTCGTAGCGCACTCGGTGCTTGCTTGGAAGTTTAGGGGGGTTTTTCGCTGTAAAAAGAAGTTTTCTTCCCACGCACAACACACACTAATGTTTTTGTCACTTTTTATGGAATCAAACTCAAAGTAAGGTCAGTACTTCCACGCTTTAAACGCTGCACGCTCATACTCTCTCCCGCACTCGATATATTATCCATTGTTGATCTGCAGACAGCTGTTGTCACGAAAGGGAAAGTAACGGTAATCTAATTACCGTTTTTGCAATGGTAATCCTTTACATTACTCGTTACTTGAAAAAAGTAATCGGATTACAGTAACGCGTTAAAGGAGCAGGATTTTGAATTCAATTCTGGATTTAACAGGAAGCCAATGAAGGGAAGCCAAAACAGGAGAAATATGCTCTCTCTTTCTAGTCCCTGTCAGTACTCTTGCTGCAGCATTTTGGATTAGCTGAAGACTTTTCAGCGAGTTTTTAGGACATCCTGGTAATAAAGAATTACAGTAGTCCAGCCTGGAAGTAATAAATGCATGAACTAGTTTTTCAGCGTTACTCTGAGACAGGATATTTCTAATTTTAGAGATGTTGCGCAAATGGAAGAAAGCAGTCTTACATATTTGTTTAATATATGGTTGAAGGACATGTCCTGGTCAAAAATGACTCCAAGGTTCCTCACAGCATTACTGGAGGCCAAGGTAATGCCATCCAGAGTAAGAATCTGGTTAGATACCATATTTCTAAGATTTTCAGGGCCAAGTACAATAACCTCAGTTTGATCTGAATTAAGAAGCAGAAAGTTAGCGCCCATCCAGGTCTTTATGTCTTTAAGGCATTCCTGCAGTTTAACTAATTGGTGTGTGTTACCTGGCTTCATGGATAGATAGAGCTGCGTGTCATCTGCATAGCAGTGAAAATTTATGCTATGTCTTCTAATGATGCTGCCTAAGGGAAGCATGTATAATGTAAATAGAATTGGTCCTAGCACTGAACCCTGTGGAACTCCATAACTGACCTTAGTGTGTGAAGAGGACTCTCCATTTACATGTACAAATTGGAGTCTATTAGATAGATATGATACAAACCACTGCAGTGCAGTACCTGTAATACCTACAGCGTGCTCTACTCACTCTAATAGGATATTATGATCAACAGTATCAAACGCAGCACTAAGGTCTAGCAGGACAAGCACAGAGATGAGTCCACTGTCAGAGGCCATAAGAAGATCATTTGTAACCTTCACTAAAGCTGTTTCTGTGCTGTGATGAGCTCTGAAACCTGACTGAAACGCTTCAGATAAGCCATTCCTCTGCAGATGATCTGTTAGCTGTTTGACAACTACTCTTTCAAGGATTTTTGATATGAAAGGAAGGTTGGAGATTGGCCTATAATTAGCTAAGACTGCTGGGTCTAGAGATGGCTTTTTAAGTAAAGGTTTAACTACAGCCACCTTGAAGGCCTGTGGTACATAGCCGATTTTTAGAGATAGGTTGATCATATTTAAGATTGAAGAATTAATTAATGGCAGGACTTCTTTGAGCAGTTTTGTAGGAATGGGGTCTAAAAGACACGTTGATGGTTTGGAGGAATTAATTATTGAAGTTAACTCAGAAAGATCAATTGGAGAAAAAGAGTCTAACTTAACATCAATGGTACTAAAAGTAGCTGTAGATAATATTACATCTGTGGGATGATTATTGGTAATTTTTCTCTAATGATAAAAATTTTATTTGTGAAGAAGTTCATGAAGTCATTACTAGTTAACGTTAAAGGGATTGTTGGGTCAGTAGAGCTCTGACTTTTTGTCAGCCTGGCTACAGTGCTGAAGAGTAACCTGGGGTTGTTCTTATTTTCTTCAATCAGTGACGAATAGTAAGATGTTCTGGCTTTTATGGAGGGCTTTCTTATAAAGCAGCAAACTATTTCTCCAGGCTAAATGATGATCCTCTAAATTTGTGACACGCCATTTCCTCTCCAGCTTACGAGTTATCTGCTTTAGGCTACGTGTTTGAGAATTATACCATGGAGTCAGGTACTTCTGATTTGAGACCTTAGTTTTCACAGGAGCTACAGTATCCAGAGTCGTACGTAGTGAGGAGGTAAAATTATTAACAAGATAATCGACCTCTGTTGGAGTAGCGTTCAGATAGCTGCTCTGCTCTATGTTGGTACAGGGCATTGAAGATGATAACAGTGGGTGGATTATATTCTTAAACTTAGTTACAGCACTTTCAGAAAGACATCTACTTTGATAAAGTCTACTCTCCACTGCTGTGTAATCAATTATTGTAAATGTAAATGTTATCAGGAAATGATCAGACAGCAGAGGGTTTTCAGGAAACACTGTTACATGTTCAGTTTCTATGCCATATGTTAAAACAAGATCTAGAGTGTGATTAAAGTGGTGGGTGGGTTCTTTTACATTTTGAGAGAAGCCAATTGAGTCTAATAACAGATTAAATGCGATGTTGAGGCTGAAACAATAGTATTTGAAAGGCTTTCTTTACTGACATATTGATGCCAAGCTCATCTTTGGTCCATGATTTTTTCGGTATTATATACATATATATATATATGTTATTTATATTATGTGTTTCTCACTCACCAAATGTTAAATTTAGATTTTTTTACTCAAGGAAATTAAAGGTGATTGCACATTGATATGGGACATGTGATACACCATTTTAGTATTTCAAAGATTGTTGTTGACCACATACTGATCTTCATGTTTTTTTTTAAACTACTTCCTTGCGATGAAATTAAAGGAAGAATTGAGGTAGTCTTAGAATGTTATAGGGACTGTAGTTCAACTCCGATGCCAGCACCACAGAGACCTCCGGTAGGTTGTGGAAGTAGGGCAGCAGCAGCCTGAGGTGAAAGAAGTGGGATCATATGGGAACTAGAGAGCTGATCTTTGTCTGGAAACATCGAAAAGACTCTGGTTTACAGTTGAAAAGTTATCAGAAAAGCACAAAGGAAATAACTGATACTCCATTTCCAAAAAAGTTGTTTTTGCAAGTCAGTTAAATCCCACATATAAATAAAAATAATACAAAAAGAACATATCTAATGCTGTAACTTGTAACCATGTTGGTATTTCAAAAAAAGTTTACATTTTAACACATAACATAACAGTAAACTTAAAGAAATGTTGCAATACACTTGGTGAAACATACACAAATAATTAGGTCAATTAATTACACGGCTGGATATAGAAAAAAGCGGCAGATAACAATAGGGAGAGAATGATCACTTTTCATAGATGGTATGTTTCCAAACTGTTCAGCAATTTTTGAAATCATTATAATTTCAGAAAATTAAGCCACACTAATGTAATATCCTAAAGGACTGAAAGAATCCTAAAATGACAAAGTGAGTGACTGATCTTTGAGCAATGAAGCAGCATTGTATTTAATGGTACAGTCACAGGGTGCAAAGCAGTGGCTGCACAGTGAGAAACACGCTGCTGTCATCATATTCAAAATGAGTTGATATCTGGAATAAACTTTCTCAGTTTCAATATGTTGCCTTTGAAATAATAGTTTTCTTTCAAATGTATAGTGGATTGCAAATCACTGGATTCTCTTCATACTTTACATTTTATACAGTGTTGTGAAAAGGCAGATCCAGGAACAGGACCAGACCTTGAAAGGCTCACTAGAATTTCACTCCATTCAAAATCTGTCACCAAATACAAAGTGTGTATGCAGTATATGTGGTATTATATGTAGTTTGCTTTTTAGGTTATCTAACCTTTGGGTGCTGGTTGCTTGCCTACATAACCTCTCTGATGTCAGCTTCTTTCCTTTTCATGACATCTCCCTTTGACTGCATTTCTCTTTTTAGTTTGTATAACCAGCCAGCAGTAGACACCATGAAGTCATTCTGAGTTATTTCCAGCAATAACAGCATGAAGGTGGAAAATGCTTTCCAAGACATCATCACTGTCAGGTTTTTATGTCATAAATCCTGGGATTAATGGAGTATAAAGCCAGTAAGACCAGATCTGCTTAATCACTGCAACAAGCCATTGGACGAGCGCTAAATGCCTGACATGTGAACAAGTGCTCACCAGTGTGACAGGTGCCATTGGAGGTGGAGTTAGAGCAGGGGCATGGCACACAGGGTTCAGTCAGGGCAGCTCCAGGACTGCGGTAAAAACCAGGCTTGCAGTTCTCGCAGTTCGATCCCTGGGTGTTGCCCTCGCAGTTCAAACACACTCCTGAAAAGTGGAACAAAGGTCACAAGATTAGCTATTATTCTTTCTTGATCTGCTTATGACAGAAAACGAAAGTAGTTGGTTATATAACAATGTAATCCAACAACATTTTAAAAATCTAAATCAAAATTTTTTAAGACCTTTTTAAGACCCTCAAAAAATGTGAGTTATACTCTCGGGTAGGATGGCCTGCTTTGGCATCGGAGGAACTCTCATTTATACCATTTTATATATAAATCAATACTCCGAGTGCTGCCTTCCTATATATGTTCCCTGTTTGCAATGAAACATGCTGGTATTTTCTCCGTCCGCAAGGTTACTTGTTGCTTTCTGTTCCATTTGCATGAACTGAACTTGGCAAAAGAGCTTTTGTGCAGAACGACTGGAAAATGACAGGATTGATTTCATCAAGTGCTTTAAATCAAAACTAAGAATCCTTCAGGCCAATTCCATAACATGAAATGGTTTCAATTTTAATTGAATTTTCATTTTATTTATTTATTTGTTTGTGTGTGTGTTGTTATTGCCTGTGTTTAATTGTGTAATTTTTGTAATTGTGAGATACTTGCTGGTGGCATCTTGGCCAGGTCTCCCTTAAAAAGAGGTTTTTACTCTCAAATAAATGTTAATTAAAAAAAAAAAAAAGAATTAACACAGAACAATACTGAAATCATTTATCATATTTGGGTTTTTATAAACAAGCAATAACTACTAGTGCAAAGCAATGCAAAAAGTCTTAAAGCAGAGTGTACTTGATGTTTTTGTTAATACAAAGCAGTAAAATGATTGTCTTTGGATTCTGGACTGGTGGTCAGACAAAAAAAACCCAAACATATTTTTTAATAGTTTTCAGTGTTTACCATCAGGGTAAAGAGTAAGAGTTATGATTCCTATTTTTTTTTTAAAAACTACCGTTAAACCATTATTCACTCTTACAGGAACCTCACTTAATGTCTATCAGGAAATAGCCAATTAATCTATTAGAGCTTCCTTGGGTTGAGCCACTTAACCACATTCTAAAATATATCAAATGTCTGTGAGGACAAAGCAACAACTATGCTGAGACCGCTTAAGGCAACAGTTGGAATTTCACCAAATGTGCAGCTAATACTGCTGAACTGCTAGCTACCCAACAGGAAGTAAACCCTGTTTGTAGTTGATTCTATGACCTAATTCATCGAAACTCTTGGGTTTGATCTGGCAATTGGTACTCACTGGCTATATAAAGTATTGGTGAAATGGTGAATTTGGTTAAAAAGGTTTAAGATAATCTGGTACACTGCAAAGTAGGCACCTTACACTACATGCAGGCAGCCAGGCGGGCCAAAGAGAAATGCTTTTAGAATGCTTTGAGCATGTTAACAGGAATGTGTTTTTAACTGCCATGTTACTATATACTTAATCATTCAATAAAAACCATAGCTCACTTCAGGATGGAGTATGTCGAGGTTATATTGAATTTCAAGGTAACACCTTGGCCTGTTACAATGTACCAATCCTGGATTGCCCAATTGCTTTAATGTAATCATATTATATTTATTAGGCTTGCAATATATCCAAATCAGTCCAATAGATGCCAGGGTTAACAGGACACCGGTAGAAAATGCAGGTACAGCGGAACTTTTTTAGTCTTTCCAGCCTTGTGTAATACCTGCAAGCCTCTTTTAGGCTGCTAAATAAAATTCAGCATGCTACGCCTTAAAAGGTGGGTACAGCTTTATTGCTCACCTATAGAACTTTCTTTCCCAAATAGGAAGCATTTCAGAAGCAGATAAAAATTGCTTGTTGTGCACTCTGCAAAAATGTAAATATAATAATGTTACAACTGCACCTTTAACACACCAACCAAGAAACAAGTTACATTTATTTATTTATATTTAAATAGGTCAGTTATGTCGACAGATATGATTATTGGGTTAATTAGTTGACTGACAGGTGTGGATGTGGGATTAATACAGTATTTAGACTACATAAAGAAAAGGGCTGTTGTTTTGAATGTTCAGTGAGACCAGGGAAGGACTGCATAAATACCAGTTAATTTGCATTTCCTGGTGATGTTCTGTTTACCTCTTCACTACAACATGCTCTGTCCTTCAACTTTACTCTGCTTTGTACCTTTATTTTCATTTAATGTTTATCTCCAGATAACATTTTAATTTTACTGAAAACATATAAAGCAGGCTTTAAACGGCTTGTTGGAAATACTTAATGTGGGTTGTTGCATTCAAGGAGATGCCTGATTGTCCATGCTAATTCTCACTTTAGCATAACTGCATATTTTCGTCTTTTTTTAAATTTAAAGAATTTTCAAAACATACTCTTTGCTTCAGTGCTTTATTTAAGAAAAAGAATCCCAGATTAAAGTCACTGTTCTTGTAAATATCTGTGACGACATCACCACTATTGTCCTGTTTGGAGTTGAGCTTCAATGTGTGTTTGAACTGTTTTGCCTCTATGAGCTCTGACAAAGGTTATGTAGATGTGACTCAGTCTGCCTACAGGCTTATGCCATATCTTTGCGTAACCAGGATTTCACCCATCACCACAAAGAGGTGAAATTACTGTTTAAAGAGGAATACAGAAAAGTGAATATCTAAATACAAAACTTGTTTTCAGTTCAGACACACCAATTTATAAGCAGTATTTAATATGTTAAAGTATTTTTAAATTTTGTGTATGAAAATGTATGTTTTAAGGTTCAGAGAGATTCTAGTGAAACATCATCTTGTCTACTTATCTGTGCATTAGATACTTTTAAGGTTGAAAATAATGCGTATTGAAAAAATAATAATGCGTCCCTGTTGTGTTTATATGAGACAGTGTTTGGAATACTGCCCTAATTTGCATTTGCACAAGAACTTCCTGTGTGAGCAGCCCTAGGGAGAAGCCACAATCGCTCTTTAAAGGGAGCTGTCAAACCTGAGCTATGGTAATCCACAGCACTATGAACACTGAGCCCAAGTGAAGGCTAAAGAGCTCCATCTGCGCCCGCATTATAATGCAAAGACATATGGCGTCTAAAACTGCTACACACATGCCCCACCCACCCACACACACACACACACACACACTGTCCCCCTGTGCAGTTCCTCCTTTTCAGGGCTGTCACTACCCAGTGATTTCTAAGTCTCAAGGCCTGACTGCTGGGAAGCGAGCAGCAATCCTCCTTTTCATTTGAAGAAAGTGCAAAGGAGGATAAATGCACTTTCAAGAACACAAACCAAACTGGAACTGCACCCTAGTGTTTAACTTGCTTCTCGGGTTGCTGAGACCACAGACTACAGCAAATATTTACTTGAAGGAAGTAAAGTGGAGATGATTGTGCTGCCAAAGATGAATTAAATTTGGCAGACTTTTCACTGGGTATATGATCAAGGTGTTACTGTAACCTGGACAAATGCAACATTTGAATTTAAAAAGTTCAATCAGCAGAGACTGGACAATAGGCATGACCTTTCTTATGCAATGCCAATTTGCAAACAGTGCATGTTGAAAAAGCTGCGTCTTTAATTCCAAGTTCTAACAGATTGGTGTTGTCCATGTCAGGGTTCTCGAGAGAAAGCCCAAAGACTTTGTGGGTTTTCACTGGTGTAGATGTTGCTCCAGTAGAGAGACACTCGCATCACATTCATTGTCTTATTTAAGCACCTTGAGGTCATCGCTGCTGTAATTCGGCGCTATATAAATAAAATGCATTTTTGGGATTTACTTGTCTTTGTCTTGCTCAAGGACACGTTGACCCAAAACTAGTAGGTGTAGCTGATCAGTGTTTAAGCTTCAACTCTCACTGAGCTGGACTGCTTCACTGCCTTTTGGAGCGTTTGAATTGAATCATCTGACAAATAACACAACCTGGTGTATGATACAGACCGCCCAAGAAGTCTTTGCCTTTATTGAGTGAAATTGTAGCTGCCAGCAATAACATTGTTCCAACACAGTTTACTACTGGCTCTGAAAACCCACCGTGACAGCCAAAAACCAACAAGTGATGAATGAGTCATGAATATGGGGTTAAACCATCACAAGATATATATAGACAAATATCAGTTCCATTTCCAAATACAGGTTATCTGTTGTCATTATTAGTAGTCAGTACTGGTATCATAAAAAATGTATATATATTTACTTTTTATGATGATTATAGTTTTAAGTGAATCTTCCAAGCAAAATGAAGTAGGGTAAAAAGCAGAGAGAGTAAAAGTTGTACTCTGAGATGAAGTTGATTGTTTCCTTGGACTTTATTTATTAAGAAAAATGATTTTAAAAAAATCAATCTCTGAGAACGAATTACTTCAATAAGGAAAGAGCTTCCAGAAAATATTTATTGGAGTCAGTTTGTCTAAACAAAAGCTCTTATTTTGGAATCAGATTGTGCGGATTTGCAGGATTTTCTGTTACAAGGCAGATGCTTTCACTAACTAAACTACTGTGGCTCTTCACAGCTGACTCAGACAATCCTGAATAATGAAAAATTACAAAACAAAATAGAAGGTTAGGTTTTAGTGACAATGAAAATGAGATCATTGAACTGCAGCGTTTGTCCTCAGCTGACTCACCGGACTGCGGATGGCAGTAGTTGGTGTGGTTGTTACACTGGCAAGGCCGACAGCCAGTGCTGCTGAAGTCAAAGAAACCTGGGTAGCAGTCATCACACTTGGGTCCATACACTCCTGATTTGCACACACATGTCCCTGAACTGTAGGGGCAGAACAGAAGACAAAAATCAATATCCAGCAGATAGAACATAACAGAACATAAATAGAACATTACATCATGGCAGCGTATCCATGAGGTACTCTGTGTGTGTGTTTGGTTTTAATAAAAGGTTTCCCTCCACATACAGTGGCCTTGATTAATTAGATGAGGCGATTTATTAGTGGCAAATGTGGTAAGAAATCATCCATCCATCTTCATCCGCTTTATCCGAGGCCGGGTCACGGGGGCAGCAGCCTAAGCAGAGAAGCCCAGACCTCCCTCTCCCCAGCCACCTCCTCCAGCTTATCCGGGGGAACACCAAGGCGTTCCCAGGCCAGCCGAGAGATATAATCTCTCCAGCGTGTCCTGGGTCAGCCCCGGGGCCTCCTCCCGGTGGGACATGCCCGGAACACCTCACCCAGGAGGCGCCCAGGAGGCATCCTTGTCAGATGCCCGAACCACCTCAGCTGGCTCCTTTCGGTGTGGAGGAGCAGTGGCTCTACTCTGAGCCCCTCCCGGATGGCCGAACTTCTCACCCTATCTCTAAGGGAGAGGCCAGCTACCCTTCGGAGGAAGCTCATTTCTGCCGCTTGTATCCGCGATCTCGTTCTTTCGGTCACTACCCACAGCTCGTGGCCATAGGTGAGGGTAGGGACGTAGATCGACCGGTAAATTGAGAGCTTCGCTTTTACACTCAGCTCCCTCTTCACCACGATGGACCGGTGCAGTGTCCGCATCACTGCAGCCGCAGCACCAATCCGTCTGTCGATCTCCGGCTCCCTTGTCCCATCACTCGCGAACAAGACCCCGGGATACTTGAACTCCTCCACTTGGGGCAGGAACTCATCCCCGACCCGGAGTGGACACTCCACCCTTTTCCGGCTGAGAACCATGGCCTCAGATTTGGAGGTGCTGATCCTCATTCCCGCTGCTTCTTACCGTGAAGCAGCGGTAAGAAATCATGTAAAGTAATAATATACTGGGTGCTGCTGAGTAGCATATAAAGCTGGATTACAAACAAAAGTAGCTTATTAGTGGACCTCCCAGCATGCACTTTTTTGAGAGTGGTTACCTTTGACGAAAAATACACATTGTGCAAATGTATATTTATTACATACAAAGGTAGCATAAATCAAGGTTCACGGTTCTATTTCTTTGAATGCTGAAAACAAACCTACCCATGAGAAAAAAGTGGATTTAAGGTCATGTACACATACACAACCTATAGCAGGGGGTGTCCAACTTTAGTCCTCAAGGGCCGGTGTCCTGCAGGTTTTAAATATCACCCTGGGTCAACACACCTGAATCAAATGATTAGTTAATTACCAGGCCTCTGAAGAACTTCAAGACATGTTGAGGAGGTAATTTAGCCATTTAAATGTGCTCTGTTGGATCAAGAACACATCTAAAACCTGCAGGTCACCGGCCCTTGACGCCTAGAGTTGGACACCCCTGATCTATAGACTGACTCTGATACAGTACAGTTTCTAATGTCAAATTAAAAAAATGATTAGTAAAAAATGAAATGATTAAACAACAGACTGTATACTGTATAAAGATAGACGACTTGTTACCGTCGTCTTCCACTGTAAAAGGCCAAAATATCATGAAAGTGGCCGCCTGTGCAGCAGTGACCTGGACAAGTGGACATAAGCTCCTAAAGTCTCTCTTGCCTAAATTTGAGCACATATGCCTTAAAATTCACATAGCTCAGGAATATGAAACTACAACACAAAGGTGCACATGTGATCACACAGAGCTATGAGGAGGTACTCAGAGTGGAGGCAGATGCTTGTTTCTACTAAAGTTCGGGAGAAGACAGTCTCTGTCTCAATTTCTAAGCAGCTCTTTGTAATTTATGTTTAAAAATATTAACAGCAGACATATGAGATGTTTTAAAGAATACTGTGATCTGTGTTTGTCAGGTTATGAAATCTCAGAGCATCGAGCAGAGGCTTTTATTGGCCACATGTTCTTTACATAACTGAGAATGATTGCTTTCAGCTGAGAAAATCTCATTGTATAAAATGTCTCCAAGAATCCTCCAGCAAACTTAAATCCAATTACATCAGAGTTCTTCAGCCATAACACAGTCGCAACTGAGTTATTTCACATGATAATGTGTCTTTCACAGATCAGACCTTTGCTCTCATTATCCTGTGTTAAAAATAGCAAATGCTCATTAATACAGTGTGAGTGTCAAGAAGAGATTTTGTTTTTTTCCCATTTCCTTGGAAGAGAACAATGCTAAATCGGGCCTGATCACCTCTTAAACCCAGACAATGGACTCAGAAATGTAATGTGGGGGCAATGGCTTCAAAACAATTGAAGCAAATCACAACTGACTTGAAGCACTTTCCATGAATGTGTGCGTGGGTCTTCATGCAAATAGGGCTTTGTTAAAACAACTGCACTTAATGCAGAGGCCCATGGCGATGCTTAGTGAGGCGTGGGCAGTGTTGAACAAAAGCAAGTGAAAGATATAATGTCCAGCTGCCAAAGGAAAAAATAAAAACACGGTACAAAAAAACAGATTTATTTAAAATTGCCATTTAATACTAAACAGAAAGATACTTTGCTCATCAAAAAATGACAGAAAATGTAAAGGGATTTCTTTTTACAATAGCCAAATTATCTGTATTAGATTAGATTAAATACATTGCCATTCTAAACGAAATAAAGTTTCATTTTTTCTTTAAGTGCTTATAAACGAGTGTGTGGGGGTTATAGAAACTAGACTTTTGAAAACTGATTCAACATGAATTTTGTGAACCTGGAAAACTAACTAAACTAAAACACAAATTATTGGGGAAATATTATTGGTCTGTCTTTATCTGAAAGAAGAAAGTGTACTTTATTGATCCCTGTGGGGAAATTCCTCTCTGCATTTAACCCATTCACTCAGTGAAGCAGTGGTCAGCCTTTGGGCGCCCGGGGAGCAGTAGGGACGGTACCTTGCTCAGGGGTACCTCAGGGTAGCTGTTCAGGGGAATCGAACCCCCGACCTTCCGATCATGGGGCCACCACTCTACCTACTGAGCTATCCCTTCCCCCTGTTAGCTTGCAACTTTCCTGATGAGTCAGCGATGTGAGTTTGTAATCGAGATTCTACTTCGGCAAAATCACTATGTGGTCAGAGAGAGAGGATACGCCTAATATGGTCATCTTAGGAACGCCCCGCACTTACACCTTCTGTTTGTGAGAAGCAGCTAATATGAAAGCTGCTTGTAAAGTTAGGGGGATAGGAGCTAGAGTTTTGTTTTTTGTTTTTTTAAATGGGTTGAAACTTCCATATTTTATTAAGGTCTCATTACAGAGGGAGCACTGATGTGATGAAAAAGATGACCTCTGGGAGTGGTCTCTGCCCTCTTTGTCATTCCTGTGAAGCTGGTGACTTGTGGCTGATTTTTTTGTAATGCACGATTTGAGTTAGCCAGTGTTTCAGTTTTGAAAGACCTTCATCAGAGTGAAACAGTCAACATAATCCCTAAGAAAATAACTTGTAATGTTCTATCATTCAACACTAACATTCACTCCGCATCAGGATCTGCTGTTGAGTGTACTTGAAAGCTGACTTTTTATAAAATGCGCAGCATCCCAGTAAGGCCAGATGGTTCACTGGCTTTGATTCCTTACTTTTCCTTGTACAAAATACAACCTCTTACCTTTGGCTAATCATACATGTGTATTTCTCTAAGAGGAAAAAATAAAAGAAAGATGTCAAACACAAAACACTACACAGCATGCAGCTGCCTGAAATAAACACTAAAACATTTTAAGTATGCTATAATAAATAGCCATCTGTACAGTAATAAATACTATATGGGACAGCAGCCGGAAAATCAGCTAAACTAACATGGTGCATTTTTCCTTTAAAGCACCAACATGTTTCTGCTCCAGCTGGCTGGCAGTCAGTCACACACTGACCTGTGGCAATGCAACACAATCTGTCATTAGTTTCTAGTGAGCCTTCCTCTGCGAGGAGCTCAAAATAAAGACTCATTTACTAAGAGCTGTGCTGTCTAATGTGCAGCCTGCAAATCCACCAGGCCCCTGGCTGGAAAAGCAGAGGATCAGCTGAAGCACTCTCAAACATAGTGTAAAACTGCTGATCTGCACCCTCACATGACTTACTGATTGGCTTCGCTTTTTAGAAACAGTATTCTTTCAATGATAAGATTAGTAGTTTTCAGTAGTTTGCCTGCAGGATACCAGTGTTGCACAAATATCAAATTTCTAGAAAGACAATCAGACATCTGCTATTTACCTGCTCTTTGCTGCTGGGGCTGTGTTGCTTTCTCGCTCCTATTAAAATACGTCTAATTCAGCGTTTTTCCTTCGGGGATCTTTTGTGGAAATACTACATACGCAAGCACAACAGGTCTGAAAACACTAGGTTAACCTCCAGGCCTTTATAAAGAGTTTAAACTTGGCTAGAAATTTAAAAAAAGCTTTCAACAGACAAACTGTAATGCCAAAATATAATACTTATAATACATTTGAAAGGTAATAGCATATAGTCCCTGAAAATCTGTTTATATAACATGTGGATAAAATAAAACCCAGCCTTATCCCTAGATGGGTTCTACCAGAAGTTGATTCATTCTGTTGTCATTTCTGCCCATTTAAAAAATAATTTAATTTAAATATTTTTATTACGTGCCTGGAATGTTCTCTTGGGTGCTAAAAACTTTGATTGTGCCCACATTTTAGTATATAGGAAAAGCTCTGCCCAAAATAGTTCTGCTGGATTCACATCATTACTTTTGGATCATGATCACACTGAAATATTCCTCTTGCCATCAGCCAGTGTTTTGGCAGACTCAGTGTTACCGTTTATAAATGTCATATCCCCGCTACCTTCACGCATTCAGCTCATTTCAGCACACTTCCTCCTCCTTGCTTTAGTGCTGGGACTACTGAGTTAATATGATAGTCCTGGCCTGACTGATGTTAAACATCCTGGATCCTGTCAGAAGCAAATAAATATGTCACCAGTGAATGATATATTATATTTATATTTAGAAAGCTGCTTCTTGCAAAGTTTATTCTTGTAGTTCCCTCTTTTGACTGATAAAGGCCACCATTATGCAATGCCCTTTACACTGTTTACGCTGTCACATAAATTCTGATTTAACCTCAAACACTTTGCATGGTGTAATGTACAGAGGACACCAGATTTTATCTGATTTGTATAACTGTGGCTCATTCTATGCTCCTACTGTTGCAACTATGTTTCCAATGATTCCTAGCAAGAACTTTCTAATTCATATAACAATCGACTAGTCGATTAATGGTGCAGATAAAAAAAAAAAAAATATGTGTTAGGATAACAGGATATAACAAGTGTCAACATTTTGGTTACAATGAACACAGAATTTTACACTGTGGCCTATATTTTGGTCATAACCTTTCTGAAGTGGTTATCCTGAAGGGAAGAGTTATCTTATCTTAATGCAGCTTTACGAATGACTTTACATTGACGGGGTATTGCACAGTGATGGAGCCCATCTGTTTGTCTACTGTAGGTTCATCTAATCTATAGGAATCCATAGGTTTGAACTATGCTTTAAATGTTTACATTGCGACTCAGTGGCCCTGCTTGTGAGATTATGAAGACCCTCTCTTTTTCTTCTGTGGCCAGAAGGAGGGGGTTTGTTATTGTTTTGATGTAGTTTCATGGCCCCGTGCTGGCCAAGCCGCTCTGCATCAGATCCACGTGTTAAGTAGGTCAGTATAACATAAGCGACAAAGCTTAACCCTATTCTGCTGCTGCTGCTGCTGCGCCAGGGCTGCCCCATTGGCTGCTCCTGTGTCGGATCAGGCCAAACGTCCTCTCTGTAACGGGGACGATGACAGTCGGTTCAGTTAGCCACGAGGTTCAGTAAAAATAAACAAGTACACTAAGCAGGTTTAGTTGCTTTTCTGGTTGAGCAGTGAAATGCTCAACGGGCGTGTTAACGAAAAGAGGAGCCGGATCTCCCTTTGCCGTCTTAGCCTTTAATCTGCATGAACATGTCCAAATATTCCATGTTATATGTCTGTGAAGGTTCTCAGTCATCCAGGTCATCGTAGTCAAAGGAGTTTGCAAAGAAAAGCGTCTGGACTTCTTTAAGTTGCTTGAAGACGTTTCACCTCTCATCTGAGAAGCTTCTTCAGTTCTAAGGACCTTAGAAGCTTCTCAGATGAGAGGTGAAACGTCTTCAAGCAACTTAAAGAAGTCCAGACGCTTTTCTTTGCAAACTCCTTTGATTCCATGTTATAGCAGGGCTGAGCGAGTCTGGTTTTACTTTCACTTCCCACGATCATGAAAACAAAACAAAAAAAAGGGGGAAGAAAAAGTTATCTTTTTGTAATGTAACATGCTCACATTTTTCTAGCACTTGGCAAAGTCATTTGGACTACGTCACATTTAACCATCGTTCATTTAGCACTTGATTCAATTTTAGCACTCTGTCTAGCAGCTCCTCTCCTTACAAGCCCAAACTCACTCAGTATTTAGTTTAGTCTGTGCTAAGATCATTGCTTGAGATCAACAGGATCTACACAGGGGAAGCGGAACAGCTTTAATGATTGCAGCGTTCCTTTCTTGGGAATCTCTAATGGTTTCTCACCCCAGTCACCTTCTGCAGTGCCCTGAGGTCCCGATTGGATGTCAGCACTCCTAAGCTTTCTGTGTAGCTACCTAACAGGTCAACAAAGCCACGCAAACCTGCTGTTGCCTGTGTTTTCTTATTGGTACTCAAACATCCTGCAGTGGAGCTGCAGGGTAGCAGGGACCAGCAGCTGCCCTTATGAGGGGGGTTTACACTCAGAAACACAACCATCCTGTGCCTAACTACCGATGAGAGAAACCTGTGTAGATTATTCAAAATGCTTTTTGTTTTTTTTATTTAGACCTTTTGTGGTTTTATATATGATGCCACTGACATTTGAATATAAACAACATAAAAAAAGCAACCAAAAATAGCTTCTAATTATAGATGAAGAGATGAGAAAAATGGGAGTTGCAGAAAAGTATTAAAGACCAAAGACCAATGTTCAATCGTGAACACAGAAACAGTTTTTTTTTTGTTTTTTTTTTAAACATACACTGTGTATTTCCAGTTACCATTTAAACATGCATTTTTATAGACATATTTCAAAGATATCTACTTTATTTTTGTTTGTTTTTTTATAGTCTTGCCATCAGTCAGGACTCAGACATGTGGCTCTACCTCTGCAGTCCACTACTGTCTAAACAAAGCAGGATGCTAAGAATCAGCTCGTCGATTCCACTTGAACAGACAGTGGCACACACTCGGTCAGAAGCTGGAATAAAAATGGAAGCAGCCACTTTAAAACTATACACAAGCTCTTAAACCTGCTCGGCAATCCATATGTTTGATCTTTACAGATGCAATATTTTGCTTTTCAGAGATTCCCTTAAATATTTTATACACCTTTTTGTGCATTCAAAATGTCTGCAAAGTGCAAAGGAAGTTCTTCTCTCCTCCATTAAGCCTGCTGCTGAACTCTGAACCTCGGCTTTTCCTCTGTTACTTACCAAGGTCACCGCGTAACACTCGGCATGCCCTCAAACACAGAACAAGCAGCTGCCTCAAAGGCCACCATTTTTAATTATTCGTTAGAGTCACTTTTGCTAAGTTTAAATCTAAAAATGTGTAAAGAAAAGTGAATACCCATTGGACTGAGCCAGCTTAAAACTGTAATACGTGAAGAATACTATGGTTGCAATGAAATTCATTTCTCAAATGGTAATACCTTCATAGGAAAACATTATTTGTGTACCTAATTAAATTAGCTAATGGATTCTTTAAAGACATTTTAGCCAAAACTTTCAATGTGCATTTCCATTAAGCAAGCAAGCTACCTGATATAAAACACTGAATAAATGTAGTCCAGAAAAAGACTTTTTGCATCTTCTGCGTCATTTCTAATAATATTGTTCGCCACTGAAATATCAGAATCGATGCAGAGTAATGCTAGATGAACAGCAAAAATGCCTCCAGTGACCTGACGCAGACACAGAAACATCTGCAGCCAAAATCAATATTTCATTACAGACTGTGGTGCTTTTCGACACAGTAATGGTAAAAAAAAAAAAAAAAAAAAAAAGCCTTATAGACATTGCCCACAGGATCTGACCCACATACACTACTGACTCTTGTGTTCTGACAGATACAAGATGATATTACAGCTCTTTTGTCAAAGACTGGCCTGACCTAACCCAACAAACTGGGTAACAGTGTGTGTCCACTTTACATCACATGATTTGCAGACAGACAGAATGCCACATCATAAGAGAGCAAAAGAGGGGAATCTCATTAAGGTTGTTAAGAAGACTAAGCAAGGAGTTAGTTACAAATGTCACTCGGCTTTAAACAGTCGCCAGCCCCGAGAGAATTTTATTAGGGTGAGGAACAGAGAAGCTTAGCGTACGAGGATAGGGTCAATAATGATCACATATTTATATATCCACATACAGCTGCTGGTGAATTATTTAGTTAATATTAACATAAACAGGTTCAACAAGTTCCTCATTCTCATACAGCAACGCACAGACTGTCATCCAGTACCATACAGTGCTTAAAACAGTTATTTCTTTTTATTTCTTTTTGTTCAAAGGGGAAGGAAATCTAGCTAAACAGTTATTAGTCGAAAAGTCCAAAATTTCACTATTGGTGAATAGTGACATGGATACCAAGATATCTTTGAAACACATTTGTATTTGCTAGACTACCTAGCTAATACCCGATAAGGTAATAATATCAGCTGAAAATATTGTTTAACTGATCAGTCAGGCTCAAACTGAAATTAACATGGTCCTATTAACACTAAAGAGGACCTATTCTGCTCCATATTTAGGTTTGTTTTATTCACGGGTCAAGATAACTGCCACTGCCATAAGAGAGCAGAGAGCCGGAGGGTGGAGTATTCAGTGTGCAATGGTATTTAGGGAAGTGATAAATCAATTCACATGGACGTCACAAAGGTTTAAAAAGCAGAACATTTCCCTGAAACAAAATGCGCCGCATCCTCATTACTTCTTCACAGCTGTAGATTTCCAGTAAAAATAAAAATAAGGAAATACTTTCTAAAGTAAGCACTATACTACTAAACTACTGAAGGCAACCACCTATGTTACCCTAGAATAATCTGATCTTGTACTGGGACAACAGTTTGCTGTCATTTTAGCTCCTCTGAGTATCAGGCTATCCTGTCTTTAAGAAAACTTTGATTGATTACCCAATCAAACAAAAGGGTTAAACAGCAGGTGGGTGGATCTTCTCTGTTCATAGTCAGACACTCTGCGTCCGACAGTACTGGAAAATACCAGCCTTTTGTGGTTCCCAGGTATTTGATGTCTTGTTCACTCTTGGCATACAGCTTGATGTCATCCATGTAGAGGAGGTGGCTGACGATTACTCCATTCCGTGGCTGGTATCTGTAGCCAGTCTTGTCAATGATCTCACTGAGGGGGTTCAGGCCTATGCAGAACAACAGTGGGGAGAGAGCAACTCTTTGGTAGATTCCGCAATTAATAGTGACTTGTGCTATGGGCTTGAAATTGGCCTCTAGTGTGATATGTCACAGTTCCTGATGAAGGCTCTAAGGGTCCTGGTCATCTTGTACAATTCTAGGCATTCCAGGATCCAGGTGAGGGGCATCTAGTCATAGACATTCTTGTAATCAATCCAGGCAGCGCACAGGCTGGTCAGTCTGCTCTTGCAGTCTTGCGCGACTGCTCTGTCCATCAGTAACTGGTGTTTTGCTCCTCTGGTATTCCTGCCTATTCCTTTCTGTGACCCACTGATGTATTGAGCCATGTGCCTATTCCTCTTAGCTGCTATGATGTCTGACAGGAGCGTCCATGTGGTACTGAGGCTGTGCTGGCAGATGCTCATGGAGTGCAGTCAGCTTCTTCAGCCAGTAGGTGTGAATCATGTCGGGACCTGGTGCTGTCCAACTCTTCATATTGGAGACCCTTTGTTGGATGTCTGCCACTTTGATGGTTACTGGATCCTGTTCAGGGAGGTTGCTGTGGTCTTCTCTGCATTGCCATTATGTGTTGCATCCTTCTTCCATATGCTCTTCCAGTATTGCTCAGTCTCCAGCCTTGGTGGTGCTGTTCTCATATTGTTCCTCTGCCACTGAGCAGATGGTTGGATGGTTCTGTGGAGAACAGCAGGTTTATTCTCCTGCCTTCTATCCCTCTGGTATACCTCTTTAAGCAGCTGGCCAAGGCTGTGAGTCTTTGCTTGACAGTTTCCAAGGCCTCAGGTTGCTGTACTTCTTAGGCACCTTCTTCATCGCATCTTTCTGCAGCTCCGATAGTTGGCTAACCTCCCTCCGTGCTACCTTCATGTTGGCCTCTAGTGTCCTCTTTATATCGGAACACTCTCAAGGTACTCGAAAAGATAGTCAAAGCAATGATCTGGACACATGGACTAACCATGTTACTGGCACTGATAGAAGAAGGGTACAAGGATTTTAACTTCTCTCTGAAGCCCCATTTCTTTATAACTAGTAATATTTACATCACTTTTCTTGTGACCAAATGACTGAAAAATTGTCATAGTCTTATTGGAGTAACTGTCTGGAAACCTGTGTGATTATGCAAATCTTTAAATGGCATTTCTAAAGCGTTAGACTTCTGCAGGAAATCCACCTTCTAACTTACATAGTAACCAGAAACTCCTTTTATCCCTACACTGCAACCTTCCACGTCATTCAAGTGGTTGTGGCATACATTAACCTGGTGTGGAGCTACATTTCTAGGGAGGTGCACGTCCGGTGGTGTAACTCATGACATAATTTACGGCATAGATCTGATACAGAAGTATAATTCACGTGTAAGAGAAAGTACTTTTCATATTTTTGTTCTCCAGTAAAGCAAAGTTTGGAGTTTTGTTGTTGTTGTTGTTGTTTTTGGGTTTTTTTGCTTTGTTTATTTCTTTTTTTACAATCTTACCCAGCCCTTAGTTTTGTTATATAGTTTTCATTCATTTATCATCTTTTATTTCCCCCAAACTGTGGCTTAATGTCTTTATATTGAGCATTCGCCACACTTAACACTCCTCTTGTGAGCAGAGGTCACATCATTATCAGCAGTTCTGGTGAAGGGTGAGTTAATCTACAACCCAAGGCACTAAAAAGTATGCTTGTGCTGAACGAGTTCCGTTTTCCCATTTGGTGTGCCCACTGCGACTTAGTTAAAGGACAGAGATGGTCATTTCACACTGAGAACAACTAGTGTCATCTGAGGGTAAGGAACAGTCCAAATGCAAAGTACTGGAAGGCACTTTGGCCTCTTTTGATCCAACCAGCCTTCCTATTCCTGACATAAGCTACTGCTGTCAATTTATAAATTCATTAGTTTGATCACATGTGACTCTGAGTTTGAGGATAGTGGCAGATATTCACCCAACAGGGCTTGGGCATGCTTTATTTTCTCCTTAGAGGCTATACGAGAACAGACTGACCTTCCATAAAGTGGTGTCTGCCTCTATGTATAAAAACTAAATAAAGTAGATATTCTAGAAAGAAGCTCTTGCTTTTCGATTCTAAGGAACAAATGCGGAATTTTGGCATTTAAATTGACGTTTTAGAGAGCTGAAAATAGGCCCTTTAAAGCATCTTCCTGAGATGTCGTGTTATCTATATTTGGCAAGCTAAACAGACAAATGCACCAGCAAACAAAAACAGTGACTCAGAAATGCAGGGGACATTCTTAAAAACACTGAGCATGTGTATGCAGCATGACATCACAACCAACAAAAATCTTCTGCTGCCACCCCGGCAAATGCCCCAACAGAGGCTCACAGAAGAGCACAGCGTCTGAGCACTGGCTGTGAGCTACATGCTGTCCAGCAGTTACATAATACTGCTTCACAGCAAAGCTCAGACTTAGTTGCTCGCTTGGATTTAGGAAACTACAACTGTGTTATAACTAAATGCTGCCATTAAAGCCTATCAGGCTCTCGCCAACCTTGCCAGACTTTCTAGACCTTTTAAAAAAGTGCTCTTGAGCAATAGTTGTACAGGCTTTCTGTGTGTCTTTCAAGGTGTTTATTCGGCCATTTGCTGTTTTGTTTTTTTTTTTTCACTCGTTTTTGGTCCAGTCTATTTTCAGAGGAATATTTTTTGTTAGTTAAGACACAACACTGACCTATGAATCATTCAATCATAAAAGGCAGATAACCTAAGGGATGAACCAGTGCTGTATCTGCACTTGAAAAATAACTGAGCAAAGACCCAATTCAAGGGAACTTAATTACTAGCAGCTTGTCACAAAAACACAATTTGTTATCACTTCACAAGCTGAATCTATGAAAAATGCCAAAAATAACAGTTTGACAGTTTTTCAAAGAGGTATTAGCTAAAAAATGCACACAGACATTTTAGTGTACATACAGTGTCCTGTATGTAACAGGAAGCAGCATCATTAGTCCTTCTAAATATCACATTATGCCAACAACACAGGAACAATATGCTGATGCATAATCACATGCCATGTTTTTGAAATATTTATTTAAAGAAACAGATATACATATTCCACATACCAATGAATAAAATGCATAGTTTAAGTTATATAGAAGAAACATTAACAATTAACATCTTTCTTAGCAAGGTTTCATCATTTCCCATTTCATATTTAAAAAGAAATAGATTCCAACTCAACAAGTATAGTAAAGGTTTAGGTTTGGTTATACTGACGAATTTTTTTTCCAAACAGCCGAACTCTCTCATTCCCAAGTGTGTAAGTTGCTCTGTCACTCTAGTAGAGTTGGCTTGTGAGCTTTCTGCCATCGGCATAGTTGCAAATTATTCCTGGCCTTAATTAACCCACTGTCAGTCCAAAAGTTTCAGGACATTTGTATTTTCATTTTTCTTAGGCACAAGCATTTAAGAGTTGTAGTTGAATAACTTCGTTAGCACAGGAAAAATGTTCTAATACTATTTTATTCTTTAGCAGTTCTGGGTCTAAGAGCTTATTTCTGGTGGAAATGTGGCTGTTCATCTCCGAAGAGCAAAAGAGTCAGCAGACAGTCCTACTTGTGTAAGAAAATTTATCCAACAATATTTTAAGTAACACGTCACTTGTTCAATATAAACAAAAGTAATATAATCTACAGTCTTAAGAAATATGAAATGTTTAGCTTTTTTCAGCCCATTTCCAGTCTTTATTTCAGACTATGTGAAAGAGGGCTCTTAGTGAATCTTCTGACAGAATTAAGTAGATTCTCTAAAATCTTCCAGTTTCTATTCTTGCTTTGGTTGACTATGCAATGTTAATGACAGAGAGTAGGAGGAAGTTTACAGGTGTGATGAGATGATTGTGGGCAGTGAAACTCATCATGTTCCATGCCTAAAGGTAACTATGCCTCCTCAGCTTATGACCAGGTCAGTAATTCCTGAACTAATTCTTTGACATCTTTGTATAATTTCTGCTGTTATTACTGTGATTTCATTGAACATGACCACAGCACAGACTGCCTTTACTTCAGCTCATTACTTAATGGGAAAGAAACCTAAAGCAGCAGGCCAGGGGGTCTGAAAGCTGGTTAATCTGGATAAGATACAATGCTAAGCTCCTGAATGAGGCTAGGCTAGGCCGGGATGGCTATCAGAGGCCAGGCGCAGACATCTGAGGAGGAGTGTATTTGGTGTGTCACTGCATGAAAGCCCAGAGCCCCAAAATAACCTTCCTGCCTCCACCTTCACCGTCATTTGAAAGCACACTGCACGCAAAATCTCAATCAGCATGAAAAACACATCCTGTACTTGCATCACAGGACTCCACCCAGTAGGATTTAGTTCAGGTGAGTGACATGTTTCTCGGGGCATGACAAAACAAATCCTCCACACGCTGCGGACACTGACTCAAGCTTCTAAACAGCAGCTTTCCTTTTCATGGCTAGAGGCAGAAAGTACAGCCGCTATTTTTACCACATTCCTAACCCACACATGCAGCTTCTTTTCCCAGTCTGTTCTTGTGACTGCAGAAAGGCTGTGTGCAATAGCTGTTGTGTGTTCTTTGACTGAATTTGAGAAATAACCGGGGTGGGTAACAGTTTGCCATCTTTCAGGAGGCCTGCGGCAAGATGACCTGGATCAATGAGCAGAACAATGATTGCGAATGAACGCCGTGTCTCAGCACAGCTGATCCCCTGAACATCTCGGTCCCATCTTTAGGAGATAACAAACACTAATTCACAGCAGACAGTCTGTTCAGGCTTGGTGTGTCACAGCAGTTTTGGAGCTAAAGTTAAGACTCCTTTAAAATGCTGCAGCCAATTTGCAGGTACATTACATTCAGAGTTCTGCCTTTGTCCCGATAAACCACTGTACTTGGTACTGTACTGTACCAAAATGTGTACAGCTGGTCTACATAATAAAAATACCTGAAAGGGTTCATGAAGGCTCAAAGTAAATCTCAGTAGCCTCATAAAGAGGATTTGTTTCAGAGTTTAGATCACAGTGACACAATTAGAGTCTTAGATAGTGCTTCTCTACTCAACCTCAGCACTCAAAACACTTTATACAACATGCCTCATTCACCCACTTACACCAGTTCATACAAACACTTTTTTCTATGCAACATTCAGTCTGATGGATGTGTCAGAGAGCAATTTGCAATATCTTGGCCAATGATATTTGGCATGCAGGTAGGGATCAAACCAGCAAGAATTCTGATTACCTTCTGATTAGTAGATAACCTAGTCTACCTCCTGAGCTACAGTCGCCCTATATTTGACAAACTGGTGGTTAAATGCAGTCACTCTGTCGTTAACTCACTTACAAATCAGTGCTGTTGCTAAGTCCTTTATGCAAAACATGTTCAAATTCAAGTTAAGCCAGTGACTGAGCTAGTGTTAAAGGAAAGCCCGAATGATGTCTTCATTTTATTGATTTTACTGCCAAGTACTGACCAGTCGTAATATTTCTCATGTCCAAAATGGGTCAAGATTGTCCCGAATCAAAAATGTAAAGAGGTACAACAGTGAGTGTCTGCAGCCATTTGTAAAACACGCTGGAGGCTCTGTCGTGGTTTGTGGCTGCATTTCAGCTTATAGCGTTGGAAATGGGACAAAAATCCATTTGATTTTGATGCACCATGGAACACAAATCTAGGAAAAATCTGACAATGATCCCACACACACCACCAATGCAGTAAAGGGATACCTGGATAGAAAAAACACAGAATGAAACACTATCAGCCATTGACTGGCCTCGCCAGAGTCTGAATCTAAACATTATTGAAGCAGTGTGGGATCATATTGACAGAGAATGGAACAAAAGGAAGCCAACATCCAAAAAAGGTTCTGGAATGACCTCCAAGAACCCAGAAATTTTTTTTTACTTAACTACTAAGAGATTAAAAGACAGCTTGCCTAAGACAGTCTAGGCTATGCTATGAAGAATAAAGTTAGTCATATCAAATATGGACTTCCACGCTTTACTTTATACACTGTATTTCCATTTATGTTTGCACGTTTTAACAGATCACTGCACCCATTTCCCAATTTTCCAACACAATACAAAGAAAAGGAAAAAATACTCACCCTACTCATCAAAATACAAAGTCATGGCATTGGCTAACGATCAAGTGTACCGGCCCATATAATCTGAGCACTCAAAGAGCTTTCTACTACAATCTTCCTGCATCCTCCCATGTTCATACAATGCTTTCAATCTACGTCTTATAAGCACTTCATCCAAGAGGACACTCTCGCACTCTGATGGACACATCGGGGGCAACTTCACTTTGAAACAGACTGGAAGATCCAGACACTGACCATAGGTTGACAGTGGGTCAACAAACCACTGTACCTTCTGACCAACAGCCGCCTCTGCCCTTACCTGAAAGTCTAGGCTGTGCTTATGGATACAGGAAAAAAAATCATTAACTTGCTAATCAGGCCCAGCATTTTTATGCCAAATCCACCAGAGTAGTTGCCTGTTTATACACACAACAGTCAAGAAACCATGTTTAACACCAAAACAACTTCAGAATTGACTCTGTTTTGTCCTTCACCAGTTAACAAAATACCCAACTTTGCTAGTATTTATCCGGTAATGTGGTTCTGGGCAATGTAAACATCTATTTCTGTTGGTCACTGTTGAGGCATGCAGTAAGGCTGAACCAAAACAACAAGCTGAAACATGCTAAAATACAGCATGCACATTTTATACCACAGTTAGGCAGAAAAACAGTAAATATGTAAGCAAAGCTTATCTGATTTACTAGTGAGACACAGAAATGAGTTCTGTCTCTTCAGTTGTGTTGACAAAACAAACAAACTGACTTTTTTGCCCGAGGCTGCCCTTGCAGGTAAACTGAAAAAGCAGCCTCACCTGTCACAGAGGGGGTTCACTGCACCATAGGAGTCGCAGGAACAGGGTTGGCAGCCACTGGTGCCATTTGTGAAGTAATCCTCCTCGCAGTCCTCACACTGCAGACCGGTGTAGCCCTTCACACACGAACACTGACCGGTGCTCTTGTCACAGTCGTCGGGATGAGAAATCCCCTCAAAGTCACTGCTGCAGTTACAAAGGATCTCTGACTGAGGAGTGGCTGGGGTGTGACAAAAAAAAGGAAAGACAAAAAATGTAAATAATGCATGAAGGACAACAGTAGTGCAAGCAGCTTAGTACTGACCACACTAAACAAAATGATGAACAACTGCTAGTTTCTTATTGTGTTTATTTCACAAATATTAGTAACAGCAATCACATATGTGTAATGTCCAAAGCAGGGATTTTAAAACCTTTTTGTTGTGACCCTTCAAAATCATAAACCACTCAACTTTTCATCTATTATTTTTTTACCCTGGTTTCACCCTGCTTGTTCAACACTTTCTCCTTTTCACTCCCGGTTTGTTTAGGTCTAGCAACAAACTACTTTGTTGGGATTAGGTAAAAAAAACATTGTGGTTTGGGTTAAAATACATCCTTTCACAATGTTAACCACATCTTACACGGCAAACCTCTCCCATCGGCAACAAGCGTCTTTGCCATTTCCTTGGATACCACAGTTACGTGTCCCCACAACTGTGACAACCACCAGCAGATTATACAGTCCCGATCAAAAGTTTAAAACACTTGAAAAATGGCAACAACAAAAAAAAAAAATCAGATTTTGCACGGTTGGATTTTAACAAGGTTCCAAGTAGAGCTTTACCATGCAACAAAAACAAATGGGAGTGAGAGAAAACATTTTTTTTGAGAATGCAATTTATTGAAAAGAACGCTTAAAGTGAAACATGGCATTAACTTAAAAGCTTTTTGCATTTGGGAGTCACTAAAATTACACCAAACCCTCTCTATAACCCTAGATAGGTCACCAGTGACCTGAGCCCTATTCCAGGAAGAACCTTCAACAAACTCTGAGTGTAAAAGTAAACTGAGTTGATTAACTCTAATCTGTAACTGAGTTCCCTGTTCCAGAACAGCTGATCAGAGCAAGTTCAGTCAATTCAGAGCATGTTCACCCGGAGAAAAGCACATGCATGAATGTAGCAAGACAATCTGCATTTGTAATCCGGTGGCTCAAGGAAAATGAACACGTGTCAGTACTAACTATGATATTTACCTGAAATCACAGCAAGGAAGAGAAGTAATTATAATCAGCTTGAGCTACTATGTCATCTTCATAAAAAGTGTGGACATTTAATAAAAAAAAAAAAAAAAAATAGATACATTGTTTTAAAATGTCTGCTGGCGTCATTTACCCAACTTGAACTGTCATTAGATGAAGCTGGAACCCTAATTTGTAAATCTAATTATTCAAACTGTAGGAGTCAGAAACTGAAGATTAAAATATGGAGAAACAGATCAGACACAGTTTACTGATAGACCTGCGGTTAGTTACCTTGATAGCAAAAGATCATTCTGTTTTTTCAATATTCATTCAGTAAAAATGTAATCTACTGGAGGACTATAACAACCTCACTTTTTTTAAAGACAATTTCTTTATTTTCGCCACTACTGGGAAAACCCTTAATGAGATTTACAGAAAAAACTCTGCTTTAATGTTCCCTAGTTAATCTGATCTAACATCAGCTTCACTTACAAGTGATGGCTCTCTTACAGCCATAACAGAGATGCTTTACGCTACTTTCCATGGAGCTTGCATATATTAAAGACTTGGAAAAGTACTATCAGTAAAGGTAAACATGATTTTAAAATACTTCAATACAGTCTTGGGGGATGAGCCATTTTAAATAAGGAGCACAGACTGTGCCAGGAAGTAAGCCATTATGAATGGATCTGGACAGAAGGAGCTAGGAAATGATGAAAACCAAAGATCCGGGCCCGACCCAGTCAGAATCCATGATCTGTATCCATTTTGGGTGTCAATGTGAGGACGCCACTTGCACTTGCACTTGGCCTAACCCGTGCAGGTGTTTGTAAAAATGTAAACTTTGACCCAGACACAGTTCTGGGTAGACCCACTGAGACATGTTCAGACTCTGAATATCAGACTGTGTACCTTTCAAAATGTTGTTTGACATCATCTCATGACTAAATCTCTATCTGTGGACAAATTTTACCATGAAATGTCAGAACAGACTTTAAAAACTTATTTAGTTGTATTATAGGGCCTCATCTTCAAGATCCCAGCTGTGACAGGCATTTTTCCATGCCTGTGACCATTTACAATATGACAAATGATTCATCATTGATCAGTTTAAAGAATATAGAGCATTTTCTTTAAATAGTGATTGCTACAGAAGGGCTCAATAGATGTTTGCAGTGGAAGAAAACTGGCTGTCACTCCGATAGCGCCATTACTGCCCACAGAGTCAGAGTTAGCAAGATGGAGACTAAAGATTTTATTCCAAGCAGATAATAAATCTGTCTCTGTCCTTATATACTGACAACTGAGTGAATGTCATAGCACTCATGTTAAATAAAACAACAGCACACTAACATCTAAGTGTTGGTAAAATGAATTACACTTTGAGAGCGACTTTATGAATGAGGAAATGAATGTTGTGTCCCACAGGTGGATCAGGTGCAGCAGGAGGGGAGGAGCGAGGAAGAAATTGAAACTTTGCAGTTTACAGGGTCTGTTACCATGGTGACTGATTTAGTTTTTCCTGGAACAGAAAACCCAGAATTTCACTCATCTCAGGATTAACAAACTCAAGAGGTTTAAGCTAAGCTGCTTCCTGGAACAGGTGCCTGGTGGATGCTAAGATGTTCCAAAATCCAAAAGGATATCTGGAATCTGGACTAGTTCATATTCAAGATGGTCTCTCAATTGTTCTCATTTCAATCTGATAATGGAAGCTGTGGCATCAAACTTTGGTGCAAATCAATCCATAACAACAAACTAACAAACCAAATCCATCACATAGCCTCCCTGCAAGTAATTCTGATAATGAGGTTCACTCCTGTGATGAGATGACAGAAAACGATGAAACTTATTGTGCTCCATGTCTAAAAGTAACAATTGGCCAGATGAATAACTCCTAAACATTTGAACTAGTGTTTTAAAGCCTTTTTATAGCTGATTATGCTGTCACTGTGATTGCAGCATTGCACAGCTAATGGAATCGGTGTGATGCACCATGTTTGGAAATAGCAAAGTCTTTATGCTAGCATTTGTCATAAACCAGTTTAGTCCAACATTACACAGACACCTGCCTTACACACTTATCTGGAAACTTTGGAACTGGTAGTGGAAGACAAATTTAATTTGAAAATGGACCAAATGTGAGCATGCCTAGAAACAAAGACACTAGGAGATGCCCTAGCTTCCACCATCATTCACTTTAAGCTGCACAGTCCAACCACAGTCCCCTAGTATCATCTGCCTCTAGGAGCTGCCCACTATGTTGTGCTAAGGATGTGCACAAAGTTACACTTTGCTCATCCAGATTTTTCAAAGGAAACCTCGTCTTTCTTTGGCTGGTTTCTGTTTTGCTGAAAGCACGATTCACTTATGCTTAAAAAAACAAAAACAAAACAAGATTCTCATTTCATGGAGCCTCTACACGGTCTAGAGATAAGTGTGCAACTGTGCTGCATATGAAGGGTTTCTGCAGAGGATGTAATGACAGACATGTGGATGAACCCACAGAGTGCCAATCTATTATTCATCTGATCTCAGGCTAGGTGTGGCAACTGAAGGCTCGACTGTGTGTCTCCATTCTGTGCTGAGGAGTGAGACAAAGAAAACAGACAAATAAGAGAGCAGAACAGCATGTTTTTATAAGTGGTGTGCACACAATACCTTAACTAGCATTAAGAGAGGAAAGGACAGCTGAATTTTAATGAATTCCTGCTCAGGCGTCCTACTCAGATTATACTCCTCTGCCACTGCTGCTTGGAGTTTTATGTAACTAATAAAGGCCTGTGGTTACGCAAGCTTGTTGAATATACAGTCTGGGCCTTTGCTACAGCAATGTCCGCCGAGGAACTGTCAGCTCTGATCACGCCTGAAAATGTGTGCGATCCAGCGAATGCATCACCTCTAACACACGCACACAGTTCATTCTTAAAATCCAGCTTCCACTAGGTGTGAGATGATTCTGTGAGGCCACAGCGACAAGTTTGACTTAGATTGCACTGGAACTGCGTGCAGAGAGGAAGAGAAGGTGAGGAGGAACCGAAGCACGAGTTCATCTTTCTCGTATTTAACTTTCTGTAAAGGGTTTTGACAGCATGGCTGCTGGTATTCAGACACAGGCAGTGGCAGACTGCTCGCCATGAAAAAAGAACAAGAAAAAAAACAACTACCTCCTGTCCTGCCTAATTTAGAGCTTGCTATGGTGAAAACAATCATTGTGCTTTGAGATTTGTTTGGAGAGTCAAAACACATTATCTTCCATGAAGCACTGGGAGATTTTTCAAAGTAAAGCTGTGGAAAAACACCACATGGTACTGGTCTAGGGGGGCTGTGCCCTGGAAGAGAATCTACTGAGGTAGCTGAGTGATTCTTTATCCCGAATGATGTGATGATGTCGTGTGAGTGGCCTTCACGCTACAAGAATAGAGAGTGTCGGGGGTTTTGAAGTTACAAATCTAAATAAGGCCAGCTGAAGTTTCCATTTATGACCTCACACGTGGCTATGCGTTTCATTTTGACCTCACGGTTCACGTAACAAAGTGGATCAAATGACTTAAAAGGAGAAATGACTTAGGCTACGTTCACACTGCAGGCAAAAGCGCATCAAATCCGATTTTTTTGACCCTATGCGACCCATATCCGATCATGGTATGACAGTGTGAACGGCACGAATCCGATATTTTCAAATCCGATCTGGGTCACTTTCGTATGTGGTACTGAATCCGATACATATCCGATGTTTTAGAAAGCGACAGCTGTTTGAACGGTCATGTCGCATTAAATCCGTCTTTTACGTCACTGACACAAGACAGACGCCAATTATCAGCGCCGGAGAAGTATGAGAAGCGCCCGATAAGACATCGCGAACGCTTCCTGGCCATCCAGCGTAGATGTCAGTGAAACTGTTGGGAAGACAACGTGAACATTTTATTTGTACTGTATAATCTGCAGATTCTGACAGAAATCTGCAACTATCCTTTGAAGCACCGCCTCTCTAAAACAGCAATAAGGATAATTATTAGGTTATTTACATTATTATGTAAATAACAGAATAATTTAAAGCAAAAATTGGGAAACGTAAAATCCGAAGTCTTTATATTAAGGGGCATCAGTCAAACCATATTGTTTGCTCTGGGTCTAAACAGATCGCGTTGTGTTTGACGTCTTCTTTTGCGTATGCGGGCCGCTTTGAGCGTTCACACTAGAGCGCATTTGCTGTTGCATTTTATTTGTAGTGTGAACAAGCAGAGAAAAAAAATCGGATTTGATCAAAAAATCGGAACTGAGCATTAAGACCTGCAGTGTGAACGTAGCCTTAGAGTATATTTGCATGAATCGCAGTTCAAAAATAATCGTTATTTATCATACAAAGGGCTTGCGTGCAGAACCTGTTTTTCCTCTTTGGGCTAACTTTTTTTCTGATTGGCTGTCAATTATGAACAGAAGGTCTGAACAGCAGGTGGGTGGGGCTTCTGTGATCCCAGCCAAAGTTCAACATTTTAACTTTGTTGCTCACTCACTTATTTCTGGCTCCATACTTTAACCTCCTAGGACCTGGCGTCCACATATGTGGACATCACATTTTGGGTTATTTAGACCAAAATACTCAATTTTACTCTACAAGGGCCTGATATCCACTTACGAGGACATTATACTGCTACTGTTCTATCGAAATTTTAAACGAAAATCCTCATATGTGGCTCTTATTTTTGTTAGAAACAAAAATTAGGTAAAAATAAATAAATAAATAAATCTGGTAATTCTTTGTTTTTACATTCATCAGGTCCCAATCAGCCCAAATATCAAAGAGAAATTAAAAATGCATGCCATGGAAGAGTTCGGGTCTTAGGAGGTTAATCCTTGAACTCTACTAGAGCAGCTTTACATGATTTAGTTCAAAACCATTCTTAGTTAACATACACTAGAACTAAGAACTGAGGAGGCTCACCTCCTCAGTTCACCTTTTAACTGAGGCAAAGCTGTTTTAGTTTCATTCTGCTTTAACCCATCTTTCTAGCGATTGTCTGTTCACTTTTGTGCCCACAGCGAGAGCTGTGGCTGATGACCATATTAGGGATATTACCGCTATATATAACCAAGAGCACAAAAAACAGCCTGAAACTCAGTGTTTAGAGCTGCAGCCTGAGCTTTCAGCTGACAGGAATTACTTGTACATACATTAACCTCATTATTTGAACAATCATTCATGTCAAATCTGTGCATCCACCATTGTAACAGTGTGCATATGACAGAAAACAAGGTAAACCAATTCAAAAGCTTATTTTATCCAACCACCATGCTTACGGCCCAAACAGACTGCCTCACTTACATATTATGAAAAGAAAAATAAACTGAAAAGGGTGTTTCTCAAAACATTTAATCAGTCAATAGAATTTTTTTCTTGTTTATGTGCCATCTTATAGACTTATATACACTCACAGCTAACTGTAACAGTAAAACCACTTACAGGTGAAATGGATAATACTGATATGGATGTTACTTTGTAAAGGGCAGCTCCCCTAAACACTGCTGCAGACCAAGCACACCCCTATGCCTCCACCCCCTGTTGAAAAAGTACTTCCTGATGGCGGCAGCCTCTTGGCTTGAGGAACAAGACAAAGACTCCAGGGTGTTTATGTGGCCTCTAAGCTCCCACAGGATCCCCTGGTAACATGCAGGTGCCTGACAACACAGATGAACACCTTGAGGGATTCCATTTCCATGACATATCAGGTCAGAGCTGGGGAATATTGTGATTGTTGTGTTCATTTCCGGAATACAGTTTTGATCCAGCACCAAGAAATAACCTCTGAGCTACCACCAGGTCACCGGTTCTCCACTTGGCAGCAGAGTTAGTTTGTATTTTAGATATATGCCTCTTTCAGAAAATAGAAGATTTTGCCTCTCAAATTAGGCCTCTTATGTATATTTTAGCATAACGCTACTTCTGTTATAAGGTTTAAGCCGAAACCTAACTCTAAACAGTCCAAATCAAAGATGTTCTTTAAAATTGTGCCACTGAACATTTGTGCATCTTTAATGGCCCATCTACCAGGAGTTCAACCGGAACCCAAGCTTTACTTCTTTCCTTCCAAAACCAGTCAAATCTGGAGATTTCTCAATAGGTATTTATGGCTGCAGCACACCACGACCAGCTTTCTTAATCCACCACCATCACTGGGATGAATGCTGACAGTCAGGTAGGACACAGTGAGGAGAACAAAGGGGTCAATGTAAAAAAACAAAAAAAACAACATGACTAGATTGGACCCCCTGGTGTGGGGAAGCCAATATCATTCAAATACAGTAGCCTGGATTTTACACTTAGGCTCAGAAGGTGTGCAACTGTGTGTGTACATGTTGGTGTGTGTAGTGCACCATAAAGCTACAACCAGAACACAGTGTGGCCCGAGGAGATAGGGGATGAAGGTTTTACAGACAAAAAGGGAATAGACAGTGTTGAACAAGAACACATAAAAAACATTTTTATGTGGTTTCAACAGGATCAGGGTTTAAAAAAAAAAAAAAAAAAAAAAAAAAGCCAAAGCACAAAGACTCTCCATCTGCTGAAGGTAAATTTTGGACATTTGTGCGGTATTTGTGACAGACTGGAGAACAACACCATGGATGCTGAGATGTGTGTGAAGTGTGAGAGGAGGAGGAGGAGGGGGCAGACTCCCCCACTGTCATTGCTCATTCATGGCTTGGCCTGCCTAGCCATTTTGCTTGGATGGCCTTGTTCTGAATATGCAAAGGAAACAACAATGGAGAAGATGAAGCAGCTATATGAGCAGCGTACTCCCTGTCAGCTGCAAACATGGCTGCTCTCACTATACAGGATGAAGGCTTTGGATGAATTCTCTGTGAATTGGAGAAACTGAGCGAACAACAACAGGATCACACACCCCCTCAAGCCCCCCACACCCAACCCTGAAATATATGTCACACTCGTCCTAAAATAATATTTTTTTTTCTTTTTAAAAAAACCCTATGTTAGAACGGAGCTATGCACGGGGAGCATCTAGGCTCTTGCTTATTTTTTTCAAAGGGACACACAATGCACTCTGAGGCGTCTGCCCATTGTTGCAATCTGGTTAATTCGGTGGATGCGTCACGGAGCCACCATCCGAGCCTACTGATGTGACTGCGCCACACAAATGTTAAATCTCCAAAGGTTCCTGCTCCAAAGGACTCACCCTGGCTGCTCTCCACTGAGGTAACAGATGTGCCGATATTATCCGCAGCCCAGGCATCGTTGGCCGTTCGCTGGGAAACCATGGACACCAAGGTCTGCAGCATTTTCTCCGGAGTGAAGAGGGATGTTCGCGCGTCGGCAGACCGCTTGCGCACGGCGGTTAGCCTGGAAAACGGTGTTGTTGTTTGTTCTTTAGTGTCTGGAATTATTCCAACATCAGGGGCGTGAATTGTGCTAGTGGGGGTGGGTTTCGGGTCCGTGGTTGGCGTTTTGGAGATGGCCGTGGTGGTGGTGGTGGAAGAGTCGGCTGAAACAATAGTCGGCAACGGTGTGAGTCTGGCTGAAGGCGAGAGAGTGAACCAGCTCTCTGGTAAAGTACGAAGCATGTCGTTGCGGAAGGTATCCCAGGCATCGGAGGCTGAGCCGCTTTTCCCGGAGATAGACGACGCATCGTAGGTACTGATGCGGGGCGCAGCTTCAGAAAACCCACTATATACATACAAAATAAATAGCAAAAGCAGAGATATGTACATCATTAAGGACGTTAACGTCATATTCAGCCTCAGCTCTCCATGTAAGCCCCAGTAATGGTCTTCCTCAGACCGTTCCCTGAATGGACGTGTACTCCAGCATTGATGTCTCCCGGCGGCGGCGTACACTGCTGTTTGTTGCCCTATGAACCACCGTCAACACTTCACCTGCGCTGCAACCTAGCGCGAGCCGCTCCTCAGATCGACGTACCAGTGAGCCAATGGGAGCCCAGGAAGAATGCCCCCGGGGCACTCGTTTGCTCGTTGATTGGATAGTCCCTTTTTCACGCCGCAGACAATAAGTTGTAAGTCTCACCCTCCCCGAAAATTATAACCAGTTTTCATTCATGAAGTGGACCACGCTAGGAATCATTTTTTGTATTGATAGAGTACTTTGTAAAAACAATATGGTTAATGTAAGTTTATTATTTTTGTCCCATTTTACACCTCAGTATGCGCCCGCTTAGGTATGGAAATTTCCAATAATTGCTGGCCTAAAGGTCCACTTATTGCCTTGTGCTTAATAACATCACACGCATTAACAGTCATAAAATATACTAGCATCATTAAAATTTTCCTGGAGCTACTCTTCCTGAAAAGCAATCTACAGCTTAATAAAAAGCTCTGTGTGAAATAAAGGTGACTTGGGCATAAGTTTGAGTGGATCATGGGTATTTTCTCTCCTGACATGTGAAAAAGAACACGTTTTTGCTAAACCCTGGTTGTGAAACCGCATAATCCATATTCCATGTCCTCACCAGTGACATGGTGGCATATTTGGGCCAAGCATCAAACAGGAAGCTGACCATGGAAAGAGCAGGCTGCAAAAGATCACGGGTTAAACAGCAGGCAAGCTTAATGTACTACAAAACAAAAAAAACCCCAAAAGCAGTAATATCATTTTTCCGTTTTTAGTTTTTCCATTTACCCAAAATGGGACAGCAAGGCTTTGAGCGAATGGAACAGTGCTAAAAGGTTTTGCTAATAAAAAAATGAGTGAATCCAGCAAACATTTAAACGCAGAGTAACCATCAGCTAGCCACAGTTAAAAAACCACAATGAAAGCTGAACAAGCCTTCTGCCAAGAAGATGGTTTGTCAGGTCTTCAGTGTTGTTATCCAGCACATGTGATGTGGGGAGAGCCATAGTCAGAACATGCTGCTGCTTTACAGGGAGTGCAGAATTATTAGGCAAATGAGTATTTTGTCCACATCATCCTCTTCATGCATGTTGTCTTACTCCAAGCTGTATAGGCTCGAAAGCCTACTACCAATTAAGCATATTAGGTGATGTGCATCTCTGTAATGAGAAGGGGTGTGATCTAATGACATCAACACCCTATATCAGGTGTGCATAATTATTAGGTAACTTCCTTTCCTTTGGTAAAATGGGTCAAAAGAAGGACTTGACAGGCTCAGAAAAGTCAAAAATAGTGAGATATCTTGCAGAGGGATGCAGCAGTCTTAAAATTGCAAAGCTTCTGAAGCGTGATCATCGAACAATCAAGCGTTCATTCAAAATAGTCAACAGGGTCGCAAGAAGCGTGTGGAAAAACCAAGGCGCAAAATAACTGCCCATGAACTGAGAAAAGTCAAGCGTGCAGCTGCCAAGATGCCACTTGTCACCAGTTTGGCCATATTTCAGAGCTGCAACATCACTGGAGTGCCCAAAAGCACAAGGTGTGCAATACTCAGAGACATGGCCAAGGTAAGAAAGGCTGAAAGACGACCACCACTGAACAAGACACACAAGCTGAAACGTCAAGACTGGGCCAAGAAATATCTCAAGACTGATTTTTCTAAGGTTTTATGGACTGATGAAATGAGAGTGAGTCTTGATGGGCCAGATGGATGGGCCCGTGGCTGGATTGGTAAAGGGCAGAGAGCTCCAGTCCCACTCAGACGCCAGCAAGGTGGAGGTGGAGTACTGGTTTGGGCTGTATCATCAAAGATGAGCTTGTGGGGCCTTTTCGGGTTGAGGATGGAGTCAAGCTCAACTCCCAGTCCTACTGCCAGTTTCTGGAAGACACCTTCTTCAAGCAGTGGTACAGGAAGAAGTCTGCATCCTTCAAGAAAAACATGATTTTCATGCAGGACAATGCTCCATCACACGCGTCCAAGTACTCCACAGCGTGGCTGGCAAGAAAGGGTATAAAAGAAGAAAAACTAATGACATGGCCTCCTTGTTCACCTGATCTGAACCCCATTGAGAACCTGTGGTCCATCATCAAATGTGAGATTTACAAGGAGGGAAAACAGTACACCTCTCTGAACAGTGTCTGGGAGGCTGTGGTTGCTGCTGCACGCAATGTTGATGGTGAACAGATCAAAACACTGACAGAATCCATGGATGGCAGGCTTTTGAGTGTCCTTGCAAAGAAAGGTGGCTATATTGGTCGCTGATTTGTTTTTGTTTTGTTTTTGAATGTCAGAAATGTATATTTGTGAATGTGGAGATGTTATATTGGTTTCACTGGTAAAATAAATAATTGAAATGGGTATATATTTGTTTTTGTTGTTGCCTAATAATTATGCACAGTAATAGTCACCTGCACACACAGATATCCCCCTAAAATAGCTAAAACTAAAAACAAACTAAAAACTACTTCCAAAAACATTCAGCTTTGATATTAATGAGTTTTTTGGGTTCATTGAGAACATGGTTGTTGTTCAATAATAAAATTATTCCTCAAAAATACAACTTGCCTAATAATTCTGCACTCCCTGTAAATGTGTTTTTTATATTGCATAATAATCAAAAGGAATCCGGTTTTAATGTTGTATTGTTTTTAATTTTATAAAAAAAAAAATATCTTTACATACCTGTTTTTCTTCATTGTGTTTTCAGCAGTACCTATCTTGCATGTGGTGAAACTGTCTAGAACACACTGACAGGTTTAATGTTGCATTAAAATACTCATCCGTAAGAATTATAGGACATTTGCTATTATACAACTACAACAAGTATGTAATTGAATTATATTCAAGCAATACATTTCCATTTTTGTTCTACTAACAAAGACCAGACCACTTACAAGATGTTTGGTTTATTAAAAATTTAAAAGGGTAAAGCTTGAAAAACTCAGAGTGC
Organism: Oreochromis aureus; assembly: GCF_013358895.1. NCBI lineage: Eukaryota > Metazoa > Chordata > Actinopteri > Cichliformes > Cichlidae > Oreochromis > Oreochromis aureus. Next base: position 35,028,599 of record NC_052953.1, read on the forward strand.
TGTCTCAGTACAGTGTCCTCCTGTGAATCCCGTGGTTCCTGTGCTGAGAGAGTTACAAGAAAGAAAAAGAAACACAGGTGTGGGACGATCGGGTAAATGCAGATGAGGTGTAGTTTTCCTTTGAGCTGAGGGTGGCCCGCAGACCTCTCAGCTGGATAGTTCAATTTTATATAAATAAATTTAAATGAATTCCACCAGGAATAGAATTATTGTGACACTACAAAAAAGCAAAGCTTTATATTTTATAGGTTATTTATAAGTTAATTTACTCATTTTACAATCAGTTTTCATTCCTAATTTTTAAAAGGAAACAACAAAAATGTGCCTGCAAAAGTAGAATGAAAAAAATTCTGCAGCATAATTGATTACCCCCAGCCTAAATCGGTAATAACATGCACTGCCTTAACTACCCAAATGTTCCCTAAAAATATGGACATAGCCTTCGTTCCACTTCAAACATACAGTTAATATCTGCAGTATCACACAAATGCATCACATGTTGATTTTATAGCAAGCAAGTTTGTTTGTTTTTTAAAGTTAAAAAACCTTTTATTCATAATGTTTTCTCATATTTGTTAGCTGTTCACAGTGCCCGGTACTGGTTAGAAGAATTCTCCAAAAGTTGATTCGGTTCATGTGGACGTAACGCTTTCAGTGGGAAAAACGTTTCGTCACTCATTCAAGTGACTTCTTCAGTCTCAGCTGACTGCAGGTTTCCCCAACCTTATAAACAGTACATTTGTGTAATGACTGAAACCAGCCCACTGAAGGAACAATGGGCTGGTTTCCTTCTGTGGATTGGTTTCAGTCATTATGCAAATGTACTGTTTATAAGATTGGGGAAACCTGCAGTCAGCTGAGACTGAAGAAGTCAATGAGTGACGAAACGTTTCTCCCACTGAAAACGCCACGTCCAGATGAACAGAATCAACTTTTGGAGATTTACTTACCTGGATGATTGTGAATGCATCAAGACGTTAGAATAATTCAAATGTTCAATTACTGTTTGTGCTGTGTATCGGTAAAGTAGCTTTTCACACTTGACACTTGTTAAGTCATTTGTTGATGCTACTAATGCTCTCCTTTGCAGTGCTCCTCTCCTTGCTGCTCCAGATTTCATGTGCCATTTCAAACTCAAGGTGGATGCCAGTGCTGTGTGGGCTGGAGCAGTTCTCCTGCACGATGACCAGATTGACCATTCACTCTGTTACTTCTCAAATAACAACCATCAACTGCACAATAGTACAGTTGAAAAAGATATCACCAGATATGTATTTATTTATATTTACCCCTGATATGTTTGTTGAGATGAGAGGATTTTGTAAATAATCTTTGTCAAGTAGTGAACTGTGAATATTTCACCACTGTACATATCAAACACATTCCAGCAGTTTATCAGAAGTGAGTTTTTAACCTTTTTTTCCTCTTGTTCATTTATAGGGAGCCTAGATTAGAGAATTGCCTTTTCTAAATTTTGCTCTTTATTTTCTGTTGTGGAAGCTCAACAGAAGCTTTTTTTTATGTTTTGGCATTCCCTACTTCCAGAGCAAAGAACCTGCTTCTAGCATCTTAAATGGTACTGTGCTGTTGCTCTTTTCTTGGGACTGGTGAGGAGGAGTACGGATTGGGGAGTCATGTTATGTTTAGGTTGTGCCCACGCAAACGTGTACACGTTTATTTTGAAGGTCACCACAGGAAGTAAGGGGATGGTCACTTGATTTCTTGTAGTGAGTTTATAATTGCCAAGTGTTTGTTGCCCCCTAGTGGCCTCACGGGGCGATAACAAGTCAGTTTGTTAGAAAAGCTCGGAATTACATGGCCATATTTAGAAACAGTAATGTAGCACATGTGCATACTGTGAGCAACACACATGATCCGTTACACCAAGAACATATATTAAACACACACACACAAAGAAACAAAAAAGGAACCGTGTGTAACAATTTATGTAATTTGACAATATTTTGAAGGTGTTCACCAGAAAAATTTTATATGTTACTGTGTCCAAGCTAACCTGCTTATCCTGCAAAAAATACAGAGAACTGTCATGCAACATTTGAAGTACACAAAACTACTATATTCAGTTTGTTTTGCAAGATGTTTCACAAAATAAAAATACACATTTTATCAAAACATCATATACAGATCCAATATGTGATTAAAAATTATGACATTACATATAAACTTTAAATTTGCAGTTTATCAAACTTATCCTCAAATTTATTTCATCGAAAAATTAAATTCCAGTCAATGCAATCTACAAAAAGCTACTTGGGTAACAAAATCTATGTACCCCCAAATGGTCATCAAAAATGTATAAGCTAGTGATTAAAATTGACAAATCAATTTCCCTTCCAACGTTAAATGGGAATGAGATCTTTCCATCCGTCCAGATCAAAACTTTGCCACAAACATGCTTATGGGCCTTACAAAGTTGAATATATTCACCTGTTGCACAGACAACTCTATTCAGAGCTAAATTGTATGCTATATAGTCCTGCACACCTGTTCAACGGTTCTGCCAGATATGTGAAGACCTAGGCACATGGTTTAGTTGGTGCCACCCAACCTCACCCAAGCTGTGCATCTTAGGTGACATAAGTGAACAAGATATGGAAACAAATTCATCATATAGACTCCTTCCTTTCTTATGCCAAGGAAATTATCCTCATGAACCGGAAATCAAGACCAGGAGGTACCTCACGGTCTTACCTGCCCCAGCCATCCTCCCCACTCCCTCATCCAACAAATCACTCACACAAGTAAAGCTGGGCTTACACTGTGCGATTTTTGGCCCATTTTGAGCCGATTTTTCAGTCGTGGCACCGTTTTGTTGATCGGCCCGAATTTGGCCTTCATCGTGCATCGTTCATCGTGTAGTATACATGGGGTAACGAGAAGCGATTAATACCTCACGACCAGCTCCCGATCATCAATCGCTTGGTCAGGAGGATTTCAAACCTGTTTGAAATTATCTCGACCGTCGTGAGGGTTTCAAACCTGTTTGAAATTATCCCGACCGTCGTGAGGGTGTCACCGCAGCCGCTCACACGCAAACACATAAATGTCGGTGAAAAAGACGGAGTAGCACAGCAGTGCAGCGTGTGATCTGGACACAAGCGATGGAGGCACTTGTAGAACTTTGGAAAGCTCATCTGAGTCTTTTCGATGTGGCATCACAAAATTATCACGACCACAACAACCGTGAAAATAGTTGGATCTACATTGCTGCTCAATCACAGCTGCCTGATCAATGTTTTTCATTAGCAATTTAGCAAAGTTGATGGTGGTGGCGTGAGTCTGTGTGAGTGAAAGACAGAGAGGGAGAGCGAGCGACAGATTTTCTGTTATAACCTTCATTTTTATGGACGCACAGTGTGAGCACTCAGGTCGCATCAGAGCATCGGGCCATATAGTGTGAGAACCTGCATCATGACCTGCGAACTTCTAACCCCTGCGAGTCAATCATGCAGTTTGAGCTGAAGCTGAATCGTGACTGGAAAAATCGCACAGTGTATGCCCAGCTTTATTCGCTGCACTGCTGTGCTACTCCGTCTTTTTCACCGACATTTATGTGTTTGCGCGTGCGCAGTGTGAGCGGCTGCGGTGACGCCCTCACGACGGTAGGGAGGGTTTGAAATCCTCCACACCAGGGGTCTGCAACCTTTTACACCCAAAGAGCCACTTGGACCCGGTTTCCATGCAAAAGAAAACACTGGGAGCCACAAATACTTTTTGACATCTAAAATGAAGATAACACTGTATATATTGTTTTTTACCTTTGTGCGAACAACTAAGATGTGCTGCTTATGAAATCCATGAAGTGCTACAGAGAAAATTACATTTTATTTATGTAATCAACACATTTTGAACTCTTAAAGAAATATAACAAAAGCAAAGACACCCAGCTGAACTAAAATGATCCATGTAGCAAACAAAAACTGTTGTGAGCCGCCACCCTTATACCTCCTTTGGGCTTTTGGAGCCTTGACCTGACTTTTAAAAAATAATTGGTAAAAAAGCTCTATGCTGCTGAAAAATTAAAAATAGATATTTGCAAAATTCTGCCTAAATACGGTATGTATTTTACCTGGTTAATGTGTGCGGCGGGGGCGTGGTCTGCAGCGCCGCTGCAGGGGAGGCGGACGCACCTGAGCGGCACCCGCAATCACGCCTCGCCGCCTTAAAGTCTGTGCTCTCTCTGCTGTTGTTGTTGGTGGTGTGTGTCGGGCTGTGAGCTGCGAAGCTTCAGCCGGCTGTATGCGTACAGCAACCATGTGTGAAAAGTGCTCAATAAAGAGATGCTGAAAAGCGCGTTCATGCAAACATCATCGGGTCTGCCGTGGTATGTTTACAATGGGACTTCTGCTCCTGAACCTCTGCACACAGCGTCTGCTAATCGGTGCTGTGCGAAGTCAGTTTAAGCAGGACTGTAAGCTGTCATCTGTCGTCTGTGAGGCGTGAGCAGTGTTTGTCTTTAACATAGTTCACGGTGGAGCTGCTGACATAATGTGGATCCGAAGATCCATAATTGGCCTACCTGGGGTTGAAAGTCTCGATAAAAGCACGGTGTTTCGGCGGGAATACCGGCTTCCGCGAGTGTGACGCTTATATTGAGCGAGGAAAAAATAATAGAATATAATTTTATATTTATATTTCAATATCACAATAATCTTCCAATTTAGAACTACAAGTTTAAAAGAACTAACATAAATAAAATACACTTCAGCGAAATACTTCTAATTTATTTTCCCAAACCACGCGGAGCCGCAGTATAAGGACTAAAGAGCCGCATGCGGCTCCGGAGCCGCGGGTTGCCGACCCCTGCTCCACACCAAGCGATTGATGATCGGGAGCTGGTCGTGAGGTGATAATCGCTTCTCGTTACCCCATATATACTACACGATGCACGACACACGATGAAGGCCAAACTCGGGCCGATCACCAAAACGGTTGCACGACTGAAAAATCGGCTCAAAATGGGCTAAAAATCGCACAGTGTAAGCCCAGCATTAGTGTATTTTACAAATGTAAAATTCTGATTGCAAAGGGACAGACAGGACAAAATAATAAAAAATAAATTTAAAAATTTGATTGACAAGTGACTTTCCAAAAGCCATGGTTGTACTTTATTTTGTTTAATTAGATGTGACATATTTATTTATATCTGAACACAGCGAGAGATCAGAGAATACCCCCTTACATGCCTCCTCCTTTTCCAAGCTCATTTGTTGCTTGAAGAAAACTGAACAAACTCAAATCAAACTAGATCTGGTCCCAGCATCACTTCCCTCACACCTGTGAAGTATGGTGGGTCAGTTCCAGTACTACTTAACACAGGTTTGTTTGTTTTGTTTTCCGCCGTCTGTTCCAAACAGTAAGTCCAGCATTTACATAATGGTGATCATTTACAAATCACGTCAGCTTTTTTTTTTTTTATTTCTGTGTTGCCTCTTCATTCCTGGATGCTCTCATAGACTTTAAATCGGTACTGAATCCCATTCTCCTCCTGCAACTCTTGTGGTACATCTGGAAACCTGTAGGAGAAATTATCTTTACCCTTTAATGCATCTTGATTCATCAACAAATAAAGTTTAGAGGCAAGTGCATTATTTCACATTCAAATACCCAATTTCAACATCATTCACATAACACTTTATTATATAATCAACCAAAAACATTTTCCTTACTTTGTTATGTGTGTACGGAGTATTAGAGCCACATTAAGAAAGAAATGCTATTGATCATTTTGAGAAGGAGGTACAAATTTTGAGATAATTCTTGAAATAGTATTTTGACTTTAAAGTTGAAATGTGTTGATTAGTTGTTTTTCCAAGATGAACTGCCACGGCTGATGTAACCCTATACACAATGCCTTGTGTAGAGGATCAAACAAATTATATAATATATAAATAAATATAATAAATAGTACTGGGATGATGCACTGCATTATTATTTTTTGTGTAATGTCAGATACTCAATCTCGATTGCATGGACAAAAATGCTCCATTCACTTGCATTGAAATGACATTTTTTTTTAATCTCTCTGCTATTCTAATAAATCATGCATTTCATTCTAAAGAAAAAGCAGTGATATTTGACACACACACACACACACACACACACACACACACACACACACACACACACACACACACACACACACACACGTTTATATCAAACACACAGATACATCACATATTCAATCAGACATTTCGTGGTCAGATTTGTTCATATTTCATATTTCCCCTGGTAGTCACACGGCTCCATTATACAACTGGCAAAGATACAAGAATTTCACGCATTGGCCCACAATTCTGGATTCTGTTGGAATACAGTAAAACTTCCAAATATCAGTGGCTCATATATATGACACAATTATATTTATAATATTTTCAGGGTCAAGTACAATAACCTCAGTTTTATCTGATTTTAGAAGGAGTAAATTAGAGATCATCCATGTCATGATTTCTTTAAGACATTGCTGGAGTTTAATTAATTGGTGTGTGTTATCTGGCTTTATGGATTGAAAAAGTTGGATATCATCTGCATAGAAGGGAAAATGTTTGCTATGCCTTTTAATGACACTGCATAAGTGAAGCGTGTATAATGTAAACAGAATTGGTCCTAGCACAGAATCCAATGGAACTCCCATAATTATCCTCTTCACACACAAGTAATTAAGTGTGTGAAGAGGACTCTCAATGTAAACAAACAAATTGGAGACTGATGGAGATATGATTCAAACAACTGCAGTGCATCACCTTACCTACAAGCATGCTCTAAACACTGTAATAAAAAATATAAGGATAAGCACAGAGACGAGTAAACAGTCAGAGGCCATAAGAAGATCATTTTCCCATCACTAAAACCGTTTCTGTGCTGTGCTCTGAAACCTGACTGACTGTTTGACTCTTTCAAGAACTTTTGAGATAAAACAAATGTTGGAAAATGGCCTACAATTAGCTGACAGATGGGTCAGGTGATCACTTTTTAAGTAATGGTTTAGCTACTGCCAGCTTGACAGCCTGTGGTACGTAGCCAATTAATAGAGATAGGTTGATCATATTAAAGAATTGAAGCATTAATTAATGGTAGGACTTCTTTGAGTAAGGGCCTGGTGGACGATAAATAACAAATAAAACAGTTTTTGGGATATTCCAGCTAGGGTGGACAAAGCTAAGCATCAGGCATTCAAATGAATTAAAACTCCATCTGGGTGTTTTTAAGCTGGAGTGGAAAATTGCTGCCACACCTCATTCCTCCTCGGCCTGTGCTTTGAGGATTCCCGACAATTAGTGTGACTCAGGGGTATTTTATCTGATATTAAATTCTGTTTAATGATCTGAAATGTGTGACAAATATGCATAAACTAGTGCCAAGCATGTGTGATGGTCTTACTCTGGCAGTAGACGATATTTGTCCAGACTGATCTCAGGTAAGAATGTGTCACACTCAAACTGCTTCAGAATTTGAGTGACAAACAGTCTTCTCATTCCAGTGCTCCCCATCATCTCCTGGGTGATCAAAACATAATTAAAGAGAAAGATGTGTAGTTGTAGCTTCTCTTGAAGTGCTTCACTATAACCATCAATAGTAGCAGTCACCAGTGTGACTGTAAAAACCAGCTTGGAGTAATTATTTAGAGGCCAGATGACTATTAATATGTAATCAGTTAGCCTGGCCTACTCTTTTTTGGTTAATTCAAAATGACCAATTTCTGACTCTAAAAAAAGTGGAAGTAAATAAAAACGTACCTTGTAGAGAGAACTGCCTCCTATAACCCAGACCTGATCGGCCTGATCAGCCAGTTCTGTGTCGATTAGCCTGAGAGCTGAGCTGAAGTCTGACGCCAAGTAGTGTGCTCCTGCAGGGGGCACTCTGGACCAGAATGACACACACACACACACACCCAGGGAGTCAATGCACTGCAAACTGGGCATTATGATAAAACATGGCATCGTGAAAGGGCACCAACTGTGTGTGACAAATACTTGCACTCCCTGCTGAGGACAATGTTGATTCTGTTGCTCAGAGGTCGGTTCTTCTCTGGGATAGAGTACCACGTCTTCTTGCCCATGATCACCACATTCTGCTTGCCTGCACAAAGACAAGTTTTGAATTCATCCAATCAATTATTATTATCACATGTTTTATTGTGCAATCTCGAGCGCATGGGGTGTTAAACTCCCTTTACATCACAGGCCACATACTGCCCACTTTGAGCTTAAGTGGGCCAAACAATTGAAACTCCACTTTGTGTCTGTGTAAAAAAGTTAAATATGTAACTGAAATTTGTCAGAACTCTTTGGACTTAAATTGTAAGAAATAAATGTGTAAAATTACAGAAAAGGTTGTGGTAGCTGACTGCCCAGTCTTTTGTTTTGTCTTTTTTCTCTGGTCCCCTCCTCAATTGGACCAGGAGTGACATGTTTGGCTGCATGTTCTCCTTGAATTGCTGGCTGTCTGAGTGGTGTCCAAAAAAATGATGTGGGCTTTATAGATAATTGTGAAACTTTCTGGAGGCAATCTGGACTTGTTAAGACAAATCTGGCCAAATTTATTAACCCCCGCCCCCCCAAAAAAGTGATTATCCAGAGTTGGGACCAGGAAGCAGAGCTGCGGTCTTACATCCCTCACTGCAGCTTCTCTCCTCCCACTATCCACCCAAAACCCTGACCATAACATCCTATTAAGGCATGCTGTAAGCATTAGAGGTACTGCCCTGTAGTGGTTTGTATCATATCCATCTAAAAGAGTCCAGTTTGTTCATATAAATGGAGAGTCCTCTTCACACACAGGTTAATTATGGAGTTCCACAAGTTCAGTGCTAGGACCAATTCTATTTACCTTATACATGCTTCCCTTAGGCAGTATCATCAGAAGGGATAGGATAAATTTTCACTGCTATGCAGATGACACCCAACTTTATCTATCCATGAAGCCACACCAATTAGTTAAACTGCAGGAATGTCTTAAAGACATAAAGACCTGAATGTCCTCTAATTTTCTACTTCTAAATTCAGATAAAACTGAGGTTATTGTACTCGGCCCTGAAAATCTTCGAAATATGGTATCTAACCAGATTCTTACTCTGGATGTCATTACCTTGGCCTCCAGTAATACTGTGAGGAACCATTTTTTTGACCAGTATATGTCCTTCAATCCGCATACTAAAAACAAATATGTAGGACTGCTTTTTTCCACTTGCGCAACATCTCTAAAATTAGAAATATCCTGTCTCAGAGTGATGCTGAAAAACTAGTTCATGCATTTATTACTTCTAGGCTGAACAACTGTAATTTATTATTATCAGGAAGTCCTAAAAACTCCCTGAAAAGCCTTCAGTTAATCCAAAATGCTGCAACAAGAGTACTGACAGGGACTAGAAAGAGAGAGCAGATTTCTCCTACATTGGCTTCCCTTCATTGGCTCCCCGTTAAATCAAGAACTGGTATGATGGTATGGTCCCAGTTTGTCTTTTCATGTGATTGGCCACATAGTGTGCCCATCAAAATAAAGTCTTACCCCTTCCTGCATGGATTCTCAGCAAGGCTGAAGATTCAGCTCCCACATACCAGCAGGCCATTAATAATTGACATATGATATTATCTCGCAGGCTGGATATAACTGTGTCAAACCTGTGGCCCGCAGGCAGTAAGTTTGACACTCCCTGGTCTAATGCATGTGTCAGACTCACATTGTTGCTTAACCGACTTCTGACAAGCTTCTGTTTTTTCACAAAACACAAAATATGGGTTTGACATAATGACATAATTATGAGGGTAAAGCTGAGGTAAAATCCTGAGCTACATCTGTTGAATTGGAGTGTGTTATGATACACAGTGAATTACTTTTCAAAATATACTATTCAGTTCAGTTCACTAAACTATGCTGTACTATGCAGTTTTACAATGATAGTGTAAAGCACATTACATTATTTACCATGTTGTTTAGTTTATGTGGATGTTGCTAACAACAAACAAACAAACAAACAAAAAAACCCAAAATCTTTCCACGAATCTGCTTGGATCCCAGTGACATAAACTTCATTATTGAGGAGTGAGCGAAATAAACCATGAGGATCTCACCATCTTACTTTCAACATCTTGCAATGCTATCATTGCACCCATTCCCCAACTCTGTGTGAATGGTACTCATGGCCATTGATCAGTGGCTTTTGATCAATGGCCATGACAATTTGTATTTTAATGATCAAGGAATTCTCAAGGAAAATTATTCACAACATAAACGGAGTAGCATTCAGGTAGCTGCAGGGATGCAGCTATCAATTATTTTAGTAATCAAGTAATTATTGATTATTCCATATATTATGATGTGCTGTGTAATCCATTACTGTTAAATTTAAATGTTATTAGGAAATGATTAGACAAAAGTAGGGAAACAGTCAGGAAATACTCTTAAGTGTTCAGTTTCTATGCCATATGTGTCAGACACAACATCCAGAACAGGAGTATCAAAAGTATGGCCCGTGGGCCACATCTGGCCCATTTTTGTTTGACACCATTATATCTGGCCCAGGAATAATTTCATAAGTCAGTTATTAATGGCCCGTCGGTATGTGGGAGCCGAATCCTCAGCCCTGCTCAGAATCCATGCAGGCAGGCCTGGGACTTTATTTTGATGGACACACCATGTATGTCTCCCTGCACACCAAAGAAAATGTTAAATAAATGAGCTGCAATACATGTGACTTGGTCAGTCGTTTTTATAGTCACTATCTAGACGGTTTTGTTTCTGTAGTTTGAGGTTATCACCTTTATTATTTTACAGTTTTTATACATTATAAGCAAAACAAAAAACAAAAAAAACCCTTGTTATTCTCAATTGTTTCAAGGCTTGTGTGTTGTGATATAGTCAAAACAATATTGTGATATTAGATTTTCCTCATATCACCCAGTCCTATCCTTAGCCAGCAGTTTCAGTTTTGCTTCAGTGTCACCTTCTCTGGCCCTTGAAAGACAATTAACCATGGGTGCTGGTGTTTCTAACTTCACATGTCTCAAAACAGTATCGCCAAAAACCAGAGTCTGCTCCTCAACACATGAGGGTGGCTTCGGTTGCACTGACTACAGGTACAAGTATCATTATTACTAAAGGAGGCAGAGGAGTAACTAAACATCTGACACACTGAGCAGGAAAGTGCAGGAGGGACGGGTGGAGAGGCCATGTTGCTAGAGATCTGGCTATGAGCTAAGCTAAGCTAGCGAATCCTGAAAGACGAATCATCCTGATTCGTCTTTCCTGAGTCCTGAAGTCCTGAAAGTCCTGAATAAATATTCCCACTAATGTGAATATAATTAGTGGGTGAATCAAAGTGTGTGCTTTGGCATGTGTGCATTATCTATGAGCTTTTTATTAAATTGGCTACACAGATAAGTTACACAAAAACACCATCATATATTGTAACAGGAGCAGGAGGTGATACTCTACCACAGAGAGCACCAACACCAAGTCGTGTTCTTTCACCAACATGTAGGTAAAATAACAGAGGTAACTAGTAGGTGTTGGGTTAGTATGATGTTAAGGAGAGATATCCAGAAGGACAAATTTTGGTGGATTTTGCAAAGAAAAAAAAAGATTGAAATGGCTGTGGTAAACATGTACTTCGAGAAGAGGGAGGGACAGGGTAAGGGTGGAGTAAGGTGCAAACAGGTGGACTACAGCGTTATGCAGAAGGTGCAGTCTTAAAGAGATAGGACACTGTAAGGTGGTGTCAGGGAAGATTGTAGCCAAGCAGCATCAGATGCTAATCTGTAGGAGGACTTGGGCATTAAGAAGAGGACGCAAATAAAGGCAGAGACAAGGATGAAATGATGGAAACATCCTGTACCTGACAGCAAAGTGACATAGGTACAGGGGAAGTAATTTCCTCCAGGCCCAGGAACATCAGCAGCACCTGTACAACTTTTGAAACTTTTTTACCAAACTCATCCCAAACACACATATCTGCCCTAATGAATAAGCGATAACTGTGTGTACTTTTGCCACCTGTGCAACCCTGGCCCTTCAAGACAAGCAGCACACTTGTTGCTTTATGTTCATGTTTAAGTTATGTCACTCAGAGAACTTTGACCTGTGACTAAGCACAGACGAGGCGGAGATGACTTACCTTTCACTGACGGAGTTGCTGTCATCTTTCGGAAATGCGCAAATTCCTTACTGTAAAAGAGCATGTATGTTAGCAGATGTACATTTTAACGTCGCCAAAGCAGCTCACTTGACCTTAGGTTAGACTTAGCTTGTACCACTACATGTCCCATATTTAAACTGTTGTGAATGACTTGTTGGCCTATAATCCGTCAATTTCATCTCAGACTTATTTCTCTTGAATGGTATTAAGTCACTTTAAGTCACTTTATTTCACAGTGTAGAAGCTGCTGTCAGGTTTTGCCAAAGTCACTTGTACATGTTCATTACCCAGAAAATACATTAAAAATGTTTTCTTCACCAGAGATCTAGCCAAAGCATAGTGATTGTCTGAAGATATGTACAGTGATCCAAAATGTAGCACAGCCGATGTACAGTACCATACAAATCGGGTAATTTCAGAAATCCTGTCGATTAATAAATATATGCACAGATACTCAACATAAGAGACACAGAAACATCGGCCGGCGGGACTGACCTGAGCCTAATAGGGTGCCATGGCAGGTTTCCCTTGTTGCCGATGCCCCGGTCTGGGCACACGGCCACAATAGCGTTCAGCACACGGGGCATCGTTACCGTGGACCGACACTGCACAATCCCGCCACAGAAACCCCGGAAATGACGACGACTGCTTTTTCTTCTCTTTTTTTCTCCAACTTTATTTCAACAGAAACTTTTTTAACAACAGCAAGCATAATACACGGAGAACACAATGTATAATTGTAGTGCAAATTTATAATACAGTGGAACAGTATGTATAATTAAACAAATAGGATAGAAATACAGAATTAAAGGGGGAAAAGGCGAGAGATACAGGTGACACTGAATAATTAAATAAAGAGATTAAAAATATTACAAATATTATTGGTTTTTAAAGCTTTCTTGATGTGAGAGGAACAAATTGTAGTCACATAGAGATCTGTTTCTTTCCTGAAAGGGGAGAAGTGCGGTTTCTTGTTTGAGAACTTACATTTAAAGGTGATGATCAAATAAATGATGATGATGACATATACTGACAACGATGTAAGTGTAGGCTCTATGTGCAGGCAAATACTATTGCACGCAAATTCAGCTTTTGTTCACTTCCAGTTAAAGTGGATTCGTTTAAAGCGTATTAAACACCGCTATATACTGCCCCCTTGTGGTCATCTTACAAACAATGTAGCACGCAGAAGCTGCATGTTGCATATAATGATGAGAATCCTTCGTAGGATACCTAGAGGGTCTAGTGCCAATCAGATGTCTGTAGCTGTGGGTGTTTGGACTTTTAAGGTATTTAATGTTCACTTTTAGAGAATGACTGGATGGCTCTAGTAACAGTATAATTTTGGCACTCACAGATCCGACAGTGAGTGGTTCCCGTTATCCATCCATCCTTCCTCATCCAGTCTGAGGAAGCACCGGTTTGTGTATTTATTGATTTCTTCTAAGTAATTGTGTATTTTATTTACATTATGGTTTTATATTTTTGATAATATTTTATATTTTTATTAAGGTTTATATGTTTTGTTTTGTCATGTTTATAACTATGAAAGTCTGTCAATAAAGACTGAATTGACATTGAATTGAATTTATGGATGTGGTATTTGGCGAGGAGTAAAATCTGATTAATGAGGTAAAAAGCTCACTAAAGTCAGTATAACCAAATAAAAATGTGTTTTGATAAATAAAATAAACAAAACAAATTTTGATAAGATGCTGTTAGAGATGAAACTAGTGATATCTGAGTAAAGGTACACGACCAAAATAAATGTAAATCTTACAAAAGGAGCAAAATGTATCTATATCACTTATATTTTTGAAGGTTTTCACAGGGTAAAATCTATGAATTAGCTTAAATTAAATCTCACTTTGTTAGTGAGGAGGAATTTTTGTGGCAAAGACTAAACCTTTTTCCAGTCAGTATCCTGACAAAATGAGTCCAGAAAGAAATGGATGGAGGAACAGAGATAAGTGACTCATGAAAAAGAGACCCAATCTTGACATTCACACCTTTACAAGAGGAGAAACAAATCTGACCTAAAGGAGACTCTTTCAGAACAGGGCAGGACATGAACAGATGTGGGGAGACAGCAGTATTTCTAAACAACATGGACAGACCAGACGGTATGGCATCAAAAAAAAATACAGAACTCCTTTAGGTATACTGGGATGTTATATCTGGATAGGAACTCTGAGTAATTGTATAATAAATCCGCATTACTGAATAGTTGACTTACAAGAAGATCCCCAAACGCTGTCCATCTAATCTGACTGAGCTGGAGCTGTTTTGCAAAGAAGAATGGGCAAGAATTTCAGTCTCTAGATGTGCAAAGCTGGTAGACACATACCCTAAAAGACTGGCAGCTGTAATTGCAGCAAAAGGTGGTTCTACGAAGTATTGACTCAGGGGGCTGAATAATTACGCACACCCCACTTTTCAGTTATTTGTAAAAAATGTTTGGAATCATGTATGATTTTTGTTCCACTTCTCACATGTACACCACTTTGTATTGGTCTTTCACGTGGAATTTGTGGCTGTAATGTGACAAAATGTGGAAAAGTTCAAGGGGGCCGAATACTTTTGCAAGCCACTGTATCTTTGTGGAGAAAAGTTATGTTTGTAGATCAAAGACCATGCCAAAAGAGCCTATTGATGAAAGTTTGAGAATTTAATTGTGATTTTCTGAATATTGTAGTTGCAGAGAAGAATAAAGTTTAAGCCACCCAAACATGAAAAGATATTGATGAAAGATGAAAGATGACTGCTACTTCTTTTGGAGAGCTACACAGCTCGCCTTCTCTGTGAAATAACACGATACTGCTAAAAATATTTGCATTTTTTTTATTTAGTCAAAAAGTTGCCGCCTTAAATTACAGTGAGTCAAAGTCACTCCTAAGTACGAGGGTAAAATGTAAAAAGCTTACAAACAAGTGGGTGGAATCCCCCAAATGCAAACTCGACGAAACCTGCTGAAATTTAGCTTGAAGTACAAGAAATGTGTTCAGCTATCAGGCTACAGCCAAAGCTAGAGTACAAAAACATATTTTTACAATGGTTACAAATGATTTCGGACATATTTGATGACAGCAGTGAGGCGATATACCACAGCAGAAACCAATGCAGCAGCTCAGCAGCTGTATTTACAGGAGCCTCCACCTCAAATTATGGATGAACTAAAAGCATCTCATATTCCCAGTCGTCAAAGTGTTCAGTGAGAAGCTCCATAGGAATCATCCGTGTTGAAAAATCACGTGACCTCATTTTCATCCTATCAGATGTGAATAACGCTGTAGAGATTCAAGGAGCAGTCTGGCGGTAAATACAGCAGGGACAGCAGTGCAGAGACTCGTGGATGAAGAGATCACACTCCACACAGAACACACTGTGACACGATGGACAGCTGAACACCTGGAATGCCACAGGCATGCAGAGAGCAAATAAACAAAGGCAGATAAAGACATTATAAAGTTTTTACAAGACAAGAAAAAATCTAAATGAATCCAGAAGGGCACAAAGTGTCACAGCAACTGAAGGCAGGCCCCTGATTTCACCAAAACTTAGGCTCTGCCAGCCAGTACCTGTGGGTGGAAATGTGTGCTGCTTAAATCTGTAAATCATCAACTAGTCTGCTGACCTATCCTATCCGCATTCGTTTTCAGATGGGTCCAAGACATATATTTTAAATAATTATTTAATCTTTTAAAAAAAACTAAATAATATACATATAATAATAACAATAATATTGATAATAACAGGGGCAATTATTATCATTATGAACTGAAGATGATGGCACAGTCACAGTTTTGACAATTTCACAATGAGGAACATTAAAATTGTTCCACATTTCATAGATGCAGTTTTGTGCAGGTTGGTGAAACTGCCCATCTTCACTCCTGAGAAAGTCTGTCTCTCAAAGACCTTTTCATGCCTCATTAACAAATACCTTTTCTGAAACAAATTGCCTCTGTTTAAACATCTGGTGTTTTTCTGAATGAAATATATGTTTGTGACAGTTGCAATCTTTTTTCCTTTTTTAACCTTTTACACAGCATCCCAACTTTATGGAATTCGGCTTATAACCTCCGGAGAACTGAGTAAAAAGGAATCTTCCTATTGAACTTGTGTGATTTCCTTGCTCTTTGGAGCAAAAAGATTCCACCCAAACACATGAGATATCTATGGAAAGCCCAGCATATCCTCTATTTAGCACATCAGGACTTAGTAGGGTAGCTCAAATAAGTCAAAAGATATAGACTAAAAGCAAAAACGAATAGGTTGGTTCTCAGGAGAACATGTAGAGTGGTCATGGTTTGGGACGCACACAAATTTCAGGAAGCAAGAGTAAAATGATGGCTATCCACTGTATAAGTAAAAAGCAAACATCTTGCAGATTCTGCATATTCATATGCAGATGCCTGCTGTATGAGATTGTAGGTGTGTTAATATATAAAACTGTTGAATTTCATGGCAAATTTAAAAGAACGGGTAACTTGTCACAGACCACATTTCCCCCAGTCTTCAGCAGACATGCTGATCTTCAGAGCAGGCCAAACAAAAGCTGGATGTTATGCTTCTGAAACATTTTGTGAATTAAAGCCAATGAAATCAAAATCAAACTACCTCCTGAGCCATCTCAAAGTACCTCGTGGTAACTAAAGTGTGTCTTGTTATTCGCATACCCGTGAGCAGGAATCACTTGTAAACCTTGACAAATGACTCAATTCACACAGCAAAGACTGAGGGCACTTGACAGGTAAACTGGCTTTTATGAGTAAAACTGGAAGTTCATGGCACAACAAGAATAACACTGTGCTGTGCTGCACAGACATTCAACCACTTACACTTTTATCCTTCAGCTCTGCTTGACATGCCTGACAGAACCTGAAACCAAACCAAAACAGTATAAGACATGCAGTGATACACCATCTGCATCAATGTGAGAGTGGACCACAGCTACCTGTCTCCTTGGAGGTTCTCCACTGGACTCTCTATAAAAGCTTGGAGGGGGAAGAGGTGGTGAAAGGATCTGGCGAGATGGGGGGCCGACACCAGAGTCAAACCTTGGAGATAAAACAGCACACAGGCCAGTCAACACACAACAACAACATAAATAATTTTTTTCCTCATCTTATCCTTTAACTAAATAGTCCCGCAACACATACCACACACTTTACACTCCACAGGAAGCTCAGTGTAAGTGGCGTGGCACTGCGGACAGAAATATCCTCCCAGAGACAGACCTGGACCACTGCTGCTGTCCAGATGACTGGACAAACACAAAGATGAGCGTCAAAACAAATATTCATTTTAACCTGCAGTCTTAGCCACGTGGTTATAATCGCACTGCTTTCTACTCACGACATGCTGAACGAAGGCTTGGCATCCTGGTCAGTCACAGAGGCAATAGTATGCTGAGGAAAACCTGAGTAAACACAAGGTTCATATCAAGTGGATTCAGTGAGAATGACTTACTTTTTTTTTCAAATCTTGGTTCTTGTCAAAGGAATCTTTTCAAAATGTAACCACAAGAAATAGCTTTCAGAAACTCTGAAGGGTTTCAACACTAATCTAAGGTTGATGTTTCTTTTGTGTCTTGTTTCTGTCAGGAAACCATGAACAGCACACCTTTCACAAGAGCTTAGAAGAAGCATTATACAGACACACAAAGCCACAAAAGCATACAAACACAATTCTAAAGTTCATCAGCACACAATAAGATCAACAGTTTACAGATGACACAGCTCCAAAGTCTAGCAGCTGAAAGTGAGTCAGCTTTGCTGATGCAGTGAGGGAATAAAACAAAGCAGAACACTAGTTACGAATCACCAGAGCAGCAGGGAGCACTGAAGCTTAACAGAACAAAGCTTCTGGGTTTAGCCCTGCTGACAGCATGGGTCTGTCTCTACTGTACCCACACTGTACCCTGGACAGCTGGACAAGTGTGTTACTTTTACTGGTTGGCCTCAGTATTGGACGCAACGTAGATAAAGAGCTCAAGTATATGAGACGGTGAACGTGACACTTCCAGTGATTACTTGGGGTTCACCAGTGTCACTGGTTTAGTTCCATTGTTTTTATTAATAACTCTGATCCACAAGAAAATCCTACTAATTCCAAAGGCTTTTGCTGCAGCTGTAGGTAAGTGACGGGACAGGAGCTGACTGAATACCAAGAGACGGAGATGGCGTCAGCATACTCACCCATGCGGATTAAAGAGCATTCAGAGGAGGAGCTGGCAGGAGGAGGTTTGATGTGAAGCATCAGCAGCTCTTTAAAGTGGCTCTCATCCAGGATCACGTGGTACGAGCCGCCTGTCTCTCTCGTCAGCACTGTACACACCCGGACCTCTGCTGACAGACCGATGACAGACACCCGCACCTTCAGAGACTTCAGCGTCTGACGGAGGAGATGGAGCACAGAGCTGTCTCTGGAACTGAGCTAACTTGTCTATAAGATAATCAATGGACTGATGACTCTCAGCACAAAAAACATCAGAGTGGCTTCACCTTGATAAGCTCATAGATGTTGGCTGGGTCACATGTGGTGAGACTACTGAGGATGATCAGGATCTCCCGGCTCGTATGTCCAGGCATGTGCCTTCACACAGAGGCAGACAGCAGCTCAATGATGTCTCACTACAGAAACCAATTAAAAACAATGACAATGCTCAACCTACTTGAGGGTTTGTATGGCCAGGTTGAGGGAATTGTAGAGGGACGGCTCTCCTACACAAACAGTGTCCACAGCTTTCATCAGAGCAGTGATGTGCTTCTTTGGATTTCCTGGTGATGCCGTGAAAAAACACAGACACACACACACACACACAGTACATTTGCACTACAGAACAGATGACGAGAGGTTAAAAAAAACAAACAAACAAAAAAAAACTAACATTGGCACACTGACACTAATTAAAAAAAAAAAAAAAGGTTTTGTGGCAAATCAAACAACATTGGTTCAAAGAGACCACAGTGAATGCATCACATCTGTAATTTTCACCTGCCAGATCAGTCAGCTTCTCAGCCCTTTTGTTCTTTGTGGTGATAATACCAACCTACAAAACAAAACACAGCACAACTCAGTTACTAGCAGTCACTCATTAGTCTCTGGAAGTTTGCTGAACATCTGCACATAGCCAAGTTTAACCCAGCAGCAACCTGGGGCCAACGATGAAACTCTGGCACCTCCAGTGGACCCTTAAGGCTGGCTCCGAAAGCATGTCAGGACACTCGTATGTTAAACCCAACATATACAGATTAGAAAGCACCTTACAAACTGGTCGACCTTCATGGACAGACTGTGCCTCCATTAGAACTGCACGTTGGGCCATTTCCACCAGGGTCTGTCATCATCACTAATCTAAGACACCCAACTGTCTTTGTGCATTTTTATCAAATTATCAGGAGTTGCTTTGTGGTAGCATGAAGTTTGTGCTCCAGGTTGGCAAATCAAACATTTTTTGTCTGTCACACATCAGCAGGCGTATATGCTGAGTACTTTGTGGACAGTCGGAGGCTGGGCTCAGCCTTACAGGGAGCATGAGGAATTCATTCGTTTAAGAGGAGCTAAAAGTCAAAGCGAAACTAGCTAGATTGAGCATCTGAGTAAAAGTAGGAAAGTATGGCCTGTGTGTTTGCATACAGAGACAAGGGGCAGAATATGACTTAATATGAATTATGACATACCTGGCTGATGGGATTTTGGTCAAAATATTCATCAACAAATGCTTCCATGAGCTGAGGAGGAAAGAAGAGATGACATGGTTAGCAGACAGTCACACTGTGTAGCTGCTGGTGTCCAGGGAGACAGCTCTGCTTTACCTTGAGAGTAGAGGTGAGGCGATTTGGTTTTAAGTCCTGGTCTTCCATACTGCGTGAACAGTCAATCACCACATACAGATGACGCATCTGAAGCACAGAGCAACCTTTAACATCTTAACCTTCTTTCTCAAATCTTTCAAAAAAACCAAAAAAAAAACAAGATGTTATACATAATATTAACCAGCGGGTATGTTGGGCTACAAATATAGAACGTGCAGCAGATCCCATATTGAGAGCTCAGAGGCCTTGGCTTTGTGCTACGAAAGGAAATTTTTCATTCAGTTCAGGTTTATTTATATAGCACCAGATCACATGAAGATAAGATAAAATAATCTTTATTCCCACATGTGGGAAATTTGTTTTGACAGTGCAAAGTTACATAGCAAAAATGAGAAAAACACTGGAATAGGATAAGAATAAGATACTGTACACAACTGTACACAATAGAATAGAATAAATTAAAATACTATATACAATAGAATACAAACGCTATATACAACTGAGTATAATACAACAATGTCAGAAAACAGTATTGCACTTAGTGTTATTGTTATAAACAGTCGCTTAAAGGTTTTAGACTGAAAAGTAAAGATCTTTCAGCATTCTGCAAACACCTGTTATTATACACACAACTACTTAAAGATTTAGAATAATTAGTTAACTGTGTGTAAGTTTTCTATGCTTTATGTCAGAGTACTGAAACAGCACTCCACTTCAATAACAAACCGCAAAAGTGTTACGCATGTGGGAAACACAAGGCTCTGCACAACTCACCATTCCAAGCCTCACTTGCCCATGGCTCTCTATCACCCTGTGCAGCAAGGAAAGCATGAGATGAGGAGCAAGAAGAAGACAAGCATTTTCTTCATGGAATGGAAACACACACCTTTTCCGTTTGGACTGGTACAGTATCTCTTCCACTGTGGCTTTGAGTGAGCCTGACTCGTCCTCCTTGAGCACTTCCCTGAGGATGAAACATATTCCACAATAATCCAGGGAATGACGACACAAAGTTCAAGCTACAGATTCCCATGACTGAGCAGTCTCACCATGTCCTCTCATAGCCCCCTTCCCAGCGCTTGGCTCTCTCTGGTTCTTCATCCATTGTGTTTGTTGGTCAGAATTTCAACAGACGCTCCCAGCCAAAGCACTGCCAAACCAAGTACATAGATTCAGTACTACAGACTCACAATAACTCATGACACGCTGCAGTAAGCAGAGGCGGAGCCAGACACTTGAAACACCCGGGGCTTAGCCCTAACGGGTAGTATGCATGTGGGATTTTTTTTTTTTTGGGGGGGGGGGGGCTAGAAATGACTGAAAGATTAATTGGCTCTGTTTTGAGTTTTGTTCAAAAAAGAATGACTTCATATAGGGAAAAATATATATCACATATGCAGGACACCTTAAACTAGTTTTTGATCCACAATTAAAACAGGACTACAACAGTTCAAAATCAGGACTACTTGGGAGCTTAACCAAGACAGAACCAGAATCAGAACTAGATGATAGTAGCACTAAAAATCATCATAGACCTGCACTACACTTATTTTTTTAATTCTACCAAAATCCACTATTTAGATTGAGAAAAGTTTATATAATTATTTAGCATTGTTGTGCAAACAAGCCTGCATAACTTAATAAATATATAACTTGAAAAATAACAAACCTAAAAAGAAACACTAGGTACGAGATACATGAGTACCTATGATACGGTGATACTTTTGTTAAACAACCATTTAACTAACATGTCTGTCTCACCTGCTCTTGTTCCATCTCTGTTCTGTCCTCATTCTCCATCCCTCTCTGTTCCTCTCTCTCTCTCTCCCTCTCTCCCTCTCTGTTCCTCTCTCTCCCTCTTTGTGCTGGCAATCATCAAATATACAGTGGAAACCAGATATTTACATACTCTTCAGATAAAAACACAAACACCTTTTTAATTGTAACATCAAATCAGACTAAATGTTTATTTTTTTTAGATTGATAAATATAAAAAAACATATTTGTTAACTTTAAGAGTAAAGAGAGAAACTATCTGTATTTCTTAATTGCAAATGGCACCAAATTGTATTCAAAATTGAGCCACACTTATGGAGCTCCACAATTCTTTTCCTGGTGTTTTGGTTGACATCTCTTGATTTTTCCCATGTCAAAGAAACAGGCTCTGTGTTTTGCCTTATATGCATCCACAGGTGTGCCACCAATTTACTCACATGGACTCTACTAACCTATCAGAAGCTTCTTCAGCTCAGAAAGGAATCGTCTGGAATTTTCTTATTAATTAACAATAAACTTAGTGTATATGTACTCCTAAATTTGATGAAAGGGATAAAAAATAGACAGCTCTGTCTCTCTTTATTCTGACATTTAACTAATTCAAAAGATATTTCAATATTTATTTATCCAAAACAAAACAAGTTTACTCTAAATTGACGTTGTACAGTAAAAAAATGTTCTTGTGTTTTCCATAAAGTGTATGTAAATATCTGGTTTAAACTGTGAATATACTGCTGTGTATTGAAATTCCTCTTTTTTGCATAGGAATATACTGAACAACATACAAAGCATAATATATAAAATAACATCTACCAGAGTTTTTTGCTTTTTTGCATGTGCTTCGAATATTGTGTGTAGTTTTTTGTTTTATACAGTTGTCAGCCAGGCATCTAACTATGAAAAAATTACACTCCAAAAGACCCCGGGCTTCTGAAAAAACAACCCGGGCTTAAGCCCAGTAAGCCACCCCCCCGCTCCGCCCCTGGCAGTAAGGATAGGACGTATGGCCACATTTCGGTTATTGCTCATTCTGCATTTAACCCATGTGCCTTGCTTAGAAGCACAGTGGCAGAGTTATCGATTACTGTATGATAGATTACCTCGGTGACTAGTTACCTTCTAGGAAGTTGGCGGTAAATAAAAACATGTCAATAAAAACACGGACTGAACCGAGGCGGGCATGTCAAAACCCCCACCATCAGACCAAACAGCACCTTTACGTAGGGTCGTTATCAGCGCCACAGACCTGCCTGTAAGAAGAGTCAAACTAACAAATGTTGTAACTGCAGTCCGCTGAGCCACAGCTCATAGCCTTCCACGTTCTTCCAGGACAGCGTGAGGCTGAAACTGGGTTCGCTGACCTTACAGTGAGAGAAGCGACAGATGAAGACGCGGTTTGAAATGGACTTACACTTTCCACCACCAGCGAATTACTCCAGCTCGCTGACTCCGTTCCGCCTGCTAGCTAGCTAGCTACAAATCGTGATAAATCGGGGATTTTCATGCAGCTCAAAGTACAAGCATGAATGCAGAACTACTATCATGCAGTTATACAGGACTAAGATCTTAGACACCTAATAATTTACTATACTAACAAAACAATAAATATAAACACTTATCAACTCTGACTCAACTGTAACGCAAGCTGTGCAACAAGACTTTTCCTCCGGATGGAAACGGGTAAAGAAAAAAGGATCCGGTGACATAGTAATTATTATCGCAGCATGAACGCCGCGGTATTTTAATGAAAGCATATACAATGTCATATACAAACAAATAGCTTTGTGATTTTGCATCATACTGTACACATTAGGGAGAGTGCAAAAATCAGTGGGTAAATACAAAAAAATGACAATGCTTCATGGTAGTTTAATGCAGTACATGGCAATTGTTAAAAGTTATTAACGCCCAGATCCATGAACATTTATGCTGTGTGCTAATAACATAAGCTCTGTGCCGATGCTAAACAGACTTTTCTTTTATATCCATCATGACAAGAGAATAAAGTACAGCAAAGTTTAGTTCAGAACAACTGAAAGAATAAAAATAAACATTTACAAGAGATGCACAGCTACTCCGATACCGAACAAATTCATAGGTCTCATCTTAACTGTGCCCACACTTATGCAAAACATTTCGGATCACAAGAGAAAAAACAAACTCTATAAACCTTACTTGTTCTTCAAAATGCTCCTTGTGGAACTGAGAGGTTAAAAAAGAAAGAAAAAAAATGCACATTTTATTTTATCCTTTTGTTGTAGAAAAACTCTTACTTGATTGGCTTATAAAATGCATTTCATAGGCAAGAGCGTCACTATAATAATCATACACGAGTTTATCATAAACTGGAGAGTTCAGTTCATAGGTAGGGTCTTGAGTGAAGGTTCAGGGTCGACGATCATATTCACTGATCCTTCTCTTGATATGCGAGAGTTTGGATCTGAGATATTTACACCTCTTCTTCTTAATCTGGTACTCTGATGACTGTGGAGAATACATAAGAAAGGTATTGTTGTTTGAATTCTTTACACAAAAATAACACTGATGAGAATGTGAATAATAACCTTACCTTCTTGAGGTCCTTCAGTCTGTTATAGTCACTCAAGGCATCCTGAGATCAGATTACATATATTAGTTGTCTAAAGAAGTAAGCATCATCCCCGATTCTCACACAGAACTTTCTTTTATGCTAAAGTTTTCAAACCATTTCACACACTTTATTACTGGATGTAATACACTTATTATTGGAATTTCAGTAGAATTATTTAAATATAAGCAAACCCATATCAACATATCAGTCTTATAAAATTTTCTATAAATATGAGCACATCACAACTGCTGTCAAACTGTTAGAAGTTAGAAACTAACTCCAATTTGTTGCCTTGCAATACAGCTTATACATTCCCAATAAAATTGAATCTAATGTAAATTTCATCACATTTAAAATTGTAGGATTAATTGATGGCAAGACCTTTTGAGCGGTCTTTAGGAATGGAGTCTAAAAGAAAAAACAAACAAACACAAAACACATTGCTAGTTCAGAAAGTAAGGGCTGAAGTTAACTCAGAAGGATCAATTGGAGAGGCAGTTCCCATACTGAATTTTATGCCTGTGGCACATATTCCAGAATATGTGAATATTTTTTGGTTAAAACTTTATTAATGAAAAATTCATTAAGTCATTACTAGTTAAGGTTAAAGAACTATTCGGTTCAACAGAGATCTGACTTTTTGTCAGCCTGGCTAAAGTGCTAAAAAGAAACCTATGGTTGTTATTTTCTTTAATCTGAGATGAATAGTAAGATATTCTAGCTTTACAGTTTTTTTTTTGTTTTTGTTTTTTTTAATAGAGCAACAAACTCTTTTTCCAAGCTAAAAAATAAGTGACATGCCATTCCCTCTCCAACTTATGGGTCATCTGCTTTAAGGTGCACATGTGTGAGTCATAAAAAGGAGTCAGCACTTCTGATTTGAGGCTTTTTTTCAGAGGAGCTACAGTGTCCAGAGTCATACACAGTGAGAATATAACACTATTAACAAGATAATCAACCTCTGTGGGAGGAGAGTTCAGTTAGTTCCTCTGCATTGTGCTGGCACATAGCATTGAAGAAGATAACAGTGGAGGGATTATATTCTTACACTAAGATACAGCACATTCAGAAAGACATCTAATGTGTAATATTGTAAATTTAAATATTATAAAGAAATGAACAGACAATCAAGTCATTGTTAACTCATTTTGAGTGTTTGGTTTTTGTTAGATACCCATTACCTTACTAAACTGTTCATATCTGAGAATTGTTTGTGTAGTTTTCATTGGTTTCCTTCTTAGTTTTAGTTTTTTTTTTTAGTTATTATAATATGTGTCACAGTCCTGGGTCGGTGACCCAGTGTTTTGAGTTTCTTGTGTCTCTGAATTTTGTATTATGATTTTAGTTCCCTTTGTTCCCCCAGTTTATTCTTTAGTCTAGTGTCTTAGTTTGGCTTTCTTGTATTCTCTTTAGTTCTCTGAGTATTTAATAGCTGCCCTCTATGTCTCTTTGTTGTTGTTCTGTGTTTCTTAGTTGCTCTGTCTCCCCAAGTGTAGTTTGCGTCTGTGCTACTTCCTGTTTTACTTTGAAGGTCCATGTCTCTTGTGAGTGTATTCTACTTTGCTCCCTCGTCTCGTCAGTTCTGATTTCTCCCAGCTGTGCTCTCCTTCTGTGTCTCATTCCCCTCATTACTTCCCAGTGTATTTAAACCCTGTGTTTCTCTGAGTCAGTGTCGCGTCATCCCTCAAGCTGTGTGTTTCCTTGGGTGCCTCTCCGTCAAGTGTAAGTTTATATTTTCCAGTTTAGTTTTTTGTGCTTTCCCCTGTCAGCAAATAAAGCTGAGTTTTTGAGTTCATCCCTCGAGTCTGAGTGCCTGCATCTTGGGTCCAACTTCTGCCTGCCACACAGCGTTTCATGACAATATGGACAGTACTTTTTAAGAAGTGCAGTTTTAATTTTTATTTCAGTTACCTGAAATGCCTTGTGTTGGTTATGTATAAACACCTTGAGAATGGCATACAATTATGAAATGACTTCAACTTTCATTTGCAAGAAACTAGTAGTAGTAAAACTTTAGAAACTCTAATCCAAAGTCAGTGCCAGGTCTAAATACATGTATGAGTCAAGTAAGGGTGGACCAGCCATGTTCACTTCAAAGAACCAGACAGATGCTGCTGCCCTCACCATGAACTCTGCACTGCCATCCGAATGTCGGTCCAGTTCTTGGTCCAGGTCTGCCAGGTCCTGGTTTATGCTGTCCAGCTCAGCCTGTAGGCTCTTGTATTCTTGGTGATCCCTGTCAAACTCCTGTTTGTAGGCCAGACGTTCTTGCTCATCCAAAATGGGGGGAAGCAAACTATATGCAAGCAGACAATTATGTACATAACCAGTAAAACAAAAGAGACAGAAATCAGTGAAGGTTAAAGAAAAAGTTCTATATTAGCAGCTTTGATCTAGAAATAGCAGATTAATTGCATTCAGCTAATAACTGGCAATGGAATCGCATGCACTCACACACTGAAATCTTCTTCCTCTAGGTCATCCCCGGATTCCACACCAGTGTCATAGTCCCTCAGCCTGGGCTGCAGGCCTCCCACGTAGCTGCTGATGTCAGAGTCTCTGCAAACAGGATTTACTGATTCATCCATTTTTGCAAAAGCCTTATAATTATCTGCCATTAAAACAAACACACTTGAACCCTTGTAGCATGCTTACAGAGCCAACTGGTCTCAAATATGGTTAATATGGTTCCCCATTATCCTTCAGCACCTTAAACTTCAATACTTAAGCATGAGCTGACCCATCAGAGGTGGATCAAGTGTTACTACAGAGTTATGTGCACCTCTTCTCTTTACAGCAGACCTCATTTCAAATTTGGTACAGGTACACTGATCGTGTGTTGACCTGATGTGAACAGAAGTATCCTCGTCTGACCAGCTGGAGTTCCCTCTTCACGGCAGGAAGCAGTTTCTGCAGCAGCTGACATGTTCAACTTGGCATGGCTGATAATGATGCACTTTTACACAGCAATGAAGAAGAGTTTCTTACTGACCCACACTCACAAATAAATGTATCTTCATGGTACATTTCTATTTCAAATGTTATTTATTCTCTCTGTTTCAGTGAGTGTTTTTCACTACAACACCAACAATACAAAGCTCTTTCCTTATGAATTTAGCAATGTTAAAAATATAATGAAAGAGGCTTTGGTGGTGGATTGTAGGTGTGATTGTCTGTGTGCAGTTTTTTTTTAATGTTCTCCCATGTCTGTTTGGGTTCCGTGTGGGGAATTTCAAATTCGTCCCACAGTCCGATTCAGTGCGATTTGATTCTAAATTGACCGTAGGTGTGAAAGTGAATGGTTGTCTGTCTCGTTATGTTAGCCCCATCATAGACTGATGACGGTCCAGGATCTACCCCACCTCACCAGCTGGGATAGGTTCCAGGTGCCCCCTCCCAGAAGTCTCCAAGCCGTTTTATTTTATATGAACTTTGGTGGTTTACAGAGGAAAATTGTGTAATTAACTGCATTCACTGTAAACATGTATTTAAATGGCCACAACACCCCACCTCAGAACATTTAGTCCTACAAAACTTGATTTGAATTTCACAAAAACAGACTGAAAGTGATGCTGCATGTGCAAAAAGTCAGACACCGAAGGTAAGACACTATCCTGTTTTAACTAAACAAATTATAATATAACACTGTTCAATCATATCAGTCATTTATTATTTAAGAATAATAACCAAACAGAGCTGCTAGCATCACTATATCTGTAAAAATCCATGCTTAACAATACCTTTTCGTAAAAATGAAAAACATGCTTACCCTGGTAGGTAAAGGGGCTTGTTGTAGTCCAGCTGGTCTAAATAGTCTCTAGAGGCACCAACTTTATCATTCTGGTCATTAACAAACACCTCTGGATCACCAGACACGTTGGTCACCTGAAGCAACAAACAGTCAGCCTCAGAGTTTCTGTTAGTGAAAATCAAAATCTCTACAATACCTGACTGAAATTAAAGAGATTTTCCAAATGATGACCAGTTTAATTGTGAAAGTGGTAGCCACATGGCTCTACAAATAATTTGAGTTTAAGTTTAAGGTGGAAATACCACGATATCATCTAAGCTTTTTCACATTAAGGAGTGTCCTCCCATATCATTAATGAGAGTGCCTTATCATAACCTAATGAGATACTCCTTTCATACTTGAGGTCATAGAAACCTGTTTCCTCCATATGAAGCAAGAAGCATCCACCGGGACGAACCGGTTCCTCTACTTGTCCCTGTATGTCTGAATACCACAGATACCTTCGCTATTGTCAACAAGAAGTCTCAGTCAGTGGCTTTCAACCAGCACACCTGCTGAAATCTCAGGTTTGTTACTTGGAAAATACGCAGTTGGAATAAAAGTTACGTGGCTATGGACATAATGCTCAGATAAATATTTTCCATTTGTATCACTACCATGAGAAGACAAAGAATAAATTAGTTAGTCTGAACATGTGAAAGATGTAATTAGTTAATGTTTAAAAGGATAAAAATATAACAGCGTGCTGTTTCACTTTAGATGACATCACACTGACACCACAGCACATCATGCTGAAACTGAGAGTGGCTAAACAGACCACACCCAGAAACTACAGGTGAAACCTCCTCTGCCCAGTGTCTCTTTCGCCTGTCACGCACACACACATCAATTCTCAGCTGTTGTAACAAACAAGTCGTGGTATTTCTCAAGTTGTAGTAGTGGTTACAATCTGCAGCCAATTACATGAATTATTTTCCTGTGTATCTTTATTGCCATTTACTGTTAAGATGTCACAGACTGTTTTAATGTTCTAAACAGCCTGTTTAGAGATTACACAGATCACGTCACAAAACCAAGCATTCTGAGTAGTAGATAAGAGCAGATAGCACATTATCAGCCTGCAGCTGACTTTAATGTTGCAGAAGCCCTCTGACACACCCTGGAGATCTATTGTGTGTTCCATCTCTTTGCTGCAGATGTGTGTCATGTTTACAGTATTTAAAATATTCAAAAATATTCACAGAGAGTTGGAGACTGAGCGGGGAATTTGTTGAGCTGACCTGATATTTAGTTCGACCTTAATTTGACTGAATAAAGTTACGCTGTAGCTGATACAGCCTTTTGCTATTTAGTAAACAGGTAAATGTGATGCTGACGTCAACACAGTCATACACAGACTCACCCACTCCCCAACGCTGTTGTGGTGACCAACATTGACAACCTTGACTTCCTCCCAGAGAATGCGTTCCGGGCCCCAGCGCCTGATCTGTTGGCGAGTCTTGACCGCAAACACGAGCAGGATGATGAGGGCAATAAACACCAAAAAGCCCATAACCACAGCGATGGCCTGCAAGAACCACAACCAATATCATAGAGCTGAAGTAGTACCCATTATCAGGGATGTAAAAGACAGGCCAGTTTCTCACATTTCTCCCAAAATCTCAATCTTATAACTTGTGCCACCAAACAATGAGTTGCCCACAGGACATTTGCAGGTACAAGTCTGCCATGAAACAATAATTCCAAAGAACAAACTGGGTTTCCAGTATCACTACATGTACTGGTTAGTTTCCAATGTGCACACTTGCTCAGTTCAGCTGATTGCTGCTTTAGTGCAAAAATGTGTGAAAACACACCGCAGCTCCTGATCACCAACATGTCTTCTGCTGCTCAAGGTATCTCCTGCCCACAAGCGACAGTCAGTGACGCCATTTCTGTCAGGGTTATGGTGATGTTTGCAGTTCTTACAGGTAACATTTAATGATGTCAATTCAACAAAAATTAGGCAATAAGGCTGGTGTTCAGTACAATTTCCCCAATTTCAGAAATGTGAAAGGTTTGGAGCTCAATTACACCAGTCCCTGAGTGCACCCAGAACAAGCTGATTTACTACTGAAAGAGGGGCGCACACACATTTGTGAGGATTTTTTGTTTGTTTTGCTTTTGACAACTTTGAAATAGATGAACACATAAACATGCAATAAAATGAACATTTGCAGACTTTTCTCTTCTTGACACCACTCAGTTCCATTCCATTTTTCTTCTAGTCTTTTGAAATTGTACTTTCATCTTCATGCGTCCATTAACTGTGAGTTTAATTTACTGTTGCCTCTCTGGCTGAAACTAAACAATCTATCCGTAACTCTCGGTATACACAGAGAAAGGAACTACACAGCAACAACACATCCTGTGCCAAAAAACCAACCACACATTATTAGACATAAAAAAAAAAAAAAAAAAAGTGTCTTACCTCTTGGGGCTCCACCACGCAGTAATGGTAAAGGTATTGGTTTAAGAGGAGGCCCTGGGGCTGGACCTGGTTCTGGAACTGAGCACACAACTGTACTATCTGGTTGTAGTACACAGACCCCGTGGACTGTGCTGTTGGATTTATCGCCACCAGGTACACAATACTGGCAATAATCATCAGGAATGCCAAGATGGCGCAGATGATGATTGATGCCAGGTAGAACTTTGATGAACGGGCGGTACCTTGCCTTGACACAACCATGATGAATATAATAAGCACAGCTATGAAGGTAATGGCAGAAATGGCAATGATAAAGCCTTTGCCAGATCTGGGATCCATTTGTGTTCCTCCATAGCCAGAATAGGAACCACCAAGGCCACTCCCATACGCACCACCATATGAGCCACCATACCCGCCCCCATAAGAGCCCCCATAACCAGTTCCATATCCACTGCCATAAGAACCATATGAGCCAGGCATGAGACCAGTTCCGCCCCCCATGAGGCTCATTTCGTAATCCCAGGCCAGTGTGGAGGCCACACAGGCAAACACAGCCACACACATGATGATAATGATGATACACATTATCTTCATCACACCAGGTGGTGAAGTCCAGCGATAAAAGTGAAGCATTTTATCTTCAGGATAATAGGAAAAGGCTGGGTTGGACATGACTTCACTGTGTCTGTGGCTGGAACAGAGGAGAGAAGAGGTGTTGTGGTCAATGTCAAGGCATGGAAAAGCAAACGCCAAATACTCATATAAAAAGAGCAAGGCTACCCCAAGAATAAAGTCTAATATTGTCGATGTTTTCCTCACAAGGACAACTTTTCAAAATGGTGTGATCTACTTCATGTCATTGAAATGAACAGGTTATCACTTTGAAAAAGAAAATTGACATGAGAAAATTCTCATGTCATCTCCAAAAGTTGAATCTGTTCATCTGGACGTAGCGTTTGATTGGGAAAGACCATCTCTGAATCGAGGAGGGGGCCTAAGGGTACATCTTTCGCCATCTTACAATGCTGTGATTGCAGCCATTCCCCAACACTCTGTGAATGGTACTCATGGCCATTGATCAGTGTTCTTTGATCAGTGGGTTTTGGTCAGTGATTGTTGATCAATGGTCATGGGAATTTGCATAATTATGATTAAGGAACTGACCTCACAGCCCATTGTTCCTTCAGTGGGCTGGTTTCAGTCATTATGCAAATGTACTGTTTATAAGGTTTGGGGAAACCTGCAGTCAGCTGAGACTGAAGAAGTCACTTGGATGAGTGACAAAACGTTTCTCCCATCAAACGCTACGTCCAGATGAACAGATTCAACTTTTGGAGATCTACTTTCCTGGATGATTGAGAATGCATCAAGACGTCTCATGTCATCTAAAACCCAACTAAAGCAAAGCCTCAATGATGTCCATCAAACTGGAAACTGGCAACTATGCCAACTATGCCAACAATTGGGTGACAATGAAAAATGGTGTGGGACTGAAAACAGCACTTTACTAACAGGAAAGGCACGCACATCTAAAGACGGCAGAAAGTCCTGCACGGAAGCTGTTTATCTAATAACAGAAAATGAGGTTCAGTGCATTCTGTGGCGCTACAACTACAACAATCCAGTCATGCGCAATTTAAAAACAAGCAAACGCTACTCAAAAATGATGAGATTTGTTGTGTTTGTTATATGTAAATCCTTTAAAACTTACATTCATTTAAAATTATTGAATTCTGAGGCGTTTCTTCCAACATGTCTACTTTTCCAGAGGTTTATTTACCATAAATACTGCACTGAGCTTAAGCCAGCTCAGTCCATAAATGACCAGATGAAGCAGGTGCATAGTGAATGATAAAGGGAATTCAGCTTACCGTTTGTTACCACTGTGGTTGCTGTGTTTGTTGCTCGGCATACTTAAGCTCAACTTCCACTCACTCTAGTAGGAAAAGACACAAGAAGCAATGAGCATTCAAAAGCTTTTGTATAATGTCATGTGTCAGACTAGTTTTCCTGTGGAGGCACATACCAGCTCTCAGCCTTTTGTTACAAATGTATGTTTGTTCAGATTTCCTAGCTCACATGATTTCCTTGTTTTTCTTGCCTAAGGCAACTGAATCAATTATGTGATACATACTTTTCAAAAATTAAACACTTCAAATTGCGTTTGATTTTCTGAAATGTCGGGCTAGGAGTGATTAGAAATGATTAGCACTAATGTTTATGACGTGCCTTACTCTGACACTTTGAGATTACCATAAAATATACAATTTTTTTAATCAAACGATGAATGCGAAAATTTAACAAACTAGTGACGGGGGACCAATGTCTGGCAATGGAAAGCACTACGATATAAAACAGCGCCTGTGTTTATGGAGAAGTGTTGTTATGGTGGATAGTAGTGTTCTCGGCCTTCCCTCTGATCAGTATGCTCCTAGAACTTTTCTGTTCTATGGTGAGACAGGATGAGCGCTAGTAAACTAAAGCTCCACCGTGCCTAACACACTGCCGGCCTCCTTCACTCAGTCCATACTGTGAACCAGTGTAGGTCACACAGACCTGTCGTCCTCAGGAGGCCATTTCAGATTAAAAGCAGCTGTCTGAGCAGAAAACGCTGATCCACTCCATCACCTCAACTGACTTTAACATCAGTGCTCATCTCTTCTACTTCAAACTGTCCGTAAACTCTAGTTACACCTTTTAGAGGGACCTACCTGTGTGATGATCGGCGTCCTGCTGATCGGCGTCCTGCTGATGAACACAATACACACTCACTCAAATACGAACGCAAACAAACACTGTGCGCGCGACCGCCTCCATCCAGCGAGCACTCAGGTGGTAAAGAGACGCGCCTACGGGCGTGTGCTCGTCACGTGGTCGCCTCCTCCTCGAAACAGGACTAACCTGTCCTCAGTGCCTGCATCTTCTGGAAACAGGCAGAAGGTGCGTGTACTCTTCCAGGAACCGCTTGTGCTTTATTTCCAGTCTACGTACAGATCGCTTTTATTAGTTTTCATCATTCATACAAAAAAAAAACCAGATTGTAAACATATGAACTCTCAATCTGCTCCACTTAAAAGAACAAACATAAGCTCTTTTGGACATCTATTTACCCCGAAGTTCCTACAAAAGCAGGGTTACTATCAAGAAATGCGAATACCGACGTGTCTTGGTTTCTGTTAAAATGCATACAGCTGGTGCACTAATTCGATGTAACTGAAACCTGAGCCAATATCCCCATCCCGTGTTCCTACTGTTGTGAAACTAGGTAGGACAAACAGTAACCTGTCAAACCTGTCCTGCAGGCAGAGCTTCTGCTGACTGCGCTGCTGTGAGTCCAAGCAGCCACCTTGACCCCACCCTCCTCAGCACCCACATAGACCACTTCTAGTAGCCCGGGTGTTTCTTTGCTTTTTGGACAGTTTCTATCACACACACCTTCAGGAAATGTTCTATTCCTTTATGCCTTTGTCAGTGCTACTGCTGTCTTTGTACATTGTCATTAATACAAATACTCTTACCTAACACGTGAATGCAGAGTCAAATGTCAAAAATCCATTTTAAATTTAGTGTGACTGACAATGAGTTTTTTTAGGAAAGGTTGCTGCAGGACAATGTCTCTGGCTCTGCAGTTCTTGGATAGCTGTTAGTTTATTCATCAGAGTAGCTGCAACATTAAAACTACTGGAAGCAGAAGTGATTACCAATTTTTCAATGGGCACCTTTTCAGGTAGGGGGCATGGGAGTTGGCATAAGGATTTTTGGCAAGCAGTTAAACTACGACAGAGTCGGAGTATCTCAAACCAGAAGGAGTTGTATTGTGTTTCTTCAACAGAGTTGTTGGCTTTAAATGTTTTCCCATGAAATGAACAGTGAGCAGAGAACAACAACCTGACACTAAAGGAAGGCACTCCAGCACACATTGATAGAAACAAAAAACTTTAATGCTGGTTACAAAAGAAAGGTAAAAGAAGACAGCTTGTTGTTCATGGAGCTGTGTGGTCGGAGACAGGTCAGAGTTTCTATATTCAGCCTATTCAAGCCAAAATCATAAACAACAACCACAAGCATCAGAACCAGACCATGAAGAAGGAAGTCTGATTAATCACATTTTCTCTAAGAACATTTTAAGTGCTATGGGAAGAAGGCAGGCAGGGGCAGGGTGATCATTCTGCTGGGAAACTTCAGAGTCCTGTGACACTTTCCCCACCTCCCCATCTTGCTTTAACTTCAACCACCTAAAAATCTCTTGTGAAGAACCTGTTTTCCTAATGTGTGGGCTGACCGTGCCAACCACTGCACCACCATGCCAGCCAATTTTAAACACACATTTACTATGGCAAAGTTGTACAAATCACAAAGCAGAATTTACATTACAGGTAAAAAAAAAAAATTACATTCAGAACACAGGTTTCATGTTTAATTGTAAACCAAGGCAAATGCACACATCTACAAAAGGCCCATTTGCATAAAATAGTAGCTCATAGCGTATGACACCAAACCAAACTATACATAAGACACAAGAGTGTCCAGTCAGAGGAAAGCAGTCAACTATCTGTAATTTCTTTCCCATGAATAAAAGTAACTGGATTAATGTTTCCATAGCAACATACAACATGAAATTTCTCTCTCTTTGCTTGTCTACCAGTTTCCTTTTGAAGTTGTTGTTGTTGTTGCTGCTATGCTAAGCTAAATATGAAACATTGCCATCTTATAGTCTCTAAAACAGCAGAATCTCCAATATATTCCTTTACACCTATCAGGGAGTGCTGTGTGCATGTTCATTTACCAGCACTCTGTTGAAGTTTACCTTTTCTGTGACTTTTACTATTCCCCCTTTAAGGAGGACACATCCCAGATGATGTTTCTACTGGTGGCAGTGAGTCTTCCATTCATCATGACTTAGTGACTGCAGTGTTTTCCACCCATTTCAATGTGATAATGTCACCTCTATTGTCAGGAGTTATGGTTCAGCAGTAATGGGGAGTTTCACTTGGAAGGGACAAACTTCTTTTTTACTGTTGTGTTGCAGCAGAGCACACCTGAACCTGAGGTGTGTTAATGGCTTAGTTGGCATCGCTGTAACCCATGGACTTGTTGTACTCTTGGATCTTCTGTTTGATGTGAGAAAGCTTGTTCTTTAGGTACTCACACCTCTCTCTTTTTTCCAAATACGTTGGGTCCTAACAAGGAAATCAGAAATTTGTAAAATTGAGTACATTTCTCCACAAAGATTTTAGTAAACCACACAATCATTAAGGAACCAGGCAGTGCATTGCAACCCTAATGGTGACACACAGAGGTTCTGTTGGTGGTCCCAAGTTGGGTTTTTCAGACTTGTGTTCATTTGCTTGTCAAAATATGAAAACTGGATAGATGGTACATGAAACCTGCCATTATTAATCTCAGCTAGAGCTCCAAATCACTGTCATTGTTACGGCCCTCTTTCCTACAAAAGCCATTACCCATCACATGCTATACCACACTACAGAAAGGTGATTTGGCATCTGCAGTTTTCTGATTCCTGGAGTAGGATTTGTTTTTTTTTGTTTTTTTTTGTTTTTTTGTCAGGGAGGTCAGGATGCTCCTAGAATCAAAAACCATGCTAGGTTGATGTTGCCCAGTAAAGTCCTAGATTCTTAAACTCTGGGGTTTCAGTTCCTTGGCTAAAGTCCAATTGAAAAAGCCTTCCCTGCTCAGACTGTTGCTCTAGCAACACAAGGCCAGTGAAGAAAATGGATGGATAAAAAGAAAACAATAATGACACAAATACAGGAAATTACAAAAATATAAAAAATGTGAACCAATAAGGAAGCTAACAGAAGAATGATATATAATGGTTAGAGAGACAAGTGTGACTCAGCTGAAAAACTCCAGGACTGTACATGGGTTTGATGGATGCAGCTGGCACAGAATGACAAGGTAAGTCTTTCTAAAAACGTTTGTCACAATGGTCACTAAACATTCATCCAGTATGTACATTACATTGAACCTTTTACACGATGTTTGCTTTCACCTAAAAATCTGCATGTTTTGTGCAAGCTTGCTCATGTGTAAGCAAACTGCATTTACCAAATATTCATACAACATATTCATATGCCGTGAATAGATTCTTCTGAGGTTTGATGAGAGTTTGGAGTTCATCCGAACCTTTCTGTAAAACATAGGCCCTCTAAATCTACGAAAACACAGCAGAGTGTCAGTGGAGCAGCTCTTTGATCTAAGTATTATTAAAGATAATAACTGTTGTTAGCAGAGATATGAAGGGATATCGAACTTTTGTAGAAACAGCATCCTTTCCCTAAGACCCAAATCTGACAGACAACAATTCATGATGTATACTCACAGCTTTCTTCCTCTGATATTCCATTAAAATACCATTTATCCGCTCCTTCTCCTGAAACAAAGCAAACATGTTACTGGATGTAACGTTACAATGTATGTGTCTGTCTATCTGCTTGCTAGCAAAATTACCATTTGGCTGGAGGGCCGGGATGGAAGGTTCGCCATCATTTCATCCATCTCTTCGAACTTCTTGGCCATGGCCTGGACCTCAGCATGTAGTTCTTTGTACTCAGCATACTGGTCATTGAACACAGCCTTGTACTGGTCCCTCTCCTCATCTGTGTAAATGCTGGGATACTTCCTGTGGAAACAGTAAAGGAGACAATGCGTCTTGGAGCAATGGCAGCTGAATGTGTCTAACACAGGTGTTTAACTGGGATACCCTCCTTTAGGAGCTCCTGTGCTGTTAACGCCAGCACAACACATACCATGGAGAGTCCTAAAAACCTCTTTCAGCGTTCAACATTATCTCAAATTGCTAATAAAAATCTGATTTCTGGGCATGGTTAGAAAAAAAATTAGCTAGTTTGGTAAACTGGTAACTGAATAAACTATTTTCTAAACTATGTGTGCACCTTCAATTTCTGTCTTACTGACACCAAATCCACGAAAAGATCTAAATCAGGGGTAGGCAACTCCAGGCCTCGAGTGCCAGGTACCTGCAGGTTTTACATGTGTCCTTGATCCAACATAGCTGATTCAAATTGCTAAATTACCTCCTCAACATGTCTTGAAGTTCTCCAGAGCCCTGGTAATGAACTAATCATTTGATTCAGGTGTGTTGACCCAGGGTAAGATCTAAAACCTGCAGGACACCGGTACTCGAGGCCTGGAGTTGCCTACTCCTGTCATAAAGGAACCAGTGAAAGCAGCTTAAATATGCACTTAAAAATATATTAATTGTTTTTGAAGGCTCAGGATGTCCCTATTGCCAGTCTTGGCAGCCGGGGATCAGTCCGCCAGGGCCTCCGCTCCTGGCCGCCGCCCAGCACACAATGCACCCGACCCCTATGGCGCCTCCTGCGGGTGGTGGGCCTGCGGGAGGATGGGCCCATGTCTCCTCTTCGGGCTGTGCCCGGCCGGGCCCCATGGACTAAGGCCCGGCCACCAGACGCTCGCCCTCGGGCACCCTCCCCGGGCCTGGCTCCAGGGCGGGGCCCCGGTAACCCTATCCCGGGCAGGGTAAACTGTTCCCTCGATGTTTTCTTCATAAGGGTCTTCTGAATCGCTCTTTGTCTGGTCCCTCACCCAGGACCACCCGCCATGGGAGACCCTACCAGGGGCAAAAGCCCCCAGACAACATAGCCCCTGGGATCCCTGGGACACACAAACCCCTCCACCACGATAAGGTAGCGATTCACGGAGAGGGAGGACTCCGGAGGCAGCCGACAGGTATCGACAGGCCAAGCGGAATGCGGCTCGGGCAGTGGCTGAAGCAAAAACTCGGGTGTGGGAGGAGTTCGGAGAGGCCATGGAAAAAGACTTTCGGACTGCCTCGAAGAGATTCTGGCAAACCGTCAGGCGTCTCAGGAGGGGAAAGCGGTGCTCTACCTGCACTGTGTATAGTGCTGGCGGAGCGCTGCTGACGTCAACTGAGAAAATTGTCAGGCGGTGGAAGGAATACTTCGAGGACCTCCTTAATCACACTGACACGTCTTCCGAGGAGGAAGCAGAGTCTGGGGATGAGGGGAATGACCCGCCAATTTCCGGGGGCGAGGGCACTGAGGCAGTTAAACAACTCCTTGGTGGCAGAGCCCCTGGTGTTGATGAGGTCCGCCCCGAGTTCCTGAAGGCTCTGGATGTTGTAGGGCTGTCCTGGTTGACACGCCTCTGTAATGTTTGCGTGGAGATCAGGGGCAGTACCCTGGACTGGCAGACCGGGTGGTGGTCCCCATCTTTAAGAAGGGAGACCGGAGGGTGTGTTCCAACTACAGGGGGATCACACTCCTCAGCCTCCCTGGGAAAGTCTATGCCAGGGTGCTGGAAAGGAGAGTTCGTCCGTTAGTCGAACCTCGGATACAGGAGGAACAATGCGGTTTTCGTCCTGGTCGCGGAACACTGGACCAGCTCTTTATCCTCTCAAGGATACTTGAGGGTGCATGGGAGTTTGCCCAACCAGTCTACATGTGTTTTGTGGACTTGGAGAAGGCATTCGACCGTGTCCCTCGGGGTGTCCTGTGGGAGGTGTTGCGGGAGTATGGGGTGTCTGGCCCATTGCTATGGGCCATTCGATCCCTATACAACCGTTGCAAGAGTTTGGTTCGCATTGCTGGCAATAAGTTGGACTCGTTCCCGGTGGGTGATGGGCTCCGCCAGGGCTGCCCTTTGTCACCGGTTCTGTTCATAATTTTTATGGACAGGATTTCTAGGCACAGCCAAGTGGCAGAGGGCTTTCACTTCGGTGGCCTCAGAATCTCATCTCTGCTTTTTGCAGATGATGTGGTCCTGTTGGCTTCATCAGGTGGGGGCCTCCAGCTCGCACTGGAGCGGTTCGCAGCCGAGTGTGAAGCAGCGGGAATGAGGATCAGCACCTCCAAATCTGAGGCCATGGTTCTCAGCCGGAAAAGGGTGGAGTGCCCACTCCGGGTCGGGGATGAGTTCCTGCCCCAAGTGGAGGAGTTCAAGTATCTCGGGGTCTTGTTCGCGAGTGATGGGAGAAGGGAGCCGGAGATCGACAGACGGATTGGTGCTGCGGCTGCAGTGATGCGGACGCTGCACCGGTCCGTCGTGGCGAAGAGGGAGCTGAGTGTAAAAGCGAAGCTCTCAATTTACCGGTCGATCCACGTCCCTACCTCACCTATGGCCACGAGCTGTGGGTAGTGACCGAAAGAACGAGATCGCGGATACAAGCGGCAGAAATGAGCTTCCTCCGAAGGGTGGCTGGCCTCTCCCTTAGAGATAGGGTGAGAAGTTCGGCCATCCGGGAGGGGCTCAGAGTAGAGCCGCTGCTCCTCCACATCGAAAGGAGCCAGTTGAGGTGGTTCGGGCATCTGACAAGGATGCCTCCTGGGCGCCTCCTGGGTGAGGTGTTCCGGGCATGTCCCACTGGGAGGAGGCCCCGGGGCAGACCCAGGACACGCTGGAGAGATTATATCTCTCGGCTGGCCTGGGAACGCCTTGGTGTTCCCCCGGATAAGCTGGAGGAGGTGGCTGGGGAGAGGGAGGTCTGGGCTTCTCTGCTTAGGCTGCTGCCCCCGCGACCCGGCCTCGGATAAAGCGGATGAAGATGGATGGATGGATGGCTCAGGATCATCATAATAATATTTGTCCAGGATCAACATTGCATCTGACCAAACATGGTTATATCGTCAGAGCTTTGCCGATGTCCGGTCGAAAATTTCAAAATGAGGGCTGTTAGGGTCAAGGTTAGGATGTGATTGTGATTAGGGTTGTGATTTTGATTAGGATGTGATGTGATGGTGTTTCCACAGCGCAAAGCTGTGACATTTTTACAGTATGACTGGTCACTTGCAATGCTGAAACCTCACCAACATTAGTTTTATTGATCCAGTAACTAGACCAACAGGAAGACATCAGATGGTGTAAACAGAAACACGCACATCAAGCTACACATGTATCAAAGTGTGACAAACAGTAGCACTGGTGAAATGGTTATTCAGCCTCTGTAGCAGTGAGTTTGATGTCAATTTGGCAGCTCTTTCAGAATTCTAATTAATTGCTCCTATTTGGGACTAGAAGATTTCTCCACATTTCTCTCAAGCTGACCTTTTTTCTAGAGCAGGGGTCCCCAATCCCAGTCCACGAGGGCCGGTGTCCTGCAGGTTTTAGATAACACCCTGGGTCAACACACCTGAATCAAATGATTAGTTCATTACCAGGCTTCTGGATAACTGCAAGACATGTTGAGGAGGTAATTTAGCCATTTGAATCAGCTGTGTTGGATAAAGGACACATGTAAAACCTGCAGGACACTGGCCCTCGAGGCCTGGAGTTCGACACCTGTGTTCTAGAGCCATAATTCACATAGAGTGTACAGGAGTGCTCATGAACTAAAAGAGGCTTAAAAACACCATTCTGGGTGGTTTGGAGTCATGTATTTTTCATTTTCAGATGCAAGTGTGATACTGCTTTCCCAGAATACCCATGTACAAAAACACAGCGGTCATCATTGCACTGCTACAGGTTTCATTTCTGTTAAAACACTTTAATTTAATTCTTTTTTATTTATATGGCATCATATCTAAACAACAGTTCCTTTGAGGCACTTTATAACGCAAGGTAAAAAGACTACAATAATAAAGACAAGGAAACACTGCAACACGAGAACAAAATTGGGGACTGTCTGTTTGTCAAATATACACATGACAACTGATACTACACTAGGGCTTCCCTGTCCAACGCACAATATACAGCTGGAAGACAAGACCTAGAAGGTAATACTCACGCCACGTAGTCGGCTATAACAACAGGTTTGGGGATGTGTCCGGCTGGTATATGACCCCGGAGGATCTCTGGCTCTGGTGCCATGAGAGGAGCAGCTTTTAAGTGGTTGGGAGCATCCATGATGTCTGGCTGGATTGTGGGGAGAGGGGTCTGCGCTGACACCCTAGAGGATGGACCAAGCTGCGGCAGGTAAACACAGACACATGTTCAGTTCGTATATACTGTGTGCACCTTGGTGTCTGCAGGACCATTTCAAACACTTTCTCATACTTACTATAGAGAGTGGGACAGATGAGTCAATGGTTCTCATCTATTGTGTGATGAAAAAGAGAAACAGGAATTTACTGACATTGAGTAAATACACCGTCTCTGCAAAACCTAAGCTGTGATGCTATGTTCTCTTTAGATAGAAGAGGCTTTCTACTCCCAACCCATCCAAACAAACCACGCTTGTTCAGTCTTTTTCTAATTCTTCTGTCATGAACTCCCGTGTTCACTGAGGCCTGTACAATCTGACATGAAGCTCTTGGGTTGTTTTACTGTGTCTCTGAGCAGTGCACAATCTGACCTTGGGTTGAATTTGCTTTGACATCCACTTGTGAATAATCTTTTTCCCTGTAGAATGATGGGCTTCAGATTGTTTCTTAGCTTAATGTCCACGCTGAAATCATCAAGGTGTACAACACACGAATAAACAAATGGACTTTTCTACTTCATCTAATCACTCAATACAACTTGTCTTATTCATCCATTCATACAAGCACCTTTTTCTATGCTTTTTAAACACAATTGAATATTAGATTAGAATAAAAACTGGAGACAAAGAGAATAACAGATGGCCAGTTCTTTGGGGGCATACCTATTCAAAAACACAACAGGATAAGCATCATTGCTCAGTGTTACTTTTCTTTGTTATTGTAGGGTCATTACCTGACAGTGTAATGCACCTTGAAATTGCTGTGGCTGTTGTTGTCATTTGGTGCAATACAAATAACACTGAATTACACTGCAAATAAAATCTTTGCATTTAAAAAAAAATAAAAAAAGAAAAAAAAAAATCACCTACTCCATTATTTAACATTACTTACAAAGCGGTCTTACAACAGCTTCCAGGAATGCTGACTCTATTTTCTAGAGAACTGATTGGCATTAGGTTTTGATTTTATATGTGCTGATCTCTTATCTTAGCACAGGATGGGTGCAAAAATAAGTTAACATGATAGTTTACTTACTGGGGTACACTGTCACGTAATAAAATTAATGTCTTATTACATGACAAAATTAATGTAATAAAACAGTAACCTTGCTAAGCCCCAAAATGTTCTCTGTAGTATCTCCAGGACTCTGCATCAAAGGTCGCGTTAGGTATTTAGCTGTGAATATTATTTTTGTGCTTTTTGTGTGTGTGTGTCAGACCTCCTGCGCCAGCCCCTCTTTCCTCATCCTGGCTGCTTCATGCCTCCACAGCTTCACACAAACCGCTGCACTAATAAAGTAGAGCACCATGTTGATGAAGAGGAAGACAATGGCTGCTGTCTGGCCGGACTCGGTGCGACAGAATGCACCGTTCACTCCATTATTGAAGACTGGCGAGTAGCACAGTCCCCCTCGAGTGGTGTCCTTCACATACACCACCCCTGCAGCTAAATAGAGCACACCCAGCACCAGATTTATGGAACACTCTGTTAGAGGCCACCATGAGGAGTCTAGAAGGATGGCTCTGTAGTACAGGGTCATCCCAAGAACAACCAGAATAACTGTCACTATCCATGCAAGGCCAGCCACAACCAGAACAAAAGGCGTCTTAGGTCCTGTGTAGGAAAACCCCCCAGACCCATATGCCGCAGCGCCTCCACCAAGCCCTCCATACAGCTGCGGCCCAGAGTATCCATACATATTGAACCACTCGTTGTCCTTATGAACGTAAGCGCAGACACAGGCAAACACTGCAGCTCCAAGCAGCAGCTGCACACCGCCCAGGATCCTTAACAAGCCAGCCCATGACTTCATGTAGGCATAACGCGCATGATATTCTTCCACGCGCTCCTGGTATGTCTGAACTGAAACATTGGTGGGGACTGCAGATGCAGAGTCAAATGCTTCGGCACCGAGCAACAGTCCATCTCGCTCCTTTTGAGAGGTGTAGCTGGCTCCAGAGCCACCA
Source organism: Oreochromis aureus (assembly GCF_013358895.1). Classification (NCBI taxonomy): domain Eukaryota; kingdom Metazoa; phylum Chordata; class Actinopteri; order Cichliformes; family Cichlidae; genus Oreochromis; species Oreochromis aureus. The sequence continues at coordinate 35,072,070 of NC_052953.1, forward strand.
TAGCGGTCTCGATAGGCGCCTGGAAGGGAGGGAGATGGAGGGGCAGAGTGAGGCGGTGAGCAGGGGACTCCTCCTGTGGTGTGGCACTTAGCACTCTTTTTGGATGAAGGAACAGGGGAATCAGGGCCAGACCCACCCTTGCTACCACGGTTACTGCTGTTGCCACGGAAAAAATTCTTGACAGAGTCAGGGATGAAGCGGCGAACTGGCTTAATGTCCATAGCGTCACGGTCTTCATCCATTGGGTCGTCATTGCTGGGGGGATAGAAAGCTTCAGGTCCAACAGGTGGCTGTTCAGGTAGAGGGGGAGGGGGCAGGGAGTCTAAGCTGACAGATGGCACTGTCCCATGCAGGAGTGGTGGAGATGGAGGTAACGCAAGGTCCCCATACAGGGAATCCGCTGGGACCTGGTCATAGAGTGGCATCTCCCTCACCCGGTCAAATCTGGAGACTCCTGAAGACATTGCAGCTTTGACTTTCTGCCAATAGAAACAGAGAGGATTACAATGGCATAGTATTAAGATCTCAACTTATAGCACCTTTAAAATAAAAAACACAAGCCTTAGTTTCATTCCTCAACTTCTTGCAGCTGCTCCCTTTAGGGCATACCACAGGAGATCATCTGCCTCCATCTCATCCTGTCCCAGCATCCTCATTTGTCACACCAACCTCCTCCGTCACTACATGCATGAACCTCCTCTGAGGTCTTCCTCTTTTTCTCCTGCCTGGCAGTTCCATCTTCATTATCCTTTGGATAAACTGGACACTCTCCCTCCTCTGCATATGTCCAAACCATCTCATCCCAGACTGAGCTGTCCCTCTGATGTACCTACTGCCAATCCTGGATTGCTCATCTGAGCATTTTCAACTTGGCCTTCTGTCTTATTGTCAGTGCCACCATCTCCAAAGCATACATCATGGCAGGTCTCACTACCTGACTACCTACTTATAAACTTTCCTTTTCATTACTGCCCACTGCACCCTGCCTGCGCTCCTTTCTTCACTTCTCTTGAGCACTGCTATTGCAGGAATTTAAACCCATCCACCTTCAATACTGCTGCTCCTACAGTTTCACTGTTTTCCATAAATCATGACAGCACTGTACTTTTGAATTTTTGCCAAGGTCCAAGAAAAATATATCAGCTACAGCAACAACTTTAATAAATGATCAGATGACACAAATTGGATGAAACAAATTCAGAATGTAATGTAATTCCATTAATTGAGTCATAAATGCAAAACGTATGCTGTAAAGCCAACTGTTCATCTGCTGGTGGGTGACCATGAGTCTTTACTCAATTTTAAGAACAGTAAACTGCTTGGAGTTAAATGTCTATGAATTCCAAAATTATCCCTCTAAGATAATAAAGTACTGTGATTATCCAGTCTGCACTGCTGTGTCAGTGCTCCACACAGCAGGTCCAATAAATATTTGGTACACCGAATACCCACCAACGCAGCTGTGGAGGAATTTTGGCTTGTTTTTCTTTTCAGAACTGCTTTATGCTGGAAACACTGAGCATTCACATCTCAGCAGGTTTGGGTCCAGACTGTGCTTAGCCAATTTTAAACTTAGTTTTGGAATTTTGTGCTTGGTTTAGATGAAAGACTCCTTCATCAGACCAAGTCTATTTCTCAGTCACTGGAGTTTTTAATTCTGGTCCCCACTGTAGGTTTGTCTGCCGCTAAGCAGTCCTATATGCAGCTGACTGCGATGCACTGTGTCTGACATCTTCTCATCAGCCAGGTCAAGGTTTCAGCGCTTGTCCTTCATTTGGCTGCAGAGCATTACTCTGACCATAATTAAAATGGTGAATGGTGAATGGTGAATTTTTTAGTTTTGTTTTTGTTTAAGCAGAGAACATTCTCAATAATTTCATTTTTACGTTGATATGTGAATATTTCTAGAATATTCTCAGTATGGCATTGCACAATAGGACTTTTTTTTCCTCTTACTCCACGGCAGCATTCCTCAATGAGCAAACTAAAGGAGAGATTTGTAGTTTTACAGAGCTTAGCTCAGACTCTCCATGAGTCTGAGAGTCAAGGCTCACAAAATATACACCATTTAGGACTCCTAGCTTAATCTCTTATGTTGGTCACAGGTTCTTCAAAGGGCGCCTGTATATCAGCACAAGGTACCGCTTTCCCGTCAGGTCCCAAAAGCGCACCGACACATGATCAGGGTGGCAGAGCTAGGAGTACACGGCTTGACCACAACACACAGAGCACTTCAGACTGGAGGTCCATCTGTTCCCCTCCTATTCAAACTTCACTCATTCGCTGACTTACCTTCTCACTGGTGTCGGCGCTGGTCTGTGACACAGGCAACAGCCTCCTGCCTTTGTTTTCTCACACTTTCACAGCGATTACAGGTCAGGCATTGCTATGAACAGTGGTTAAAGCGCAGTCAGGAACCGGAAAAGCAAAGTGCTCGCACCTCCCCGCCGCGGTGAAACTTACCTGGCCTGCCCGGCCAGCCTCACGATGCGTTCACGGCCTCTTTTCACATCTGAATCCTCACTCTCTAATTCCTACGCCACATTGTTGTTCCTTGAGTAAAGGCGACTTCCAACAACCGTTTTTTAAATTAATATTTTTTATAAATTTATTTTTATTCTTATACAAAAAACTCTCTCACTTATTATAACTGTAAAAATGTTGATTAGAAACGTAAGTGATATCACGGTAGATTAGCCCCTTATTTCTCGATAGATGAGAGCGCAGATTTAAGTCCAGGACTCAGTACTTAGCTCCAGTCCAGAGAAACAAGCATTCCTGTCTACAATCTCAGAGTAATATTATTCAGTGACGTCAGTGGCGGTCCTAGCCTGTTTGGCGCCCTAGGCGAACACTCCCTCTGCCCCCCCCCCCACACACACACACACACATACACACACATACATACACACAAAACATGTTAAGGATTGTACATTAACATAAAACTGTTTTCCACACACACATATGAAGAGAGAGAGAGTATGCATAGTATGCAAACAGCTACCAAACAGCCATCATAATTCGTCATACAATGAGAACAGGACAAATCAACAATTGACAATGACTAATTAATATTAAAATCTGTAACATAATGTATTGTTTGGAGTTTAGTCTGTTACTGTTACTATTTTTACCATTTCTTCTTGGAGCAACTGTAATCCACATTATTTCCTTAGGGATTAATAAAGTATTCTGATTCTGATTGTTTCAGGATGACCTACCATTATCCAATGACACATCTGCTTACCTGTATCTTTTGCTTGTTTCTCCTCCTCTTCTTTTCTCTTTTTTCTAAACTGAGCACCTGATGGCTTTGAACTTTTCTTGTCCATCTTCCATTGGTTTTAATTTTGCACTCCAG